>NW_028126044.1:0-499744 GCF_965194825.1 Balaenoptera physalus
AAAGCGGCAAAACCTCGACAATGATGCCCTTGGCCAAAAAGAGCGTATGCGTTTTATCCTGAATATATTCAGGAAAAAACGCATACGCCCTTTTTGGCCAACCAATCAACCTGGAAAGGCAAATCAGCGCTACAAAGAAGTCTCGCTTCCCATCGGTCAAAAGGGCCATGCTGAATAAAGTGTCAAAACCAGAAAGGCAGGACAGGCCATGAAGAAACGGGAGCCTGGCTACGCTGATGGGCGGGACGTAAATTGCCAACAGCCACTCTGCAGAAGTGCACGGTGTGTCCTGAAACATCTAAAAAAACTCAGCTTAGGGAGCATAGGGCACTTCCACTCATGGGCGTAAAATTGGGAAAACTAAAAATCAGCAAGACACAGGCACCCCAAAGTTTAGGGCTGCTCTGTTGACAAGAACCTCCACTTTGTTACACCTTAAATATCCCAGGAAAGAGAAAAATGGATAAAGAAGTTGTGGTCCTTATGTACAATGGAATATCACTCAGCCATGAAATCAACGTCATAAGGCTAGTAGCAGCATGATGAGTGGATTTAGGTACGAGGATTCTAAGTGAAATAAGTCACACAGAAAAAGACACTTATCATAAGATATCACTTATAGAGGGAATGTAAAAACCGCTACCGTTGAACTGAATTACAAAACAGAATAGAGTCACACGTTTAGAAAACACACTATGGCTGCTTAACGGGAAAGGTGAGGTGGGGTGATGCATAAAACAAGGGTTTCAAATTATCTCAGATACCGTTCCATAAACCCAATATGTAATAGACAAGACCTACTCCTTGCTCAATGAATTGGACTCAACACCCCCTATTCACCGCCCAAGAATATATCTGACTAGTAAGAATCTTAAAACCTATGCATTGATATCTCTCTGTAAGTGAGTCAAGTGGGTGTAAAGCGGCAAAACCACAGCAGTGAAAAGCAGGTAAACCCCATTATAAAAATCAATTACTTTTAAAAACCCGTGAAACAAAGACAGTGAAAGAGAGAGAAATTCTTACAAAATTCGTTCAGGGGCTGTGATGCCACCTAGATTGACCATATCTAGACCCACAGCTGATTGAGACATAAGGGTGGACACTCTTGGGGCTGAGAGGTTTGGTGAGGTTGGGTGAGCAAACGCAGACCCTTTAAAGTAATACTGCGTGGTACCCATCCCATGGGTCCCCAATCTCCAGGTTCAAGGGCATCTTCCTACATCGAAAACTTGCATGAGAAACCCAGAAAATGGTACACCGTGTGATCGGGAAAGGTTTCTAAAACGCACCTCATTTCTCATCTCCTTGTGCTCGGGTTCGCCATTCCAACCGCTTTACTAGCAATCTCCCTCCTTGGAGAATCAGCACCTTTAACCTCCTGTTCCGTACAGGTTGCAATTTGTCCTGAGGATGAACGGGAAGAGGGGGAACCAATGAGAGACTAGCTCTAGGTGTTGGGACAGGCACAGGTCACTCTATTTTCCCATCAGGAAGAAGAATTAACCACAGGCTCAGCCTGCCGCCCGGGACGAGAATAGGGCCTGAAGCAATCCTGCGCTTTTGCGGCCAGCTCCCAAGAAAGCGAGTTGAAAAATGGAGCTCAGGGGCACTGCATTTCACAAACCTGCAGACTTAGAAATGATGACTGTCGTCCACAAATATATTGAGGGAAGGCAACGAAGAGGATTTGAAAGCAAGGCAGAATTGCAGGAAACAGATTTCAGGAGGGAGATTCGAATCGCCTTTAAAGCACAGGAAAAGTGGCAAAACCTCGACAATGATGCCCTTGGCCAAAAAGGGCGTATGCGTTTTCTCCTGAATATATTCAGGAAAAAACGCATACGCCCTTTTTGGCCTACCAAGCAACCTGGAAAGGCAAATCAGCGCTACAAAGAAGTCTCGCTTCCCATCGGTCAAAAGGGCCATGCTGAATAAAGTGTCAAAACCAGAAAGGCAGGACAGGCCATGGAGAAACGGGAGCCTGGCTACGCTGATGGGGGGGATGTAAATTGCCAACAGCCACTCTGGAGAAGTGCACGGTGTGTCCGAAAACATCTAAAAAACTCAGCTTAGGGAGCATAGGGCACATCCACTCAAGGGCGTATAAATTGGGAAAACTAAAAATCAGCAAGACACAGGCACCCCAAAGTTTAGGGCTGCTCTGTTGACAAGAACCTCCACTTTGTTACACCTTAAATATCCCAGGAAAGAGAAAAATGGATAAAGAAGTTGTGGTCCTTATGTACAATGGAATATCACTCAGCCATGAAATCAACGTCATAAGGCTAGTAGCAGCATGATGAGTGGATTTAGGTACGACGATTCTAAGTGAAATAAGTCACACAGAAAAAGACACTTATCATTAGATATCACTTATAGAGGGAATGTAAAAACCGCTATCGTTGAACTGAATTACAACACAGAATAGAGTCACACGTTTAGAAAACACACTATGGCTGCTTAACGGGAAAGGTGAGGTGGGGTGATGCATAAAACAAGGGTTTCAAATTATCTCAGATACCGTTCCATAAACCCAATATGTAATAGACAAGACCTACTCCTTGCTCAATGAATTGGACTCAACACCCCTATTCACCGCCCAAGAATATATCTGACTAGTAAGAATCTTAAAACCTATGCATTGATATCTCTCTGTAAGTGAGTCAAGTGGGTGTAAAGCGGCAAAACCCCAGCAGTGAAAAGCAGGTAAACCCCATTATAAAAATCAATTACTTTTAAAAACCCGTGAAACAAAGACAGTGAAAGAGAGAGAAATTCTTACAAAATTCGTTCAGGGGCTGTGATGCCACCTAGATTGACCATATCTAGACCCACAGCTGATTGAGACATAAGGGTGGACACTCTTGGGGCTGAGAGGTTTGGTGAGGTTGGGTGAGCAAACGCAGACCCTTTAAAGTAATACTGCGTGGTACCCATCCCATGGGTCCCCAATCTCCAGGTTCAAGGGCATCTTCCTACGTCGAAAACTTGCATGAGAAACCCAGAAAATGGTACACCGTGTGATCGGGAAAGGTTTCTAAAACGCACCTCATTTCTCATCTCCTTGTGCTCGGTTTCGCCATTCCAACCGCTTTACTAGCAATCTCCCTCCTTGGAGAATCAGCACCTTTAACCTCCTGTTCCGTACAGGTTGCAATTTGTCCTGAGGATGAACGGGAAGAGGGGGAACCAATGAGAGACTAGCTCTAGGTGTTGGGACAGGCACAGGTCACTCTATTTTCCCATCAGGAAGAAGAATTAACCACAGGCTCAGCCTGCCGCCCGGGACCAGAATAGGGCCTGAAGCAATCCTGTGCTTTTGCGGCCAGCTCCCAAGAAAGCGAGTTGAAAAATGTAGCTCAGGGGCACTGCAATTCACAAACCTGCAGACTTAGAAATGATGACTCTCGTCCACAAATATATTGAGGGAAGGCAACGAAGAGGATTTGAAAGCAAGGCAGAATTGCAGGAAACAGATTTGAGGAGGGAGATTCGAATCGCCTTTAAAGTAGAGGAAAAGCGGCAAAACCTCGACAATGATGCCCTTGGCCAAAAAGAGCGTATGCGTTTTATCCTGAATATATTCAGGAAAAAACGCATACGCCCTTTTTGGCCAACCAATCAACCTGGAAAGGCAAATCAGCGCTACAAAGAAGTCTCGCTTCCCATCGGTCAAAAGGGCCATGCTGAATAAAGTGTCAAAACCAGAAAGGCAGGACAGGCCATGAAGAAACGGGAGCCTGGCTACGCTGATGGGCGGGACGTAAATTGCCAACAGCCACTCTGCAGAAGTGCACGGTGTGTCCTGAAACATCTAAAAAAACTCAGCTTAGGGAGCATAGGGCACTTCCACTCATGGGCGTAAAATTGGGAAAACTAAAAATCAGCAAGACACAGGCACCCCAAAGTTTAGGGCTGCTCTGTTGACAAGAACCTCCACTTTGTTAAACCTTAAATATCCCAGGAAAGAGAAAAATGGATAAAGAAGTTGTGGTCCTTATGTACAATGGAATATCACTCAGCCATGAAATCAACGTCATAAGGCTAGTAGCAGCATGATGAGTGGATTTAGGTACGAGGATTCTAAGTGAAATAAGTCACACAGAAAAAGACACTTATCATAAGATATCACTTATAGAGGGAATGTAAAAACCGCTACCGTTGAACTGAATTACAAAACAGAATAGAGTCACACGTTTAGAAAACACACTATGGCTGCTTAACGGGAAAGGTGAGGTGGGGTGATGCATAAAACAAGGGTTTCAAATTATCTCAGATACCGTTCCATAAACCCAATATGTAATAGACAAGACCTACTCCTTGCTCAATGAATTGGACTCAACACCCCCTATTCACCGCCCAAGAATATATCTGACTAGTAAGAATCTTAAAACCTATGCATTGATATCTCTCTGTAAGTGAGTCAAGTGGGTGTAAAGCGGCAAAACCACAGCAGTGAAAAGCAGGTAAACCCCATTATAAAAATCAATTACTTTTAAAAACCCGTGAAACAAAGACAGTGAAAGAGAGAGAAATTCTTACAAAATTCGTTCAGGGGCTGTGATGCCACCTAGATTGACCATATCTAGACCCACAGCTGATTGAGACATAAGGGTGGACACTCTTGGGGCTGAGAGGTTTGGTGAGGTTGGGTGAGCAAACGCAGACCCTTTAAAGTAATACTGCGTGGTACCCATCCCATGGGTCCCCAATCTCCAGGTTCAAGGGCATCTTCCTACATCGAAAACTTGCATGAGAAACCCAGAAAATGGTACACCGTGTGATCGGGAAAGGTTTCTAAAACGCACCTCATTTCTCATCTCCTTGTGCTCGGGTTCGCCATTCCAACCGCTTTACTAGCAATCTCCCTCCTTGGAGAATCAGCACCTTTAACCTCCTGTTCCGTACAGGTTGCAATTTGTCCTGAGGATGAACGGGAAGAGGGGGAACCAATGAGAGACTAGCTCTAGGTGTTGGGACAGGCACAGGTCACTCTATTTTCCCATCAGGAAGAAGAATTAACCACAGGCTCAGCCTGCCGCCCGGGACGAGAATAGGGCCTGAAGCAATCCTGCGCTTTTGCGGCCAGCTCCCAAGAAAGCGAGTTGAAAAATGGAGCTCAGGGGCACTGCAATTCACAAACCTGCAGACTTAGAAATGATGACTGTCGTCCACAAATATATTGAGGGAAGGCAACGAAGAGGATTTGAAAGCAAGGCAGAATTGCAGGAAACAGATTTCAGGAGGGAGATTCGAATCGCCTTTAAAGCACAGGAAAAGTGGCAAAACCTCGACAATGATGCCCTTGGCCAAAAAGGGCGTATGCGTTTTCTCCTGAATATATTCAGGAAAAAACGCATACGCCCTTTTTGGCCTACCAAGCAACCTGGAAAGGCAAATCAGCGCTACAAAGAAGTCTCGCTTCCCATCGGTCAAAAGGGCCATGCTGAATAAAGTGTCAAAACCAGAAAGGCAGGACAGGCCATGGAGAAACGGGAGCCTGGCTACGCTGATGGGGGGGATGTAAATTGCCAACAGCCACTCTGGAGAAGTGCACGGTGTGTCCGAAAACATCTAAAAAACTCAGCTTAGGGAGCATAGGGCACATCCACTCAAGGGCGTATAAATTGGGAAAACTAAAAATCAGCAAGACACAGGCACCCCAAAGTTTAGGGCTGCTCTGTTGACAAGAACCTCCACTTTGTTACACCTTAAATATCCCAGGAAAGAGAAAAATGGATAAAGAAGTTGTGGTCCTTATGTACAATGGAATATCACTCAGCCATGAAATCAACGTCATAAGGCTAGTAGCAGCATGATGAGTGGATTTAGGTACGACGATTCTAAGTGAAATAAGTCACACAGAAAAAGACACTTATCATAAGATATCACTTATAGAGGGAATGTAAAAACCGCTATCGTTGAACTGAATTACAACACAGAATAGAGTCACACGTTTAGAAAACACACTATGGCTGCTTAACGGGAAAGGTGAGGTGGGGTGATGCATAAAACAAGGGTTTCAAATTATCTCAGATACCGTTCCATAAACCCAATATGTAATAGACAAGACCTACTCCTTGCTCAATGAATTGGACTCAACACCCCCTATTCACCGCCCAAGAATATATCTGACTAGTAAGAATCTTAAAACCTATGCATTGATATCTCTCTGTAAGTGAGTCAAGTGGGTGTAAAGCGGCAAAACCCCAGCAGTGAAAAGCAGGTAAACCCCATTATAAAAATCAATTACTTTTAAAAACCCGTGAAACAAAGACAGTGAAAGAGAGAGAAATTCTTACAAAATTCGTTCAGGGGCTGTGATGCCACCTAGATTGACCATATCTAGACCCACAGCTGATTGAGACATAAGGGTGGACACTCTTGGGGCTGAGAGGTTTGGTGAGGTTGGGTGAGCAAACGCAGACCCTTTAAAGTAATACTGCGTGGTACCCATCCCATGGGTCCCCAATCTCCAGGTTCAAGGGCATCTTCCTACATCGAAAACTTGCATGAGAAACCCAGAAAATGGTACACCGTGTGATCGGGAAAGGTTTCTAAAACGCACCTCATTTCTCATCTCCTTGTGCTCGGTTTCGCCATTCCAACCGCTTTACTAGCAATCTCCCTCCTTGGAGAATCAGCACCTTTAACCTCCTGTTCCGTACAGGTTGCAATTTGTCCTGAGGATGAACGGGAAGAGGGGGAACCAATGAGAGACTAGCTCTAGGTGTTGGGACAGGCACAGGTCACTCTATTTTCCCATCAGGAAGAAGAATTAACCACAGGCTCAGCCTGCCGCCCGGGACGAGAATAGGGCCTGAAGCAATCCTGCGCTTTTGCGGCCAGCTCCCAAGAAAGCGAGTTGAAAAATGGAGCTCAGGGGCACTGCAATTCACAAACCTGCAGACTTAGAAATGATGACTGTCGTCCACAAATATATTGAGGGAAGGCAATGAAGAGGATTTGAAAGCAAGGCAGAATTGCAGGAAACAGATTTCAGGAGGGAGATTCGAATCGCCTTTAAAGCACAGGAAAAGCGGCAAAACCTCGACAATGATGCCCTTGGCCAAAAAGGGCGTATGCGTTTTCTCCTGAATATATTCAGGAAAAAACGCATACGCCCTTTTTGGCCAACCAAGCAACCTGGAAAGGCAAATCACCGCTACAAAGAAGTCTCGCTTCCCATCGGTCAAAAGGGCCATGCTGAATAAAGTGTCAAAACAAGAAAGGCAGGACAGGCCATGGAGAAACGGGAGCCTGGCTACGCTGATGGGCGGGACGTAAATTGCCCACAGCCACTCTGGAGAAGTGCACGGTGTGTCCTGAAACTTCTAAAAAACTCAGCTTAGGGAGCATAGGGCACATCCACTCAAGGGCGTATATATTGGGAAAACTAAAAATCAGCAAGACACAGGCACCCCAAAGTTTAGGGCTGCTCTGTTGACAAGAACCTCCACTTTGTTACACCTTAAATATCCCAGGAAAGAGAAAAATGGATAAAGAAGTTGTGGTCCTTATGTACAATGGAATATCACTCAGCCATGAAATCAACGTCATAAGGCTAGTAGCAGCATGATGAGTGGATTTAGGTACGACGATTCTAAGTGAAATAAGTCACACAGAAAAAGACACTTATCATAAGATATCACTTATAGAGGGAATGTAAAAACCGCTACCGTTGAACTGAATTACAAAACAGAATAGAGTCACACGTTTAGAAAACACACTATGGCTGCTTAACGGGAAAGGTGAG
This sequence comes from Balaenoptera physalus, assembly GCF_965194825.1. Taxonomy (NCBI): domain Eukaryota; kingdom Metazoa; phylum Chordata; class Mammalia; order Artiodactyla; family Balaenopteridae; genus Balaenoptera; species Balaenoptera physalus. Next base: position 7,760 of record NW_028126044.1, read on the forward strand.
GTGGGGTGATGCATAAAACAAGGGTTTCAAATTATCTCAGATACCGTTCCATAAACCCAATATGTAATAGACAAGACCTACTCCTTGCTCAATGAATTGGACTCAACACCCCCTATTCACCGCCCAAGAATATATCTGACTAGTAAGAATCTTAAAACCTATGCATTGATATCTCTCTGTAAGTGAGTCAAGTGGGTGTAAAGCGGCAAAACCACAGCAGTGAAAAGCAGGTAAACCCCATTATAAAAATCAATTACTTTTAAAAACCCGTGAAACAAAGACAGTGAAAGAGAGAGAAATTCTTACAAAATTCGTTCAGGGGCTGTGATGCCACCTGGATTGACCATATCTAGACCCACAGCTGATTGAGACATAAGGGTGGACACTCTTGGGGCTGAGAGGTTTGGTGAGGTTGGGTGAGCAAACGCAGACCCATTAAAGTAATACTGCGTGGTACCCATCCCATGGGTCCCAAATCTCCAGGTTCAAGGGCATCTTCCTACATCGAAAACATGCATGAGAAACCCAGAAGATGGTACACCGTGTGATCGGGAAAGGTTTTTAAAACGCACCTCATTTCTCATCTCCTTGTGCTCGGGTTCGCCATTCCAGCCGCTTTACTAGCAATCTCCCTCCTTGGAGAATCAGCACCTTTAACCTCCTGTTCCGTACAGGTTGCAATTTGTCCTGAGGATGAACGGGAAGAGGGGGAACCAATGAGAGACTAGCTCTAGGTGTTGGGACAGGCACAGGTCACTCTATTTTCCCATCAGGAAGAAGAATTAACCACAGGCTCAGCCTGCCGCCCGGGACCAGAATAGGGCCTGAAGCAATCCTGTGCTTTTGCGGCCAGCTCCCAAGAAAGCGAGTTGAAAAATGTAGCTCAGGGGCACTGCAATTCACAAACCTGCAGACTTAGAAATGATGACTCTCGTCCACAAATATATTGAGGGAAGGCAACGAAGAGGATTTGAAAGCAAGGCAGAATTGCAGGAAACAGATTTGAGGAGGGAGATTCGAATCGCCTTTAAAGTAGAGGAAAAGCGGCAAAACCTCGACAATGATGCCCTTGGCCAAAAAGAGCGTATGCGTTTTATCCTGAATATATTCAGGAAAAAACGCATACGCCCTTTTTGGCCAACCAATCAACCTGGAAAGGCAAATCAGCGCTACAAAGAAGTCTCGCTTCCCATCGGTCAAAAGGGCCATGCTGAATAAAGTGTCAAAACCAGAAAGGCAGGACAGGCCATGAAGAAACGGGAGCCTGGCTACGCTGATGGGCGGGACGTAAATTGCCAACAGCCACTCTGCAGAAGTGCACGGTGTGTCCTGAAACATCTAAAAAAACTCAGCTTAGGGAGCATAGGGCACTTCCACTCATGGGCGTAAAATTGGGAAAACTAAAAATCAGCAAGACACAGGCACCCCAAAGTTTAGGGCTGCTCTGTTGACAAGAACCTCCACTTTGTTACACCTTAAATATCCCAGGAAAGAGAAAAATGGATAAAGAAGTTGTGGTCCTTATGTACAATGGAATATCACTCAGCCATGAAATCAACGTCATAAGGCTAGTAGCAGCATGATGAGTGGATTTAGGTACGAGGATTCTAAGTGAAATAAGTCACACAGAAAAAGACACTTATCATAAGATATCACTTATAGAGGGAATGTAAAAACCGCTACCGTTGAACTGAATTACAAAACAGAATAGAGTCACACGTTTAGAAAACACACTATGGCTGCTTAACGGGAAAGGTGAGGTGGGGTGATGCATAAAACAAGGGTTTCAAATTATCTCAGATACCGTTCCATAAACCCAATATGTAATAGACAAGACCTACTCCTTGCTCAATGAATTGGACTCAACACCCCCTATTCACCGCCCAAGAATATATCTGACTAGTAAGAATCTTAAAACCTATGCATTGATATCTCTCTGTAAGTGAGTCAAGTGGGTGTAAAGCGGCAAAACCACAGCAGTGAAAAGCAGGTAAACCCCATTATAAAAATCAATTACTTTTAAAAACCCGTGAAACAAAGACAGTGAAAGAGAGAGAAATTCTTACAAAATTCGTTCAGGGGCTGTGATGCCACCTGGATTGACCATATCTAGACCCACAGCTGATTGAGACATAAGGGTGGACACTCTTGGGGCTGAGAGGTTTGGTGAGGTTGGGTGAGCAAACGCAGACCCATTAAAGTAATACTGCGTGGTACCCATCCCATGGGTCCCAAATCTCCAGGTTCAAGGGCATCTTCCTACATCGAAAACATGCATGAGAAACCCAGAAGATGGTACACCGTGTGATCGGGAAAGGTTTTTAAAACGCACCTCATTTCTCATCTCCTTGTGCTCGGGTTCGCCATTCCAGCCGCTTTACTAGCAATCTCCCTCCTTGGAGAATCAGCACCTTTAACCTCCTGTTCCGTACAGGTTGCAATTTGTCCTGAGGATGAACGGGAAGAGGGGGAACCAATGAGAGACTAGCTCTAGGTGTTGGGACAGGCACAGGTCACTCTATTTTCCCATCAGGAAGAAGAATTAACCACAGGCTCAGCCTGCCGCCCGGGACCAGAATAGGGCCTGAAGCAATCCTGTGCTTTTGCGGCCAGCTCCCAAGAAAGCGAGTTGAAAAATGTAGCTCAGGGGCACTGCAATTCACAAACCTGCAGACTTAGAAATGATGACTCTCGTCCACAAATATATTGAGGGAAGGCAACGAAGAGGATTTGAAAGCAAGGCAGAATTGCAGGAAACAGATTTGAGGAGGGAGATTCGAATCGCCTTTAAAGTAGAGGAAAAGCGGCAAAACCTCGACAATGATGCCCTTGGCCAAAAAGAGCGTATGCGTTTTATCCTGAATATATTCAGGAAAAAACGCATACGCCCTTTTTGGCCAACCAATCAACCTGGAAAGGCAAATCAGCGCTACAAAGAAGTCTCGCTTCCCATCGGTCAAAAGGGCCATGCTGAATAAAGTGTCAAAACCAGAAAGGCAGGACAGGCCATGAAGAAACGGGAGCCTGGCTACGCTGATGGGCGGGACGTAAATTGCCAACAGCCACTCTGCAGAAGTGCACGGTGTGTCCTGAAACATCTAAAAAAACTCAGCTTAGGGAGCATAGGGCACTTCCACTCATGGGCGTAAAATTGGGAAAACTAAAAATCAGCAAGACACAGGCACCCCAAAGTTTAGGGCTGCTCTGTTGACAAGAACCTCCACTTTGTTACACCTTAAATATCCCAGGAAAGAGAAAAATGGATAAAGAAGTTGTGGTCCTTATGTACAATGGAATATCACTCAGCCATGAAATCAACGTCATAAGGCTAGTAGCAGCATGATGAGTGGATTTAGGTACGAGGATTCTAAGTGAAATAAGTCACACAGAAAAAGACACTTATCATAAGATATCACTTATAGAGGGAATGTAAAAACCGCTACCGTTGAACTGAATTACAAAACAGAATAGAGTCACACGTTTAGAAAACACACTATGGCTGCTTAACGGGAAAGGTGAGGTGGGGTGATGCATAAAACAAGGGTTTCAAATTATCTCAGATACCGTTCCATAAACCCAATATGTAATAGACAAGACCTACTCCTTGCTCAATGAATTGGACTCAACACCCCCTATTCACCGCCCAAGAATATATCTGACTAGTAAGAATCTTAAAACCTATGCATTGATATCTCTCTGTAAGTGAGTCAAGTGGGTGTAAAGCGGCAAAACCACAGCAGTGAAAAGCAGGTAAACCCCATTATAAAAATCAATTACTTTTAAAAACCCGTGAAACAAAGACAGTGAAAGAGAGAGAAATTCTTACAAAATTCGTTCAGGGGCTGTGATGCCACCTAGATTGACCATATCTAGACCCACAGCTGATTGAGACATAAGGGTGGACACTCTTGGGGCTGAGAGGTTTGGTGAGGTTGGGTGAGCAAACGCAGACCCTTTAAAGTAATACTGCGTGGTACCCATCCCATGGGTCCCCAATCTCCAGGTTCAAGGGCATCTTCCTACATCGAAAACTTGCATGAGAAACCCAGAAAATGGTACACCGTGTGATCGGGAAAGGTTTCTAAAACGCACCTCATTTCTCATCTCCTTGTGCTCGGGTTCGCCATTCCAACCGCTTTACTAGCAATCTCCCTCCTTGGAGAATCAGCACCTTTAACCTCCTGTTCCGTACAGGTTGCAATTTGTCCTGAGGATGAACGGGAAGAGGGGGAACCAATGAGAGACTAGCTCTAGGTGTTGGGACAGGCACAGGTCACTCTATTTTCCCATCAGGAAGAAGAATTAACCACAGGCTCAGCCTGCCGCCCGGGACGAGAATAGGGCCTGAAGCAATCCTGCGCTTTTGCGGCCAGCTCCCAAGAAAGCGAGTTGAAAAATGGAGCTCAGGGGCACTGCATTTCACAAACCTGCAGACTTAGAAATGATGACTGTCGTCCACAAATATATTGAGGGAAGGCAACGAAGAGGATTTGAAAGCAAGGCAGAATTGCAGGAAACAGATTTCAGGAGGGAGATTCGAATCGCCTTTAAAGCACAGGAAAAGTGGCAAAACCTCGACAATGATGCCCTTGGCCAAAAAGGGCGTATGCGTTTTCTCCTGAATATATTCAGGAAAAAACGCATACGCCCTTTTTGGCCTACCAAGCAACCTGGAAAGGCAAATCAGCGCTACAAAGAAGTCTCGCTTCCCATCGGTCAAAAGGGCCATGCTGAATAAAGTGTCAAAACCAGAAAGGCAGGACAGGCCATGGAGAAACGGGAGCCTGGCTACGCTGATGGGGGGGATGTAAATTGCCAACAGCCACTCTGGAGAAGTGCACGGTGTGTCCGAAAACATCTAAAAAACTCAGCTTAGGGAGCATAGGGCACATCCACTCAAGGGCGTATAAATTGGGAAAACTAAAAATCAGCAAGACACAGGCACCCCAAAGTTTAGGGCTGCTCTGTTGACAAGAACCTCCACTTTGTTACACCTTAAATATCCCAGGAAAGAGAAAAATGGATAAAGAAGTTGTGGTCCTTATGTACAATGGAATATCACTCAGCCATGAAATCAACGTCATAAGGCTAGTAGCAGCATGATGAGTGGATTTAGGTACGACGATTCTAAGTGAAATAAGTCACACAGAAAAAGACACTTATCATTAGATATCACTTATAGAGGGAATGTAAAAACCGCTATCGTTGAACTGAATTACAACACAGAATAGAGTCACACGTTTAGAAAACACACTATGGCTGCTTAACGGGAAAGGTGAGGTGGGGTGATGCATAAAACAAGGGTTTCAAATTATCTCAGATACCGTTCCATAAACCCAATATGTAATAGACAAGACCTACTCCTTGCTCAATGAATTGGACTCAACACCCCCTATTCACCGCCCAAGAATATATCTGACTAGTAAGAATCTTAAAACCTATGCATTGATATCTCTCTGTAAGTGAGTCAAGTGGGTGTAAAGCGGCAAAACCCCAGCAGTGAAAAGCAGGTAAACCCCATTATAAAAATCAATTACTTTTAAAAACCCGTGAAACAAAGACAGTGAAAGAGAGAGAAATTCTTACAAAATTCGTTCAGGGGCTGTGATGCCACCTAGATTGACCATATCTAGACCCACAGCTGATTGAGACATAAGGGTGGACACTCTTGGGGCTGAGAGGTTTGGTGAGGTTGGGTGAGCAAACGCAGACCCTTTAAAGTAATACTGCGTGGTACCCATCCCATGGGTCCCCAATCTCCAGGTTCAAGGGCATCTTCCTACGTCGAAAACTTGCATGAGAAACCCAGAAAATGGTACACCGTGTGATCGGGAAAGGTTTCTAAAACGCACCTCATTTCTCATCTCCTTGTGCTCGGTTTCGCCATTCCAACCGCTTTACTAGCAATCTCCCTCCTTGGAGAATCAGCACCTTTAACCTCCTGTTCCGTACAGGTTGCAATTTGTCCTGAGGATGAACGGGAAGAGGGGGAACCAATGAGAGACTAGCTCTAGGTGTTGGGACAGGCACAGGTCACTCTATTTTCCCATCAGGAAGAAGAATTAACCACAGGCTCAGCCTGCCGCCCGGGACCAGAATAGGGCCTGAAGCAATCCTGTGCTTTTGCGGCCAGCTCCCAAGAAAGCGAGTTGAAAAATGTAGCTCAGGGGCACTGCAATTCACAAACCTGCAGACTTAGAAATGATGACTCTCGTCCACAAATATATTGAGGGAAGGCAACGAAGAGGATTTGAAAGCAAGGCAGAATTGCAGGAAACAGATTTGAGGAGGGAGATTCGAATCGCCTTTAAAGTAGAGGAAAAGCGGCAAAACCTCGACAATGATGCCCTTGGCCAAAAAGAGCGTATGCGTTTTATCCTGAATATATTCAGGAAAAAACGCATACGCCCTTTTTGGCCAACCAATCAACCTGGAAAGGCAAATCAGCGCTACAAAGAAGTCTCGCTTCCCATCGGTCAAAAGGGCCATGCTGAATAAAGTGTCAAAACCAGAAAGGCAGGACAGGCCATGGAGAAACGGGAGCCTGGCTACGCTGATGGGCGGGACGTAAATTGCCAACAGCCACTCTGCAGAAGTGCACGGTGTGTCCTGAAACATCTAAAAAAACTCAGCTTAGGGAGCATAGGGCACTTCCACTCATGGGCGTACAAATTGGGAAAACTAAAAATCAGCAAGACACAGGCACCCCAAAGTTTAGGGCTGCTCTGTTGACAAGAACCTCCACTTTGTTACACCTTAAATATCCCAGGAAAGAGAAAAATGGATAAAGAAGTTGTGGTCCTTATGTACAATGGAATATCACTCAGCCATGAAATCAACGTCATAAGGCTAGTAGCAGCATGATGAGTGGATTTAGGTACGACGATTCTAAGTGAAATAAGTCACACAGAAAAAGACACTTATCATAAGATATCACTTATAGAGGGAATGTAAAAACCGCTACCGTTGAACTGAATTACAAAACAGAATAGAGTCACACGTTTAGAAAACACACTATGGCTGCTTAACGGGAAAGGTGAGGTGGGGTGATGCATAAAACAAGGGTTTCAAATTATCTCAGATACCGTTCCATAAACCCAATATGTAATAGACAAGACCTACTCCTTGCTCAATGAATTGGACTCAACACCCCCTATTCACCGCCCAAGAATATATCTGACTAGTAAGAATCTTAAAACCTATGCATTGATATCTCTCTGTAAGTGAGTCAAGTGGGTGTAAAGCGGCAAAACCACAGCAGTGAAAAGCAGGTAAACCCCATTATAAAAATCAATTACTTTTAAAAACCCGTGAAACAAAGACAGTGAAAGAGAGAGAAATTCTTACAAAATTCGTTCAGGGGCTGTGATGCCACCTGGATTGACCATATCTAGACCCACAGCTGATTGAGACATAAGGGTGGACACTCTTGGGGCTGAGAGGTTTGGTGAGGTTGGGTGAGCAAACGCAGACCCATTAAAGTAATACTGCGTGGTACCCATCCCATGGGTCCCAAATCTCCAGGTTCAAGGGCATCTTCCTACATCGAAAACATGCATGAGAAACCCAGAAGATGGTACACCGTGTGATCGGGAAAGGTTTTTAAAACGCACCTCATTTCTCATCTCCTTGTGCTCAGGTTCGCCATTCCAGCCGCTTTACTAGCAATCTCCCTCCTTGGAGAATCAGCACCTTTAACCTCCTGTTCCGTACAGGTTGCAATTTGTCCTGAGGATGAACGGGAAGAGGGGGAACCAATGAGAGACTAGCTCTAGGTGTTGGGACAGGCACAGGTCACTCTATTTTCCCATCAGGAAGAAGAATTAACCACAGGCTCAGCCTGCCGCCCGGGACCAGAATAGGGCCTGAAGCAATCCTGTGCTTTTGCGGCCAGCTCCCAAGAAAGCGAGTTGAAAAATGTAGCTCAGGGGCACTGCAATTCACAAACCTGCAGACTTAGAAATGATGACTCTCGTCCACAAATATATTGAGGGAAGGCAACGAAGAGGATTTGAAAGCAAGGCAGAATTGCAGGAAACAGATTTGAGGAGGGAGATTCGAATCGCCTTTAAAGTAGAGGAAAAGCGGCAAAACCTCGACAATGATGCCCTTGGCCAAAAAGAGCGTATGCGTTTTATCCTGAATATATTCAGGAAAAAACGCATACGCCCTTTTTGGCCAACCAATCAACCTGGAAAGGCAAATCAGCGCTACAAAGAAGTCTCGCTTCCCATCGGTCAAAAGGGCCATGCTGAATAAAGTGTCAAAACCAGAAAGGCAGGACAGGCCATGAAGAAACGGGAGCCTGGCTACGCTGATGGGCGGGACGTAAATTGCCAACAGCCACTCTGCAGAAGTGCACGGTGTGTCCTGAAACATCTAAAAAAACTCAGCTTAGGGAGCATAGGGCACTTCCACTCATGGGCGTAAAATTGGGAAAACTAAAAATCAGCAAGACACAGGCACCCCAAAGTTTAGGGCTGCTCTGTTGACAAGAACCTCCACTTTGTTACACCTTAAATATCCCAGGAAAGAGAAAAATGGATAAAGAAGTTGTGGTCCTTATGTACAATGGAATATCACTCAGCCATGAAATCAACGTCATAAGGCTAGTAGCAGCATGATGAGTGGATTTAGGTACGAGGATTCTAAGTGAAATAAGTCACACAGAAAAAGACACTTATCATAAGATATCACTTATAGAGGGAATGTAAAAACCGCTACCGTTGAACTGAATTACAAAACAGAATAGAGTCACACGTTTAGAAAACACACTATGGCTGCTTAACGGGAAAGGTGAGGTGGGGTGATGCATAAAACAAGGGTTTCAAATTATCTCAGATACCGTTCCATAAACCCAATATGTAATAGACAAGACCTACTCCTTGCTCAATGAATTGGACTCAACACCCCCTATTCACCGCCCAAGAATATATCTGACTAGTAAGAATCTTAAAACCTATGCATTGATATCTCTCTGTAAGTGAGTCAAGTGGGTGTAAAGCGGCAAAACCACAGCAGTGAAAAGCAGGTAAACCCCATTATAAAAATCAATTACTTTTAAAAACCCGTGAAACAAAGACAGTGAAAGAGAGAGAAATTCTTACAAAATTCGTTCAGGGGCTGTGATGCCACCTAGATTGACCATATCTAGACCCACAGCTGATTGAGACATAAGGGTGGACACTCTTGGGGCTGAGAGGTTTGGTGAGGTTGGGTGAGCAAACGCAGACCCTTTAAAGTAATACTGCGTGGTACCCATCCCATGGGTCCCCAATCTCCAGGTTCAAGGGCATCTTCCTACATCGAAAACTTGCATGAGAAACCCAGAAAATGGTACACCGTGTGATCGGGAAAGGTTTCTAAAACGCACCTCATTTCTCATCTCCTTGTGCTCGGGTTCGCCATTCCAACCGCTTTACTAGCAATCTCCCTCCTTGGAGAATCAGCACCTTTAACCTCCTGTTCCGTACAGGTTGCAATTTGTCCTGAGGATGAACGGGAAGAGGGGGAACCAATGAGAGACTAGCTCTAGGTGTTGGGACAGGCACAGGTCACTCTATTTTCCCATCAGGAAGAAGAATTAACCACAGGCTCAGCCTGCCGCCCGGGACGAGAATAGGGCCTGAAGCAATCCTGCGCTTTTGCGGCCAGCTCCCAAGAAAGCGAGTTGAAAAATGGAGCTCAGGGGCACTGCAATTCACAAACCTGCAGACTTAGAAATGATGACTGTCGTCCACAAATATATTGAGGGAAGGCAACGAAGAGGATTTGAAAGCAAGGCAGAATTGCAGGAAACAGATTTCAGGAGGGAGATTCGAATCGCCTTTAAAGCACAGGAAAAGTGGCAAAACCTCGACAATGATGCCCTTGGCCAAAAAGGGCGTATGCGTTTTCTCCTGAATATATTCAGGAAAAAACGCATACGCCCTTTTTGGCCTACCAAGCAACCTGGAAAGGCAAATCAGCGCTACAAAGAAGTCTCGCTTCCCATCGGTCAAAAGGGCCATGCTGAATAAAGTGTCAAAACCAGAAAGGCAGGACAGGCCATGGAGAAACGGGAGCCTGGCTACGCTGATGGGGGGGATGTAAATTGCCAACAGCCACTCTGGAGAAGTGCACGGTGTGTCCGAAAACATCTAAAAAACTCAGCTTAGGGAGCATAGGGCACATCCACTCAAGGGCGTATAAATTGGGAAAACTAAAAATCAGCAAGACCCAGGCACCCCAAAGTTTAGGGCTGCTCTGTTGACAAGAACCTCCACTTTGTTACACCTTAAATATCCCAGGAAAGAGAAAAATGGATAAAGAAGTTGTGGTCCTTATGTACAATGGAATATCACTCAGCCATGAAATCAACGTCATAAGGCTAGTAGCAGCATGATGAGTGGATTTAGGTACGACGATTCTAAGTGAAATAAGTCACACAGAAAAAGACACTTATCATAAGATATCACTTATAGAGGGAATGTAAAAACCGCTATCGTTGAACTGAATTACAACACAGAATAGAGTCACACGTTTAGAAAACACACTATGGCTGCTTAACGGGAAAGGTGAGGTGGGGTGATGCATAAAACAAGGGTTTCAAATTATCTCAGATACCGTTCCATAAACCCAATATGTAATAGACAAGACCTACTCCTTGCTCAATGAATTGGACTCAACACCCCCTATTCACCGCCCAAGAATATATCTGACTAGTAAGAATCTTAAAACCTATGCATTGATATCTCTCTGTAAGTGAGTCAAGTGGGTGTAAAGCGGCAAAACCACAGCAGTGAAAAGCAGGTAAACCCCATTATAAAAATCAATTACTTTTAAAAACCCGTGAAACAAAGACAGTGAAAGAGAGAGAAATTCTTACAAAATTCGTTCAGGGGCTGTGATGCCACCTAGATTGACCATATCTAGACCCACAGCTGATTGAGACATAAGGGTGGACACTCTTGGGGCTGAGAGGTTTGGTGAGGTTGGGTGAGCAAACGCAGACCCTTTAAAGTAATACTGCGTGGTACCCATCCCATGGGTCCCCAATCTCCAGGTTCAAGGGCATCTTCCTACATCGAAAACTTGCATGAGAAACCCAGAAAATGGTACACCGTGTGATCGGGAAAGGTTTCTAAAACGCACCTCATTTCTCATCTCCTTGTGCTCGGGTTCGCCATTCCAACCGCTTTACTAGCAATCTCCCTCCTTGGAGAATCAGCACCTTTAACCTCCTGTTCCGTACAGGTTGCAATTTGTCCTGAGGATGAACGGGAAGAGGGGGAACCAATGAGAGACTAGCTCTAGGTGTTGGGACAGGCACAGGTCACTCTATTTTCCCATCAGGAAGAAGAATTAACCACAGGCTCAGCCTGCCGCCCGGGACGAGAATAGGGCCTGAAGCAATCCTGCGCTTTTGCGGCCAGCTCCCAAGAAAGCGAGTTGAAAAATGGAGCTCAGGGGCACTGCAATTCACAAACCTGCAGACTTAGAAATGATGACTGTCGTCCACAAATATATTGAGGGAAGGCAACGAAGAGGATTTGAAAGCAAGGCAGAATTGCAGGAAACAGATTTCAGGAGGGAGATTCGAATCGCCTTTAAAGCACAGGAAAAGTGGCAAAACCTCGACAATGATGCCCTTGGCCAAAAAGGGCGTATGCGTTTTCTCCTGAATATATTCAGGAAAAAACGCATACGCCCTTTTTGGCCTACCAAGCAACCTGGAAAGGCAAATCAGCGCTACAAAGAAGTCTCGCTTCCCATCGGTCAAAAGGGCCATGCTGAATAAAGTGTCAAAACCAGAAAGGCAGGACAGGCCATGGAGAAACGGGAGCCTGGCTACGCTGATGGGGGGGATGTAAATTGCCAACAGCCACTCTGGAGAAGTGCACGGTGTGTCCGAAAACATCTAAAAAACTCAGCTTAGGGAGCATAGGGCACATCCACTCAAGGGCGTATAAATTGGGAAAACTAAAAATCAGCAAGACACAGGCACCCCAAAGTTTAGGGCTGCTCTGTTGACAAGAACCTCCACTTTGTTACACCTTAAATATCCCAGGAAAGAGAAAAATGGATAAAGAAGTTGTGGTCCTTATGTACAATGGAATATCACTCAGCCATGAAATCAACGTCATAAGGCTAGTAGCAGCATGATGAGTGGATTTAGGTACGACGATTCTAAGTGAAATAAGTCACACAGAAAAAGACACTTATCATAAGATATCACTTATAGAGGGAATGTAAAAACCGCTACCGTTGAACTGAATTACAAAACAGAATAGAGTCACACGTTTAGAAAACACACTATGGCTGCTTAACGGGAAAGGTGAGGTGGGGTGATGCATAAAACAAGGGTTTCAAATTATCTCAGATACCGTTCCATAAACCCAATATGTAATAGACAAGACCTACTCCTTGCTCAATGAATTGGACTCAACACCCCCTATTCACCGCCCAAGAATATATCTGACTAGTAAGAATCTTAAAACCTATGCATTGATATCTCTCTGTAAGTGAGTCAAGTGGGTGTAAAGCGGCAAAACCACAGCAGTGAAAAGCAGGTAAACCCCATTATAAAAATCAATTACTTTTAAAAACCCGTGAAACAAAGACAGTGAAAGAGAGAGAAATTCTTACAAAATTCGTTCAGGGGCTGTGATGCCACCTGGATTGACCATATCTAGACCCACAGCTGATTGAGACATAAGGGTGGACACTCTTGGGGCTGAGAGGTTTGGTGAGGTTGGGTGAGCAAACGCAGACCCTTTAAAGTAATACTGCGTGGTACCCATCCCATGGGTCCCCAATCTCCAGGTTCAAGGGCATCTTCCTACATCGAAAACTTGCATGAGAAACCCAGAAAATGGTACACCGTGTGATCGGGAAAGGTTTCTAAAACGCACCTCATTTCTCATCTCCTTGTGCTCGGTTTCGCCATTCCAACCGCTTTACTAGCAATCTCCCTCCTTGGAGAATCAGCACCTTTAACCTCCTGTTCCGTACAGGTTGCAATTTGTCCTGAGGATGAACGGGAAGAGGGGGAACCAATGAGAGACTAGCTCTAGGTGTTGGGACAGGCACAGGTCACTCTATTTTCCCATCAGGAAGAAGAATTAACCACAGGCTCAGCCTGCCGCCCGGGACGAGAATAGGGCCTGAAGCAATCCTGCGCTTTTGCGGCCAGCTCCCAAGAAAGCGAGTTGAAAAATGGAGCTCAGGGGCACTGCAATTCACAAACCTGCAGACTTAGAAATGATGACTGTCGTCCACAAATATATTGAGGGAAGGCAATGAAGAGGATTTGAAAGCAAGGCAGAATTGCAGGAAACAGATTTCAGGAGGGAGATTCGAATCGCCTTTAAAGCACAGGAAAAGCGGCAAAACCTCGACAATGATGCCCTTGGCCAAAAAGGGCGTATGCGTTTTCTCCTGAATATATTCAGGAAAAAACGCATACGCCCTTTTTGGCCAACCAAGCAACCTGGAAAGGCAAATCACCGCTACAAAGAAGTCTCGCTTCCCATCGGTCAAAAGGGCCATGCTGAATAAAGTGTCAAAACAAGAAAGGCAGGACAGGCCATGGAGAAACGGGAGCCTGGCTACGCTGATGGGCGGGACGTAAATTGCCCACAGCCACTCTGGAGAAGTGCACGGTGTGTCCTGAAACTTCTAAAAAACTCAGCTTAGGGAGCATAGGGCACATCCACTCAAGGGCGTATATATTGGGAAAACTAAAAATCAGCAAGACACAGGCACCCCAAAGTTTAGGGCTGCTCTGTTGACAAGAACCTCCACTTTGTTACACCTTAAATATCCCAGGAAAGAGAAAAATGGATAAAGAAGTTGTGGTCCTTATGTACAATGGAATATCACTCAGCCATGAAATCAACGTCATAAGGCTAGTAGCAGCATGATGAGTGGATTTAGGTACGACGATTCTAAGTGAAATAAGTCACACAGAAAAAGACACTTATCATAAGATATCACTTATAGAGGGAATGTAAAAACCGCTACCGTTGAACTGAATTACAAAACAGAATAGAGTCACACGTTTAGAAAACACACTATGGCTGCTTAACGGGAAAGGTGAGGTGGGGTGATGCATAAAACAAGGGTTTCAAATTATCTCAGATACCGTTCCATAAACCCAATATGTAATAGACAAGACCTACTCCTTGCTCAATGAATTGGACTCAACACCCCCTATTCACCGCCCAAGAATATATCTGACTAGTAAGAATCTTAAAACCTATGCATTGATATCTCTCTGTAAGTGAGTCAAGTGGGTGTAAAGCGGCAAAACCACAGCAGTGAAAAGCAGGTAAACCCCATTATAAAAATCAATTACTTTTAAAAACCCGTGAAACAAAGACAGTGAAAGAGAGAGAAATTCTTACAAAATTCGTTCAGGGGCTGTGATGCCACCTGGATTGACCATATCTAGACCCACAGCTGATTGAGACATAAGGGTGGACACTCTTGGGGCTGAGAGGTTTGGTGAGGTTGGGTGAGCAAACGCAGACCCATTAAAGTAATACTGCGTGGTACCCATCCCATGGGTCCCAAATCTCCAGGTTCAAGGGCATCTTCCTACATCGAAAACATGCATGAGAAACCCAGAAGATGGTACACCGTGTGATCGGGAAAGGTTTTTAAAACGCACCTCATTTCTCATCTCCTTGTGCTCAGGTTCGCCATTCCAGCCGCTTTACTAGCAATCTCCCTCCTTGGAGAATCAGCACCTTTAACCTCCTGTTCCGTACAGGTTGCAATTTGTCCTGAGGATGAACGGGAAGAGGGGGAACCAATGAGAGACTAGCTCTAGGTGTTGGGACAGGCACAGGTCACTCTATTTTCCCATCAGGAAGAAGAATTAACCACAGGCTCAGCCTGCCGCCCGGGACCAGAATAGGGCCTGAAGCAATCCTGTGCTTTTGCGGCCAGCTCCCAAGAAAGCGAGTTGAAAAATGTAGCTCAGGGGCACTGCAATTCACAAACCTGCAGACTTAGAAATGATGACTCTCGTCCACAAATATATTGAGGGAAGGCAACGAAGAGGATTTGAAAGCAAGGCAGAATTGCAGGAAACAGATTTGAGGAGGGAGATTCGAATCGCCTTTAAAGTAGAGGAAAAGCGGCAAAACCTCGACAATGATGCCCTTGGCCAAAAAGAGCGTATGCGTTTTATCCTGAATATATTCAGGAAAAAACGCATACGCCCTTTTTGGCCAACCAATCAACCTGGAAAGGCAAATCAGCGCTACAAAGAAGTCTCGCTTCCCATCGGTCAAAAGGGCCATCCTGAATAAAGTGTCAAAACCAGAAAGGCAGGACAGGCCATGGAGAAACAGGAACCTGGCTACGCTGATGGGCGGGATGTAAATTGCCAACAGCCACTCTGGAGAAGTGCACGGTGTGTCCTGAAACATCTAAAAAACTCAGCTTAGGGAGCATAGGGCACATCCACTCAAGGGCGTATAAATTGGGAAAACTAAAAATCAGCAAGACACAGGCACCCCAAAGTTTAGGGTTGCTCTGTTGACAAGAACCTCCACTTTGTTACACCTTAAATATCCCAGAAAAGAGAAAAATGGATAAAGAAGTTGTGGTCCTTATGTACAATGGAATATCACTCAGCCATGAAATCAACGTCATAAGGCTAGTAGCAGCATGATGAGTGGATTTAGGTACGACGATTCTAAGTGAAGTAAGTCACACAGAAAAAGACACTTATCATAAGATATCACTTATAGAGGGAATGTAAAAACCGCTACCGTTGAACTGAATTAAAAAACAGAATAGAGTCACACGTTTAGAAAACACACTATGGCTGCTTAACGGGAAAGGTGAGGTGGGGTGATGCATAAAACAAGGGTTTCAAATTATCTCAGATACCGTTCCATAAACCCAATATCAAATAGACAAGACCTACTCCTTGCTCAATGAATTGGACTCAAAACCCCCTATTCACCACCCAAGAATATATCTGACTAGTAAGAATCTTAAATGCTATGCATTGATATCTCTCTGTAAGTGAGTCAAGTGGGTGTAAAGCGGCAAAAACAGAGCAGTGAAAAGCAGGTAAACCCCATTATAAAAATCAATTACTTTTAAAAACCCGTGAAACAAAGACAGTGAAAGAGAGAGAAATTCTTACAAAATTCGTTCAGGGGCTGTGATGCCACCTAGATTGACCATATCTAGACCCACAGCTGATTGAGACATAAGGGTGGACACTCTTGGGGCTGAGAGGTTTGGTGAGGTTGGGTGAGCAAACGCAGACCCTTTAAAGTAATACTGCGTGGTACCCATCCCATGGGTCCCCAATCTCCAGGTTCAAGGGCATCTTCCTACATCGAAAACTTGCATGAGAAACCCAGAAGATGGTACACCGTGTGATCGGGAAAGGTTTCTAAAACGCACCTCATTTCTCATCTCCTTGTGCTCGGGTTCGCCATTCCAACCGCTTTACTAGCAATCTCCCTCCTTGGAGAATCAGCACCTTTAACCTCCTGTTCCGTACAGGTTGCAATTTGTCCTGAGGATGAACGGGAAGAGGGGGAACCAATGAGAGACTAGCTCTAGGTGTTGGGACAGGCACAGGTCACTCTATTTTCCCATCAGGAAGAAGAATTAACCACAGGCTCAGCCTGCCGCCCGGGACGAGAATAGGGCCTGAAGCAATCCTGCGCTTTTGCGGCCAGCTCCCAAGAAAGCGAGTTGAAAAATGGAGCTCAGGGGCACTGCAATTCACAAACCTGCAGACTTAGAAATGATGACTGTCGTCCACAAATATATTGAGGGAAGGCAACGAAGAGGATTTGAAAGCAAGGCAGAATTGCAGGAAACAGATTTCAGGAGGGAGATTCGAATCGCCTTTAAAGCACAGGAAAAGTGGCAAAACCTCGACAATGATGCCCTTGGCCAAAAAGGGCGTATGCGTTTTCTCCTGAATATATTCAGGAAAAAACGCATACGCCCTTTTTGGCCTACCAAGCAACCTGGAAAGGCAAATCAGCGCTACAAAGAAGTCTCGCTTCCCATCGGTCAAAAGGGCCATGCTGAATAAAGTGTCAAAACCAGAAAGGCAGGACAGGCCATGGAGAAACGGGAGCCTGGCTACGCTGATGGGCGGGATGTAAATTGCCAACAGCCACTCTGGAGAAGTGCACGGTGTGTCCGAAAACATCTAAAAAACTCAGCTTAGGGAGCATAGGGCACATCCACTCAAGGGCGTATAAATTGGGAAAACTAAAAATCAGCAAGACACAGGCACCCCAAAGTTTAGGGCTGCTCTGTTGACAAGAACCTCCACTTTGTTACACCTTAAATATCCCAGGAAAGAGAAAAATGGATAAAGAAGTTGTGGTCCTTATGTACAATGGAATATCACTCAGCCATGAAATCAACGTCATAAGGCTAGTAGCAGCATGATGAGTGGATTTAGGTACGACGATTCTAAGTGAAATAAGTCACACAGAAAAAGACACTTATCATAAGATATCACTTATAGAGGGAATGTAAAAACCGCTATCGTTGAACTGAATTACAACACAGAATAGAGTCACACGTTTAGAAAACACACTATGGCTGCTTAACGGGAAAGGTGAGGTGGGGTGATGCATAAAACAAGGGTTTCAAATTATCTCAGATACCGTTCCATAAACCCAATATGTAATAGACAAGACCTACTCCTTGCTCAATGAATTGGACTCAACACCCCCTATTCACCGCCCAAGAATATATCTGACTAGTAAGAATCTTAAAACCTATGCATTGATATCTCTCTGTAAGTGAGTCAAGTGGGTGTAAAGCGGCAAAACCCCAGCAGTGAAAAGCAGGTAAACCCCATTATAAAAATCAATTACTTTTAAAAACCCGTGAAACAAAGACAGTGAAAGAGAGAGAAATTCTTACAAAATTCGTTCAGGGGCTGTGATGCCACCTAGATTGACCATATCTAGACCCACAGCTGATTGAGACATAAGGGTGGACACTCTTGGGGCTGAGAGGTTTGGTGAGGTTGGGTGAGCAAACGCAGACCCTTTAAAGTAATACTGCGTGGTACCCATCCCATGGGTCCCCAATCTCCAGGTTCAAGGGCATCTTCCTACATCGAAAACTTGCATGAGAAACCCAGAAAATGGTACACCGTGTGATCGGGAAAGGTTTCTAAAACGCACCTCATTTCTCATCTCCTTGTGCTCGGTTTCGCCATTCCAACCGCTTTACTAGCAATCTCCCTCCTTGGAGAATCAGCACCTTTAACCTCCTGTTCCGTACAGGTTGCAATTTGTCCTGAGGATGAACGGGAAGAGGGGGAACCAATGAGAGACTAGCTCTAGGTGTTGGGACAGGCACAGGTCACTCTATTTTCCCATCAGGAAGAAGAATTAACCACAGGCTCAGCCTGCCGCCCGGGACCAGAATAGGGCCTGAAGCAATCCTGTGCTTTTGCGGCCAGCTCCCAAGAAAGCGAGTTGAAAAATGTAGCTCAGGGGCACTGCAATTCACAAACCTGCAGACTTAGAAATGATGACTCTCGTCCACAAATATATTGAGGGAAGGCAACGAAGAGGATTTGAAAGCAAGGCAGAATTGCAGGAAACAGATTTCAGGAGGGAGATTCGAATCGCCTTTAAAGTAGAGGAAAAGCGGCAAAACCTCGACAATGATGCCCTTGGCCAAAAAGAGCGTATGCGTTTTATCCTGAATATATTCAGGAAAAAACGCATACGCCCTTTTTGGCCAACCAATCAACCTGGAAAGGCAAATCAGCGCTACAAAGAAGTCTCGCTTCCCATCGGTCAAAAGGGCCATGCTGAATAAAGTGTCAAAACCAGAAAGGCAGGACAGGCCATGGAGAAACGGGAGCCTGGCTACGCTGATGGGCGGGACGTAAATTGCCAACAGCCACTCTGCAGAAGTGCACGGTGTGTCCTGAAACATCTAAAAAAACTCAGCTTAGGGAGCATAGGGCACTTCCACTCATGGGCGTACAAATTGGAAAACTAAAAATCAGCAAGACACAGGTACCCCAAAGTTTAGGGCTGCTCTGTTGACAAGAACCTCCACTTTGTTACACCTTAAATATCCCAGGAAAGAAAAAATGGATAAAGAAGTTGTGGTCCTTATGTACAATGGAATATCACTCAGCCATGAAATCAACGTCATAAGGCTAGTAGCAGCATGATGAGTGGATTTAGGTACGACGATTCTAAGTGAAATAAGTCACACAGAAAAAGACACTTATCATAAGATATCACTTATAGAGGGAATGTAAAAACCGCTACCGTTGAACTGAATTACAAAACAGAATAGAGTCACACGTTTAGAAAACACACTATGGCTGCTTAACGGGAAAGGTGAGGTGGGGTGATGCATAAAACAAGGGTTTCAAATTATCTCAGATACCGTTCCATAAACCCAATATGTAATAGACAAGACCTACTCCTTGCTCAATGAATTGGACTCAACACCCCCTATTCACCGCCCAAGAATATATCTGACTAGTAAGAATCTTAAAACCTATGCATTGATATCTCTCTGTAAGTGAGTCAAGTGGGTGTAAAGCGGCAAAACCACAGCAGTGAAAAGCAGGTAAACCCCATTATAAAAATCAATTACTTTTAAAAACCCGTGAAACAAAGACAGTGAAAGAGAGAGAAATTCTTACAAAATTCGTTCAGGGGCTGTGATGCCACCTGGATTGACCCCATATCTAGACCCACAGCTGATTGAGACATAAGGGTGGACACTCTTGGGGCTGAGAGGTTTGGTGAGGTTGGGTGAGCAAACGCAGACCCATTAAAGTAATACTGCGTGGTACCCATCCCATGGGTCCCAAATCTCCAGGTTCAAGGGCATCTTCCTACATCGAAAACATGCATGAGAAACCCAGAAGATGGTACACCGTGTGATCGGGAAAGGTTTTTAAAACGCACCTCATTTCTCATCTCCTTGTGCTCAGGTTCGCCATTCCAGCCGCTTTACTAGCAATCTCCCTCCTTGGAGAATCAGCACCTTTAACCTCCTGTTCCGTACAGGTTGCAATTTGTCCTGAGGATGAACGGGAAGAGGGGGAACCAATGAGAGACTAGCTCTAGGTGTTGGGACAGGCACAGGTCACTCTATTTTCCCATCAGGAAGAAGAATTAACCACAGGCTCAGCCTGCCGCCCGGGACCAGAATAGGGCCTGAAGCAATCCTGTGCTTTTGCGGCCAGCTCCCAAGAAAGCGAGTTGAAAAATGTAGCTCAGGGGCACTGCAATTCACAAACCTGCAGACTTAGAAATGATGACTCTCGTCCACAAATATATTGAGGGAAGGCAACGAAGAGGATTTGAAAGCAAGGCAGAATTGCAGGAAACAGATTTGAGGAGGGAGATTCGAATCGCCTTTAAAGTAGAGGAAAAGCGGCAAAACCTCGACAATGATGCCCTTGGCCAAAAAGAGCGTATGCGTTTTATCCTGAATATATTCAGGAAAAAACGCATACGCCCTTTTTGGCCAACCAATCAACCTGGAAAGGCAAATCAGCGCTACAAAGAAGTCTCGCTTCCCATCGGTCAAAAGGGCCATGCTGAATAAAGTGTCAAAACCAGAAAGGCAGGACAGGCCATGAAGAAACGGGAGCCTGGCTACGCTGATGGGCGGGACGTAAATTGCCAACAGCCACTCTGCAGAAGTGCACGGTGTGTCCTGAAACATCTAAAAAAACTCAGCTTAGGGAGCATAGGGCACTTCCACTCATGGGCGTAAAATTGGGAAAACTAAAAATCAGCAAGACACAGGCACCCCAAAGTTTAGGGCTGCTCTGTTGACAAGAACCTCCACTTTGTTACACCTTAAATATCCCAGGAAAGAGAAAAATGGATAAAGAAGTTGTGGTCCTTATGTACAATGGAATATCACTCAGCCATGAAATCAACGTCATAAGGCTAGTAGCAGCATGATGAGTGGATTTAGGTACGACGATTCTAAGTGAAATAAGTCACACAGAAAAAGACACTTATCATAAGATATCACTTATAGAGGGAATGTAAAAACCGCTACCGTTGAACTGAATTACAAAACAGAATAGAGTCACACGTTTAGAAAACACACTATGGCTGCTTAACGGGAAAGGTGAGGTGGGGTGATGCATAAAACAAGGGTTTCAAATTATCTCAGATACCGTTCCATAAACCCAATATGTAATAGACAAGACCTACTCCTTGCTCAATGAATTGGACTCAACACCCCCTATTCACCGCCCAAGAATATATCTGACTAGTAAGAATCTTAAAACCTATGCATTGATATCTCTCTGTAAGTGAGTCAAGTGGGTGTAAAGCGGCAAAACCACAGCAGTGAAAAGCAGGTAAACCCCATTATAAAAATCAATTACTTTTAAAAACCCGTGAAACAAAGACAGTGAAAGAGAGAGAAATTCTTACAAAATTCGTTCAGGGGCTGTGATGCCACCTAGATTGACCATATCTAGACCCACAGCTGATTGAGAGATAAGGGTGGACACTCTTGGGGCTGAGAGGTTTGGTGAGGTTGGGTGAGCAAACGCAGACCCTTTAAAGTAATACTGCGTGGTACCCATCCCATGGGTCCCCAATCTCCAGGTTCAAGGGCATCTTCCTACATCGAAAACTTGCATGAGAAACCCAGAAAATGGTACACCGTGTGATCGGGAAAGGTTTCTAAAACGCACCTCATTTCTCATCTCCTTGTGCTCGGGTTCGCCATTCCAACCGCTTTACTAGCAATCTCCCTCCTTGGAGAATCAGCACCTTTAACCTCCTGTTCCGTACAGGTTGCAATTTGTCCTGAGGATGAACGGGAAGAGGGGGAACCAATGAGAGACTAGCTCTAGGTGTTGGGACAGGCACAGGTCACTCTATTTTCCCATCAGGAAGAAGAATTAACCACAGGCTCAGCCTGCCGCCCGGGACGAGAATAGGGCCTGAAGCAATCCTGCGCTTTTGCGGCCAGCTCCCAAGAAAGCGAGTTGAAAAATGGAGCTCAGGGGCACTGCAATTCACAAACCTGCACACTTAGAAATGATGACTGTCGTCCACAAATATATTGAGGGAAGGCAACGAAGAGGATTTGAAAGCAAGGCAGAATTGCAGGAAACAGATTTCAGGAGGGAGATTCGAATCGCCTTTAAAGCACAGGAAAAGTGGCAAAACCTCGACAATGATGCCCTTGGCCAAAAAGGGCGTATGCGTTTTCTCCTGAATATATTCAGGAAAAAACGCATACGCCTTTTTGGCCTACCAAGCAACCTGGAAAGGCAAATCAGCGCTACAAAGAAGTCTCGCTTCCCATCGGTCAAAAGGGCCATGCTGAATAAAGTGTCAAAACCAGAAAGGCAGGACAGGCCATGGAGAAACGGGAGCCTGGCTACGCTGATGGGGGGGATGTAAATTGCCAACAGCCACTCTGGAGAAGTGCACGGTGTGTCCGAAAACATCTAAAAAACTCAGCTTAGGGAGCATAGGGCACATCCACTCAAGGGCGTATAAATTGGGAAAACTAAAAATCAGCAAGACACAGGCACCCCAAAGTTTAGGGCTGCTCTGTTGACAAGAACCTCCACTTTGTTACACCTTAAATATCCCAGGAAAGAGAAAAATGGATAAAGAAGTTGTGGTCCTTATGTACAATGGAATATCACTCAGCCATGAAATCAACGTCATAAGGCTAGTAGCAGCATGATGAGTGGATTTAGGTACGACGATTCTAAGTGAAATAAGTCACACAGAAAAAGACACTTATCATAAGATATCACTTATAGAGGGAATGTAAAAACCGCTATCGTTGAACTGAATTACAACACAGAATAGAGTCACACGTTTAGAAAACACACTATGGCTGCTTAACGGGAAAGGTGAGGTGGGGTGATGCATAAAACAAGGGTTTCAAATTATCTCAGATACCGTTCCATAAACCCAATATGTAATAGACAAGACCTACTCCTTGCTCAATGAATTGGACTCAACACCCCCTATTCACCGCCCAAGAATATATCTGACTAGTAAGAATCTTAAAACCTATGCATTGATATCTCTCTGTAAGTGAGTCAAGTGGGTGTAAAGCGGCAAAACCCCAGCAGTGAAAAGCAGGTAAACCCCATTATAAAAATCAATTACTTTTAAAAACCCGTGAAACAAAGACAGTGAAAGAGAGAGAAATTCTTACAAAATTCGTTCAGGGGCTGTGATGCCACCTAGATTGACCATATCTAGACCCACAGCTGATTGAGACATAAGGGTGGACACTCTTGGGGCTGAGAGGTTTGGTGAGGTTGGGTGAGCAAACGCAGACCCTTTAAAGTAATACTGCGTGGTACCCATCCCATGGGTCCCCAATCTCCAGGTTCAAGGGCATCTTCCTACATCGAAAACTTGCATGAGAAACCCAGAAAATGGTACACCGTGTGATCGGGAAAGGTTTCTAAAACGCACCTCATTTCTCATCTCCTTGTGCTCGGTTTCGCCATTCCAACCGCTTTACTAGCAATCTCCCTCCTTGGAGAATCAGCACCTTTAACCTCCTGTTCCGTACAGGTTGCAATTTGTCCTGAGGATGAACGGGAAGAGGGGGGAACCAATGAGAGACTAGCTCTAGGTGTTGGGACAGGCACAGGTCACTCTATTTTCCCATCAGGAAGAAGAATTAACCACAGGCTCAGCCTGCCGCCCGGGACGAGAATAGGGCCTGAAGCAATCCTGCGCTTTTGCGGCCAGCTCCCAAGAAAGCGAGTTGAAAAATGGAGCTCAGGGGCACTGCAATTCACAAACCTGCAGACTTAGAAATGATGACTGTCGTCCACAAATATATTGAGGGAAGGCAATGAAGAGGATTTGAAAGCAAGGCAGAATTGCAGGAAACAGATTTCAGGAGGGAGATTCGAATCGCCTTTAAAGCACAGGAAAAGCGGCAAAACCTCGACAATGATGCCCTTGGCCAAAAAGGGCGTATGCGTTTTCTCCTGAATATATTCAGGAAAAAACGCATACGCCCTTTTTGGCCAACCAAGCAACCTGGAAAGGCAAATCACCGCTACAAAGAAGTCTCGCTTCCCATCGGTCAAAAGGGCCATGCTGAATAAAGTGTCAAAACAAGAAAGGCAGGACAGGCCATGGAGAAACGGGAGCCTGGCTACGCTGATGGGCGGGACGTAAATTGCCCACAGCCACTCTGGAGAAGTGCACGGTGTGTCCTGAAACTTCTAAAAAACTCAGCTTAGGGAGCATAGGGCACATCCACTCAAGGGCGTATATATTGGGAAAACTAAAAATCAGCAAGACACAGGCACCCCAAAGTTTAGGGCTGCTCTGTTGACAAGAACCTCCACTTTGTTACACCTTAAATATCCCAGGAAAGAGAAAAATGGATAAAGAAGTTGTGGTCCTTATGTACAATGGAATATCACTCAGCCATGAAATCAACGTCATAAGGCTAGTAGCAGCATGATGAGTGGATTTAGGTACGACGATTCTAAGTGAAATAAGTCACACAGAAAAAGACACTTATCATAAGATATCACTTATAGAGGGAATGTAAAAACCGCTACCGTTGAACTGAATTACAAAACAGAATAGAGTCACACGTTTAGAAAACACACTATGGCTGCTTAACGGGAAAGGTGAGGTGGGGTGATGCATAAAACAAGGGTTTCAAATTATCTCAGATACCGTTCCATAAACCCAATATGTAATAGACAAGACCTACTCCTTGCTCAATGAATTGGACTCAACACCCCCTATTCACCGCCCAAGAATATATCTGACTAGTAAGAATCTTAAAACCTATGCATTGATATCTCTCTGTAAGTGAGTCAAGTGGGTGTAAAGCGGCAAAACCACAGCAGTGAAAAGCAGGTAAACCCCATTATAAAAATCAATTACTTTTAAAAACCCGTGAAACAAAGACAGTGAAAGAGAGAGAAATTCTTACAAAATTCGTTCAGGGGCTGTGATGCCACCTGGATTGACCATATCTAGACCCACAGCTGATTGAGACATAAGGGTGGACACTCTTGGGGCTGAGAGGTTTGGTGAGGTTGGGTGAGCAAACGCAGACCCTTTAAAGTAATACTGCGTGGTACCCATCCCATGGGTCCCAAATCTCCAGGTTCAAGGGCATCTTCCTACATCGAAAACATGCATGAGAAACCCAGAAGATGGTACACCGTGTGATCGGGAAAGGTTTTTAAAACGCACCTCATTTCTCATCTCCTTGTGCTCAGGTTCGCCATTCCAGCCGCTTTACTAGCAATCTCCCTCCTTGGAGAATCAGCACCTTTAACCTCCTGTTCCGTACAGGTTGCAATTTGTCCTGAGGATGAACGGGAAGAGGGGGAACCAATGAGAGACTAGCTCTAGGTGTTGGGACAGGCACAGGTCACTCTATTTTCCCATCAGGAAGAAGAATTAACCACAGGCTCAGCCTGCCGCCCGGGACCAGAATAGGGCCTGAAGCAATCCTGTGCTTTTGCGGCCAGCTCCCAAGAAAGCGAGTTGAAAAATGTAGCTCAGGGCACTGCAATTCACAAACCTGCAGACTTAGAAATGATGACTCTCGTCCACAAATATATTGAGGGAAGGCAACGAAGAGGATTTGAAAGCAAGGCAGAATTGCAGGAAACAGATTTGAGGAGGGAGATTCGAATCGCCTTTAAAGTAGAGGAAAAGCGGCAAAACCTCGACAATGATGCCCTTGGCCAAAAAGAGCGTATGCGTTTTATCCTGAATATATTCAGGAAAAAACGCATACGCCCTTTTTGGCCAACCAATCAACCTGGAAAGGCAAATCAGCGCTACAAAGAAGTCTCGCTTCCCATCGGTCAAAAGGGCCATCCTGAATAAAGTGTCAAAACCAGAAAGGCAGGACAGGCCATGGAGAAACAGGAACCTGGCTACGCTGATGGGCGGGATGTAAATTGCCAACAGCCACTCTGGAGAAGTGCACGGTGTGTCCTGAAACATCTAAAAAACTCAGCTTAGGGAGCATAGGGCACATCCACTCAAGGGCGTATAAATTGGGAAAACTAAAAATCAGCAAGACACAGGCACCCCAAAGTTTAGGGTTGCTCTGTTGACAAGAACCTCCACTTTGTTACACCTTAAATATCCCAGAAAAGAGAAAAATGGATAAAGAAGTTGTGGTCCTTATGTACAATGGAATATCACTCAGCCATGAAATCAACGTCATAAGGCTAGTAGCAGCATGATGAGTGGATTTAGGTACGACGATTCTAAGTGAAGTAAGTCACACAGAAAAAGACACTTATCATAAGATATCACTTATAGAGGGAATGTAAAAACCGCTACCGTTGAACTGAATTAAAAAGCAGAATAGAGTCACACGTTTAGAAAACACACTATGGCTGCTTAACGGGAAAGGTGAGGTGGGGTGATGCATAAAACAAGGGTTTCAAATTATCTCAGATACCGTTCCATAAACCCAATATCAAATAGACAAGACCTACTCCTTGCTCAATGAATTGGACTCAAAACCCCCTATTCACCACCCAAGAATATATCTGACTAGTAAGAATCTTAAATGCTATGCATTGATATCTCTCTGTAAGTGAGTCAAGTGGGTGTAAAGCGGCAAAAACAGAGCAGTGAAAAGCAGGTAAACCCCATTATAAAAATCAATTACTTTTAAAAACCCGTGAAACAAAGACAGTGAAAGAGAGAGAAATTCTTACAAAATTCGTTCAGGGGCTGTGATGCCACCTAGATTGACCATATCTAGACCCACAGCTGATTGAGACATAAGGGTGGACACTCTTGGGGCTGAGAGGTTTGGTGAGGTTGGGTGAGCAAACGCAGACCCTTTAAAGTAATACTGCGTGGTACCCATCCCATGGGTCCCCAATCTCCAGGTTCAAGGGCATCTTCCTACATCGAAAACTTGCATGAGAAACCCAGAAGATGGTACACCGTGTGATCGGGAAAGGTTTCTAAAACGCACCTCATTTCTCATCTCCTTGTGCTCGGGTTCGCCATTCCAACCGCTTTACTAGCAATCTCCCTCCTTGGAGAATCAGCACCTTTAACCTCCTGTTCCGTACAGGTTGCAATTTGTCCTGAGGATGAACGGGAAGAGGGGGAACCAATGAGAGACTAGCTCTAGGTGTTGGGACAGGCACAGGTCACTCTATTTTCCCATCAGGAAGAAGAATTAACCACAGGCTCAGCCTGCCGCCCGGGACGAGAATAGGGCCTGAAGCAATCCTGCGCTTTTGCGGCCAGCTCCCAAGAAAGCGAGTTGAAAAATGGAGCTCAGGGGCACTGCAATTCACAAACCTGCAGACTTAGAAATGATGACTGTCGTCCACAAATATATTGAGGGAAGGCAACGAAGAGGATTTGAAAGCAAGGCAGAATTGCAGGAAACAGATTTCAGGAGGGAGATTCGAATCGCCTTTAAAGCACAGGAAAAGTGGCAAAACCTCGACAATGATGCCCTTGGCCAAAAAGGGCGTATGCGTTTTCTCCTGAATATATTCAGGAAAAAACGCATACGCCCTTTTTGGCCTACCAAGCAACCTGGAAAGGCAAATCAGCGCTACAAAGAAGTCTCTCTTCCCATCGGTCAAAAGGGCCATGCTGAATAAAGTGTCAAAACCAGAAAGGCAGGACAGGCCATGGAGAAACGGGAGCCTGGCTACGCTGATGGGCGGGATGTAAATTGCCAACAGCCACTCTGGAGAAGTGCACGGTGTGTCCGAAAACATCTAAAAAACTCAGCTTAGGGAGCATAGGGCACATCCACTCAAGGGCGTATAAATTGGGAAAACTAAAAATCAGCAAGACACAGGCACCCCAAAGTTTAGGGCTGCTCTGTTGACAAGAACCTCCACTTTGTTACACCTTAAATATCCCAGGAAAGAGAAAAATGGATAAAGAAGTTGTGGTCCTTATGTACAATGGAATATCACTCAGCCATGAAATCAACGTCATAAGGCTAGTAGCAGCATGATGAGTGGATTTAGGTACGACGATTCTAAGTGAAATAAGTCACACAGAAAAAGACACTTATCATAAGATATCACTTATAGAGGGAATGTAAAAACCGCTATCGTTGAACTGAATTACAACACAGAATAGAGTCACACGTTTAGAAAACACACTATGGCTGCTTAACGGGAAAGGTGAGGTGGGGTGATGCATAAAACAAGGGTTTCAAATTATCTCAGATACCGTTCCATAAACCCAATATGTAATAGACAAGACCTACTCCTTGCTCAATGAATTGGACTCAACACCCCCTATTCACCGCCCAAGAATATATCTGACTAGTAAGAATCTTAAAACCTATGCATTGATATCTCTCTGTAAGTGAGTCAAGTGGGTGTAAAGCGGCAAAACCCCAGCAGTGAAAAGCAGGTAAACCCCATTATAAAAATCAATTACTTTTAAAAACCCGTGAAACAAAGACAGTGAAAGAGAGAGAAATTCTTACAAAATTCGTTCAGGGGCTGTGATGCCACCTAGATTGACCATATCTAGACCCACAGCTGATTGAGACATAAGGGTGGACACTCTTGGGGCTGAGAGGTTTGGTGAGGTTGGGTGAGCAAACGCAGACCCTTTAAAGTAATACTGCGTGGTACCCATCCCATGGGTCCCAAATCTCCAGGTTCAAGGGCATCTTCCTACATCGAAAACTTGCATGAGAAACCCAGAAAATGGTACACCGTGTGATCGGGAAAGGTTTCTAAAACGCACCTCATTTCTCATCTCCTTGTGCTCGGTTTCGCCATTCCAACCGCTTTACTAGCAATCTCCCTCCTTGGAGAATCAGCACCTTTAACCTCCTGTTCCGTACAGGTTGCAATTTGTCCTGAGGATGAACGGGAAGAGGGGGAACCAATGAGAGACTAGCTCTAGGTGTTGGGACAGGCACAGGTCACTCTATTTTCCCATCAGGAAGAAGAATTAACCACAGGCTCAGCCTGCCGCCCGGGACCAGAATAGGGCCTGAAGCAATCCTGTGCTTTTGCGGCCAGCTCCCAAGAAAGCGAGTTGAAAAATGTAGCTCAGGGGCACTGCAATTCACAAACCTGCAGACTTAGAAATGATGACTCTCGTCCACAAATATATTGAGGGAAGGCAACGAAGAGGATTTGAAAGCAAGGCAGAATTGCAGGAAACAGATTTCAGGAGGGAGATTCGAATCGCCTTTAAAGTAGAGGAAAAGCGGCAAAACCTCGACAATGATGCCCTTGGCCAAAAAGGGCGTATGCGTTTTATCCTGAATATATTCAGGAAAAAACGCATACGCCCTTTTTGGCCAACCAATCAACCTGGAAAGGCAAATCAGCGCTACAAAGAAGTCTCGCTTCCCATCGGTCAAAAGGGCCATGCTGAATAAAGTGTCAAAACCAGAAAGGCAGGACAGGCCATGGAGAAACGGGAGCCTGGCTACGCTGATGGGCGGGACGTAAATTGCCAACAGCCACTCTGCAGAAGTGCACGGTGTGTCCTGAAACATCTAAAAAAACTCAGCTTAGGGAGCATAGGGCACTTCCACTCATGGGCGTACAAATTGGGAAAACTAAAAATCAGCAAGACACAGGCACCCCAAAGTTTAGGGCTGCTCTGTTGACAAGAACCTCCACTTTGTTACACCTTAAATATCCCAGGAAAGAGAAAAATGGATAAAGAAGTTGTGGTCCTTATGTACAATGGAATATCACTCAGCCATGAAATCAACGTCATAAGGCTAGTAGCAGCATGATGAGTGGATTTAGGTACGACGATTCTAAGTGAAATAAGTCACACAGAAAAAGACACTTATCATAAGATATCACTTATAGAGGGAATGTAAAAACCGCTACCGTTGAACTGAATTACAAAACAGAATAGAGTCACACGTTTAGAAAACACACTATGGCTGCTTAACGGGAAAGGTGAGGTGGGGTGATGCATAAAACAAGGGTTTCAAATTATCTCAGATACCGTTCCATAAACCCAATATGTAATAGACAAGACCTACTCCTTGCTCAATGAATTGGACTCAACACCCCCTATTCACCGCCCAAGAATATATCTGACTAGTAAGAATCTTAAAACCTATGCATTGATATCTCTCTGTAAGTGAGTCAAGTGGGTGTAAAGCGGCAAAACCACAGCAGTGAAAAGCAGGTAAACCCCATTATAAAAATCAATTACTTTTAAAAACCCGTGAAACAAAGACAGTGAAAGAGAGAGAAATTCTTACAAAATTCGTTCAGGGGCTGTGATGCCACCTGGATTGACCATATCTAGACCCACAGCTGATTGAGACATAAGGGTGGACACTCTTGGGGCTGAGAGGTTTGGTGAGGTTGGGTGAGCAAACGCAGACCCTTTAAAGTAATACTGCGTGGTACCCATCCCATGGGTCCCAAATCTCCAGGTTCAAGGGCATCTTCCTACATCGAAAACATGCATGAGAAACCCAGAAGATGGTACACCGTGTGATCGGGAAAGGTTTTTAAAACGCACCTCATTTCTCATCTCCTTGTGCTCAGGTTCGCCATTCCAGCCGCTTTACTAGCAATCTCCCTCCTTGGAGAATCAGCACCTTTAACCTCCTGTTCCGTACAGGTTGCAATTTGTCCTGAGGATGAACGGGAAGAGGGGGAACCAATGAGAGAGTAGCTCTAGGTGTTGGGACAGGCACAGGTCACTCTATTTTCCCATCAGGAAGAAGAATTAACCACAGGCTCAGCCTGCCGCCCGGGACCAGAATAGGGCCTGAAGCAATCCTGTGCTTTTGCGGCCAGCTCCCAAGAAAGCGAGTTGAAAAATGTAGCTCAGGGGCACTGCAATTCACAAACCTGCAGACTTAGAAATGATGACTCTCGTCCACAAATATATTGAGGGAAGGCAACGAAGAGGATTTGAAAGCAAGGCAGAATTGCAGGAAACAGATTTGAGGAGGGAGATTCGAATCGCCTTTAAAGTAGAGGAAAAGCGGCAAAACCTCGACAATGATGCCCTTGGCCAAAAAGGGCGTATGCGTTTTATCCTGAATATATTCAGGAAAAAACGCATACGCCCTTTTTGGCCAACCAATCAACCTGGAAAGGCAAATCAGCGCTACAAAGAAGTCTCGCTTCCCATCGGTCAAAAGGGCCATGCTGAATAAAGTGTCAAAACCAGAAAGGCAGGACAGGCCATGGAGAAACAGGAACCTGGCTACGCTGATGGGCGGGATGTAAATTGCCAACAGCCACTCTGGAGAAGTGCACGGTGTGTCCTGAAACATCTAAAAAACTCAGCTTAGGGAGCATAGGGCACATTCACTCATGGGCGTATAAATTGGGAAAACTAAAAATCAGCAAGACAAAGGCACCCCAAAGTTTAGGGCTGCTCTGTTAACAAGAACCTCCACTTTGTTACACCTTAAATATCCCAGGAAAGAGAAAAATGGATAAAGAAGTTGTGGTCCTTATGTACAATGGAATATCACTCAGCCATGAAATCAACGTCATAAGGCTAGTAGCAGCATGATGAGTGGATTTAGGTACGACGATTCTAAGTGAAATAAGTCACACAGAAAAAGACACTTATCATAAGATATCACTTATAGAGGGAATGTAAAAACCGCTATCGTTGAACTGAATTACAAAACAGAATAGAGTCACACGTTTAGAAAACACACTATGGCTGCTTAACGGGAAAGGTGAGGTGGGGTGATGCATAAAACAAGGGTTTCAAATTATCTCAGATACCATTCCATAAACCCAATATGTAATAGACAAGCCCTACTCCTTGCTCAATGAATTGGACTCAACACCCCCTATTCACCGCCCAAGAATATATCTGACTAGTAAGAATCTTAAAACCTATGCATTGATATCTCTCTGTAAGTGAGTCAAGTGGGTGTAAAGCGGCAAAACCACAGCAGTGAAAAGCAGGTAAACCCCATTATAAAAATCAATTACTTTTAAAAACCCGTGAAACAAAGACAGTGAAAGAGAGAGAAATTCTTACAAAATTCGTTCAGGGGCTGTGATGCCACCTGGATTGACCATATCTAGACCCACAGCTGATTGAGACATAAGGGTGGACACTCTTGGGGCTGAGAGGTTTGGTGAGGTTGGGTGAGCAAACGCAGACCCTTTAAAGTAATACTGCGTGGTACCCATCCCATGGGTCCCAAATCTCCAGGTTCAAGGGCATCTTCCTACATCGAAAACATGCATG
This sequence comes from Balaenoptera physalus, assembly GCF_965194825.1. Lineage (NCBI taxonomy): Eukaryota > Metazoa > Chordata > Mammalia > Artiodactyla > Balaenopteridae > Balaenoptera > Balaenoptera physalus. Next base: position 39,961 of record NW_028126044.1, read on the forward strand.
AGAAACCCAGAAGATGGTACACCGTGTGATCGGGAAAGGTTTTTAAAACGCACCTCATTTCTCATCTCCTTGTGCTCAGGTTCGCCATTCCAGCCGCTTTACTAGCAATCTCCCTCCTTGGAGAATCAGCACCTTTAACCTCCTGTTCCGTACAGGTTGCAATTTGTCCTGAGGATGAACGGGAAGAGGGGGAACCAATGAGAGACTAGCTCTAGGTGTTGGGACAGGCACAGGTCACTCTATTTTCCCATCAGGAAGAAGAATTAACCACAGGCTCAGCCTGCCGCCCGGGACCAGAATAGGGCCTGAAGCAATCCTGTGCTTTTGCGGCCAGCTCCCAAGAAAGCGAGTTGAAAAATGTAGCTCAGGGGCACTGCAATTCACAAACCTGCAGACTTAGAAATGATGACTCTCGTCCACAAATATATTGAGGGAAGGCAACGAAGAGGATTTGAAAGCAAGGCAGAATTGCAGGAAACAGATTTGAGGAGGGAGATTCGAATCGCCTTTAAAGTAGAGGAAAAGCGGCAAAACCTCGACAATGATGCCCTTGGCCAAAAAGAGCGTATGCGTTTTATCCTGAATATATTCAGGAAAAAACGCATACGCCCTTTTTGGCCAACCAATCAACCTGGAAAGGCAAATCAGCGCTACAAAGAAGTCTCGCTTCCCATCGGTCAAAAGGGCCATCCTGAATAAAGTGTCAAAACCAGAAAGGCAGGACAGGCCATGGAGAAACAGGAACCTGGCTACGCTGATGGGCGGGATGTAAATTGCCAACAGCCACTCTGGAGAAGTGCACGGTGTGTCCTGAAACATCTAAAAAACTCAGCTTAGGGAGCATAGGGCACATCCACTCAAGGGCGTATAAATTGGGAAAACTAAAAATCAGCAAGACACAGGCACCCCAAAGTTTAGGGTTGCTCTGTTGACAAGAACCTCCACTTTGTTACACCTTAAATATCCCAGAAAAGAGAAAAATGGATAAAGAAGTTGTGGTCCTTATGTACAATGGAATATCACTCAGCCATGAAATCAACATCATAAGGCTAGTAGCAGCATGATGAGTGGATTTAGGTACGACGATTCTAAGTGAAGTAAGTCACACAGAAAAAGACACTTATCATAAGATATCACTTATAGAGGGAATGTAAAAACCGCTACCGTTGAACTGAATTAAAAAACAGAATAGAGTCACACGTTTAGAAAACACACTATGGCTGCTTAACGGGAAAGGTGAGGTGGGGTGATGCATAAAACAAGGGTTTCAAATTATCTCAGATACCGTTCCATAAACCCAATATCAAATAGACAAGACCTACTCCTTGCTCAATGAATTGGACTCAAAACCCCCTATTCACCACCCAAGAATATATCTGACTAGTAAGAATCTTAAATGCTATGCATTGATATCTCTCTGTAAGTGAGTCAAGTGGGTGTAAAGCGGCAAAAACAGAGCAGTGAAAAGCAGGTAAACCCCATTATAAAAATCAATTACTTTTAAAAACCCGTGAAACAAAGACAGTGAAAGAGAGAGAAATTCTTACAAAATTCGTTCAGGGGCTGTGATGCCACCTAGATTGACCATATCTAGACCCACAGCTGATTGAGACATAAGGGTGGACACTCTTGGGGCTGAGAGGTATGGTGAGGTTGGGTGAGCAAACGCAGACCCTTTAAAGTAATACTGCGTGGTACCCATCCCATGGGTCCCCAATCTCCAGGTTCAAGGGCATCTTCCTACATCGAAAACTTGCATGAGAAACCCAGAAGATGGTACACCGTGTGATCGGGAAAGGTTTCTAAAACGCACCTCATTTCTCATCTCCTTGTGCTCGGGTTCGCCATTCCAACCGCTTTACTAGCAATCTCCCTCCTTGGAGAATCAGCACCTTTAACCTCCTGTTCCGTACAGGTTGCAATTTGTCCTGAGGATGAACGGGAAGAGGGGGAACCAATGAGAGACTAGCTCTAGGTGTTGGGACAGGCACAGGTCACTCTATTTTCCCATCAGGAAGAAGAATTAACCACAGGCTCAGCCTGCCGCCCGGGACGAGAATAGGGCCTGAAGCAATCCTGCGCTTTTGCGGCCAGCTCCCAAGAAAGCGAGTTGAAAAATGGAGCTCAGGGGCACTGCAATTCACAAACCTGCAGACTTAGAAATGATGACTGTCGTCCACAAATATATTGAGGGAAGGCAACGAAGAGGATTTGAAAGCAAGGCAGAATTGCAGGAAACAGATTTCAGGAGGGAGATTCGAATCGCCTTTAAAGCACAGGAAAAGTGGCAAAACCTCGACAATGATGCCCTTGGCCAAAAAGGGCGTATGCGTTTTCTCCTGAATATATTCAGGAAAAAACGCATACGCCCTTTTTGGCCTACCAAGCAACCTGGAAAGGCAAATCAGCGCTACAAAGAAGTCTCGCTTCCCATCGGTCAAAAGGGCCATGCTGAATAAAGTGTCAAAACCAGAAAGGCAGGACAGGCCATGGAGAAACGGGAGCCTGGCTACGCTGATGGGCGGGATGTAAATTGCCAACAGCCACTCTGGAGAAGTGCACGGTGTGTCCGAAAACATCTAAAAAACTCAGCTTAGGGAGCATAGGGCACATCCACTCAAGGGCGTATAAATTGGGAAAACTAAAAATCAGCAAGACACAGGCACCCCAAAGTTTAGGGCTGCTCTGTTGACAAGAACCTCCACTTTGTTACACCTTAAATATCCCAGGAAAGAGAAAAATGGATAAAGAAGTTGTGGTCCTTATGTACAATGGAATATCACTCAGCCATGAAATCAACGTCATAAGGCTAGTAGCAGCATGATGAGTGGATTTAGGTACGACGATTCTAAGTGAAATAAGTCACACAGAAAAAGACACTTATCATAAGATATCACTTATAGAGGGAATGTAAAAACCGCTATCGTTGAACTGAATTACAACACAGAATAGAGTCACACGTTTAGAAAACACACTATGGCTGCTTAACGGGAAAGGTGAGGTGGGGTGATGCATAAAACAAGGGTTTCAAATTATCTCAGATACCGTTCCATAAACCCAATATGTAATAGACAAGACCTACTCCTTGCTCAATGAATTGGACTCAACACCCCCTATTCACCGCCCAAGAATATATCTGACTAGTAAGAATCTTAAAACCTATGCATTGATATCTCTCTGTAAGTGAGTCAAGTGGGTGTAAAGCGGCAAAACCCCAGCAGTGAAAAGCAGGTAAACCCCATTATAAAAATCAATTACTTTTAAAAACCCGTGAAACAAAGACAGTGAAAGAGAGAGAAATTCTTACAAAATTCGTTCAGGGGCTGTGATGCCACCTAGATTGACCATATCTAGACCCACAGCTGATTGAGACATAAGGGTGGACACTCTTGGGGCTGAGAGGTTTGGTGAGGTTGGGTGAGCAAACGCAGACCCTTTAAAGTAATACTGCGTGGTACCCATCCCATGGGTCCCCAATCTCCAGGTTCAAGGGCATCTTCCTACATCGAAAACTTGCATGAGAAACCCAGAAAATGGTACACCGTGTGATCGGGAAAGGTTTCTAAAACGCACCTCATTTCTCATCTCCTTGTGCTCGGTTTCGCCATTCCAACCGCTTTACTAGCAATCTCCCTCCTTGGAGAATCAGCACCTTTAACCTCCTGTTCCGTACAGGTTGCAATTTGTCCTGAGGATGAACGGGAAGAGGGGGAACCAATGAGAGACTAGCTCTAGGTGTTGGGACAGGCACAGGTCACTCTATTTTCCCATCAGGAAGAAGAATTAACCACAGGCTCAGCCTGCCGCCCGGGACGAGAATAGGGCCTGAAGCAATCCTGCGCTTTTGCGGCCAGCTCCCAAGAAAGCGAGTTGAAAAATGGAGCTCAGGGGCACTGCAATTCACAAACCTGCAGACTTAGAAATGATGACTGTCGTCCACAAATATATTGAGGGAAGGCAATGAAGAGGATTTGAAAGCAAGGCAGAATTGCAGGAAACAGATTTCAGGAGGGAGATTCGAATCGCCTTTAAAGCACAGGAAAAGCGGCAAAACCTCGACAATGATGCCCTTGGCCAAAAAGGGCGTATGCGTTTTCTCCTGAATATATTCAGGAAAAAACGCATACGCCCTTTTTGGCCAACCAAGCAACCTGGAAAGGCAAATCACCGCTACAAAGAAGTCTCGCTTCCCATCGGTCAAAAGGGCCATGCTGAATAAAGTGTCAAAACAAGAAAGGCAGGACAGGCCATGGAGAAACGGGAGCCTGGCTACGCTGATGGGCGGGACGTAAATTGCCCACAGCCACTCTGGAGAAGTGCACGGTGTGTCCTGAAACTTCTAAAAAACTCAGCTTAGGGAGCATAGGGCACATCCACTCAAGGGCGTATATATTGGGAAAACTAAAAATCAGCAAGACACAGGCACCCCAAAGTTTAGGGCTGCTCTGTTGACAAGAACCTCCACTTTGTTACACCTTAAATATCCCAGGAAAGAGAAAAATGGATAAAGAAGTTGTGGTCCTTATGTACAATGGAATATCACTCAGCCATGAAATCAACGTCATAAGGCTAGTAGCAGCATGATGAGTGGATTTAGGTACGACGATTCTAAGTGAAATAAGTCACACAGAAAAAGACACTTATCATAAGATATCACTTATAGAGGGAATGTAAAAACCGCTACCGTTGAACTGAATTACAAAACAGAATAGAGTCACACGTTTAGAAAACACACTATGGCTGCTTAACGGGAAAGGTGAGGTGGGGTGATGCATAAAACAAGGGTTTCAAATTATCTCAGATACCGTTCCATAAACCCAATATGTAATAGACAAGACCTACTCCTTGCTCAATGAATTGGACTCAACACCCCCTATTCACCGCCCAAGAATATATCTGACTAGTAAGAATCTTAAAACCTATGCATTGATATCTCTCTGTAAGTGAGTCAAGTGGGTGTAAAGCGGCAAAACCACAGCAGTGAAAAGCAGGTAAACCCCATTATAAAAATCAATTACTTTTAAAAATCCGTGAAACAAAGACAGTGAAAGAGAGAGAAATTCTTACAAAATTCGTTCAGGGGCTGTGATGCCACCTGGATTGACCATATCTAGACCCACAGCTGATTGAGACATAAGGGTGGACACTCTTGGGGCTGAGAGGTTTGGTGAGGTTGGGTGAGCAAACGCAGACCCATTAAAGTAATACTGCGTGGTACCCATCCCATGGGTCCCAAATCTCCAGGTTCAAGGGCATCTTCCTACATCGAAAACATGCATGAGAAACCCAGAAGATGGTACACCGTGTGATCGGGAAAGGTTTTTAAAACGCACCTCATTTCTCATCTCCTTGTGCTCAGGTTCGCCATTCCAGCCGCTTTACTAGCAATCTCCCTCCTTGGAGAATCAGCACCTTTAACCTCCTGTTCCGTACAGGTTGCAATTTGTCCTGAGGATGAACGGGAAGAGGGGGAACCAATGAGAGACTAGCTCTAGGTGTTGGGACAGGCACAGGTCACTCTATTTTCCCATCAGGAAGAAGAATTAACCACAGGCTCAGCCTGCCGCCCGGGACCAGAATAGGGCCTGAAGCAATCCTGTGCTTTTGCGGCCAGCTCCCAAGAAAGCGAGTTGAAAAATGTAGCTCAGGGGCACTGCAATTCACAAACCTGCAGACTTAGAAATGATGACTCTCGTCCACAAATATATTGAGGGAAGGCAACGAAGAGGATTTGAAAGCAAGGCAGAATTGCAGGAAACAGATTTGAGGAGGGAGATTCGAATCGCCTTTAAAGTAGAGGAAAAGCGGCAAAACCTCGACAATGATGCCCTTGGCCAAAAAGAGCGTATGCGTTTTATCCTGAATATATTCAGGAAAAAACGCATACGCCCTTTTTGGCCAACCAATCAACCTGGAAAGGCAAATCAGCGCTACAAAGAAGTCTCGCTTCCCATCGGTCAAAAGGGCCATGCTGAATAAAGTGTCAAAACCAGAAAGGCAGGACAGGCCATGAAGAAACGGGAGCCTGGCTACGCTGATGGGCGGGACGTAAATTGCCAACAGCCACTCTGCAGAAGTGCACGGTGTGTCCTGAAACATCTAAAAAAACTCAGCTTAGGGAGCATAGGGCACTTCCACTCATGGGCGTAAAATTGGGAAAACTAAAAATCAGCAAGACACAGGCACCCCAAAGTTTAGGGCTGCTCTGTTGACAAGAACCTCCACTTTGTTACACCTTAAATATCCCAGGAAAGAGAAAAATGGATAAAGAAGTTGTGGTCCTTATGTACAATGGAATATCACTCAGCCATGAAATCAACGTCATAAGGCTAGTAGCAGCATGATGAGTGGATTTAGGTACGACGATTCTAAGTGAAATAAGTCACACAGAAAAAGACACTTATCATAAGATATCACTTATAGAGGGAATGTAAAAACCGCTACCGTTGAACTGAATTACAAAACAGAATAGAGTCACACGTTTAGAAAACACACTATGGCTGCTTAACGGGAAAGGTGAGGTGGGGTGATGCATAAAACAAGGGTTTCAAATTATCTCAGATACCGTTCCATAAACCCAATATGTAATAGACAAGACCTACTCCTTGCTCAATGAATTGGACTCAACACCCCCTATTCACCGCCCAAGAATATATCTGACTAGTAAGAATCTTAAAACCTATGCATTGATATCTCTCTGTAAGTGAGTCAAGTGGGTGTAAAGCGGCAAAACCACAGCAGTGAAAAGCAGGTAAACCCCATTATAAAAATCAATTACTTTTAAAAACCCGTGAAACAAAGACAGTGAAAGAGAGAGAAATTCTTACAAAATTCGTTCAGGGGCTGTGATGCCACCTGGATTGACCATATCTAGACCCACAGCTGATTGAGACATAAGGGTGGACACTCTTGGGGCTGAGAGGTTTGGTGAGGTTGGGTGAGCAAACGCAGACCCTTTAAAGTAATACTGCGTGGTACCCATCCCATGGGTCCCAAATCTCCAGGTTCAAGGGCATCTTCCTACATCGAAAACATGCATGAGAAACCCAGAAGATGGTACACCGTGTGATCGGGAAAGGTTTTTAAAACGCACCTCATTTCTCATCTCCTTGTGCTCAGGTTCGCCATTCCAGCCGCTTTACTAGCAATCTCCCTCCTTGGAGAATCAGCACCTTTAACCTCCTGTTCCGTACAGGTTGCAATTTGTCCTGAGGATGAACGGGAAGAGGGGGAACCAATGAGAGACTAGCTCTAGGTGTTGGGACAGGCACAGGTCACTCTATTTTCCCATCAGGAAGAAGAATTAACCACAGGCTCAGCCTGCCGCCCGGGACCAGAATAGGGCCTGAAGCAATCCTGTGCTTTTGCGGCCAGCTCCCAAGAAAGCGAGTTGAAAAATGTAGCTCAGGGGCACTGCAATTCACAAACCTGCAGACTTAGAAATGATGACTCTCGTCCACAAATATATTGAGGGAAGGCAACGAAGAGGATTTGAAAGCAAGGCAGAATTGCAGGAAACAGATTTGAGGAGGGAGATTCGAATCGCCTTTAAAGTAGAGGAAAAGCGGCAAAACCTCGACAATGATGCCCTTGGCCAAAAAGAGCGTATGCGTTTTATCCTGAATATATTCAGGAAAAAACGCATACGCCCTTTTTGGCCAACCAATCAACCTGGAAAGGCAAATCAGCGCTACAAAGAAGTCTCGCTTCCCATCGGTCAAAAGGGCCATGCTGAATAAAGTGTCAAAACCAGAAAGGCAGGACAGGCCATGGAGAAACAGGAACCTGGCTACGCTGATGGGCGGGATGTAAATTGCCAACAGCCACTCTGGAGAAGTGCACGGTGTGTCCTGAAACATCTAAAAAACTCAGCTTAGGGAGCATAGGGCACATCCACTCAAGGGCGTATAAATTGGGAAAACTAAAAATCAGCAAGACACAGGCACCCCAAAGTTTAGGGTTGCTCTGTTGACAAGAACCTCCACTTTGTTACACCTTAAATATCCCAGAAAAGAGAAAAATGGATAAAGAAGTTGTGGTCCTTATGTACAATGGAATATCACTCAGCCATGAAATCAACGTCATAAGGCTAGTAGCAGCATGATGAGTGGATTTAGGTACGACGATTCTAAGTGAAGTAAGTCACACAGAAAAAGACACTTATCATAAGATATCACTTATAGAGGGAATGTAAAAACCGCTACCGTTGAACTGAATTAAAAAACAGAATAGAGTCACACGTTTAGAAAACACACTATGGCTGCTTAACGGGAAAGGTGAGGTGGGGTGATGCATAAAACAAGGGTTTCAAATTATCTCAGATACCGTTCCATAAACCCAATATCAAATAGACAAGACCTACTCCTTGCTCAATGAATTGGACTCAAAACCCCCTATTCACCACCCAAGAATATATCTGACTAGTAAGAATCTTAAAAGCTATGCATTGATATCTCTCTGTAAGTGAGTCAAGTGGGTGTAAAGCGGCAAAAACAGAGCAGTGAAAAGCAGGTAAACCCCATTATAAAAATCAATTACTTTTAAAAACCCGTGAAACAAAGACAGTGAAAGAGAGAGAAATTCTTACAAAATTCGTTCAGGGGCTGTGATGCCACCTAGATTGACCATATCTAGACCCACAGCTGATTGAGACATAAGGGTGGACACTCTTGGGGCTGAGAGGTTTGGTGAGGTTGGGTGAGCAAACGCAGACCCTTTAAAGTAATACTGCGTGGTACCCATCCCATGGGTCCCCAATCTCCAGGTTCAAGGGCATCTTCCTACATCGAAAACTTGCATGAGAAACCCAGAAGATGGTACACCGTGTGATCGGGAAAGGTTTCTAAAACGCACCTCATTTCTCATCTCCTTGTGCTCGGGTTCGCCATTCCAACCGCTTTACTAGCAATCTCCCTCCTTGGAGAATCAGCACCTTTAACCTCCTGTTCCGTACAGGTTGCAATTTGTCCTGAGGATGAACGGGAAGAGGGGGAACCAATGAGAGACTAGCTCTAGGTGTTGGGACAGGCACAGGTCACTCTATTTTCCCATCAGGAAGAAGAATTAACCACTGGCTCAGCCTGCCGCCCGGGACCAGAATAGGGCCTGAAGCAATCCTGCGCTTTTGCGGCCAGCTCCCAAGAAAGCGAGTTGAAAAATGGAGCTCAGGGGCACTGCAATTCACAAACCTGCAGACTTAGAAATGATGACTGTCGTCCACAAATATATTGAGGGAAGGCAACGAAGAGGATTTGAAAGCAAGGCAGAATTGCAGGAAACAGATTTCAGGAGGGAGATTCGAATCGCCTTTAAAGCACAGGAAAAGCGGCAAAACCTCGACAATGATGCCCTTGGCCAAAAAGGGCGTATGCGTTGTCTCCTGAATATATTCAGGAAAAAACGCATACGCCCTTTTTGGCCAACCAAGCAACCTGGAAAGGCAAATCACCGCTACAAAGAAGTCTCGCTTCCCATCGGTCAAAAGGGCCATGCTGAATAAAGTGTCAAAACCAGAAAGGCAGGACAGGCCATGGAGAAACGGGAGCCTGGCTACGCTGATGGGCGGGACGTAAATTGCCAACAGCCACTCTGGAGAAGTGCACGGTGTGTCCTGAAACTTCTAAAAAACTCAGCTTAGGGAGCATAGGGCACATCCACTCAAGGGCGTATAAATTGGGAAAACTAAAAATCAGCAAGACACAGGCACCCCAAAGTTTAGGGCTGCTCTGTTGACAAGAACCTCCACTTTGTTACACCTTAAATATCCCAGGAAAGAGAAAAATGGATAAAGAAGTTGTGGTCCTTATGTACAATGGAATATCACTCAGCCATGAAATCAACGTCATAAGGCTAGTAGCAGCATGATGAGTGGATTTAGGTACGACGATTCTAAGTGAAATAAGTCACACAGAAAAAGACACTTATCATAAGATATCACTTATAGAGGGAATGTAAAAACCGCTACCGTTGAACTGAATTACAAAACAGAATAGAGTCACACGTTTAGAAAACACACTATGGCTGCTTAACGGGAAAGGTGAGGTGGGGTGATGCATAAAACAAGGGTTTCAAATTATCTCAGATACCGTTCCATAAACCCAATATGTAATAGACAAGACCTACTCCTTGCTCAATGAATTGGACTCAACACCCCCTATTCACCGCCCAAGAATATATCTGACTAGTAAGAATCTTAAAACCTATGCATTGATATCTCTCTGTAAGTGAGTCAAGTGGGTGTAAAGCGGCAAAACCACAGCAGTGAAAAGCAGGTAAACCCCATTATAAAAATCAATTACTTTTAAAAACCCGTGAAACAAAGACAGTGAAAGAGAGAGAAATTCTTACAAAATTCGTTCAGGGGCTGTGATGCCACCTAGATTGACCATATCTAGACCCACAGCTGATTGAGACATAAGGGTGGACACTCTTGGGGCTGAGAGGTTTGGTGAGGTTGGGTGAGCAAACGCAGACCCTTTAAAGTAATACTGCGTGGTACCCATCCCATGGGTCCCCAATCTCCAGGTTCAAGGGCATCTTCCTACATCGAAAACTTGCATGAGAAACCCAGAAGATGGTACACCGTGTGATCGGGAAAGGTTTTTAAAACGCACCTCATTTCTCATCTCCTTGTGCTCAGGTTCGCCATTTCAGCCGTTTTACTAGCAATCTCCCTCCTTGGAGAATCAGCACCTTTAACCTCCTGTTCCGTACAGGTTGCAATTTGTCCTGAGGATGAACGGGAAGAGGGGGAACCAATGAGAGACTAGCTCTAGGTGTTGGGACAGGCACAGGTCACTCTATTTTCCCATCAGGAAGAAGAATTAACCACAGGCTCAGCCTGCCGCCCGGGACCAGAATAGGGCCTGAAGCAATCCTGTGCTTTTGCGGCCAGCTCCCAAGAAAGCGAGATGAAAAATGGAGCTCAGGGGCACTGCAATTCACAAACCTGCAAACTTAGAAATGATGACTCTCGTCCACAAATATATTGAGGGAATGCAACGAAGAGGATTTGAAAGCAAGGCAGAATTGCAGGAAACAGATTTCAGGAGGGAGATTCGAATCGCCTTTAAAGCACAGGAAAAGCGGCAAAACCTCGACAGTGATGCCCTTGGCCAAAAAGGGCGTATGCGTTTTTTCCTGAATATATTCAGGAAAAAACGCATACGCCCTTTTTGGCCAACCAAGCAACCTGGAAAGGCAAATCAGCGCTACAAAGAAGTCTCGCTTCCCATCGGTCAAAAGGGCCATGCTGAATAAAGTGTCAAAACCAGAAATGCAGGACAGGCCATGGAGAAACAGAAACCTGGCTACGCTGATGGGCGGGATGTAAATTGCCAACAGCCACTCTGGAGAAGTGCACGGTGTGTCCTGAAACATCTAAAAAACTCAGCTTAGGGAGCATAGGGCACATTCACTCATGGGCGTATAAATTGGGAAAACTAAAAATCAGCAAGACAAAGGCACCCCAAAGTTTAGGGCTGCTCTGTTAACAAGAACCTCCACTTTGTTACACCTTAAATATCCCAGGAAAGAGAAAAATGGATAAAGAAGTTGTGGTCCTTATGTACAATGGAATATCACTCAGCCATGAAATCAACGTCATAAGGCTAGTAGCAGCATGATGAGTGGATTTAGGTACGACGATTCTAAGTGAAATAAGTCACACAGAAAAAGACACTTATCATAAGACATCACTTATAGAGGGAATGTAAAAACCGCTATCGTTGAACTGAATTACAAAACAGAATAGAGTCACACGTTTAGAAAACACACTATGGCTGCTTAACGGGAAAGGTGAGGTGGGGTGATGCATAAAACAAGGGTTTCAAATTATCTCAGATACCGTTCCATAAACCCAATATGTAATAGACAAGACCTACTCCTTGCTCAATGAATTGGACTCAACACCCCCTATTCACCGCTCAAGAATATATCTGACTAGTAAGAATCTTAAAACCTATGCATTGATATCTCTCTGTAAGTGAGTCAAGTGGGTGTAAAGCGGCAAAACCACATCAGTGAAAAGCAGGTAAACCCCATTATAAAAATCAATTACTTTTAAAAACCCGTGAAACAAAGACAGTGAAAGAGAGAGAAATTCTTACAAAATTCGTTCAGGGGCTGTGATGCCACCTAGATTGACCATATCTAGACCCACAGCTGATTGAGACATAAGGGTGGACACTCTTGGGGCTGAGAGGTTTGGTGAGGTTGGGTGAGCAAACGCAGACCCTTTAAAGTAATACTGCGTGGTACCCATCCCATGGGTCCCCAATCTCCAGGTTCAAGGGCATCTTCCTACATCGAAAACTTGCATGAGAAACCCAGAAGATGGTACACCGTGTGATCGGGAAAGGTTTTTAAAACGCACCTCATTTCTCATCTCCTTGTGCTCAGGTTCGCCATTCCAGCCGCTTTACTAGCAATCTCCCTCCTTGGAGAATCAGCACCTTTAACCTCCTGTTCCGTACAGGTTGCAATTTGTCCTGAGGATGAACGGGAAGAGGGGGAACCAATGAGAGACTAGCTCTAGGTGTTGGGACAGGCACAGGTCACTCTATTTTCCCATCAGGAAGAAGAATTAACCACAGGCTCAGCCTGCCGCCCGGGACCAGAATAGGGCCTGAAGCAATCCTGTGCTTTTGCGGCCAGCTCCCAAGAAAGCGAGATGAAAAATGGAGCTCAGGGGCACTGCAATTCACAAACCTGCAAACTTAGAAATGATGACTCTCGTCCACAAATATATTGAGGGAAGGCAACGAAGAGTATTTGAAAGCAAGGCAGAATTGCAGGAAACAGATTTCAGGAGGGAGATTCGAATCGCCTTTAAAGTAGAGGAAAAGCGGCAAAACCTCGACAATGATGCCCTTGGCCAAAAAGAGCGTATGCGTTTTTTCCTGAATATATTCAGGAAAAAACGCATACGCTCTTTTTGGCCAACCAATCAACCTGGAAAGGCAAATCAGCGTTACAAAGAAGTCTCGCTTCCCATCGGTCAAAAGGGCCATGCTGAATAAAGTGTCAAAACCAGAAAGGCAGGACAGGCCATGGAGAAACGGGAGCCTGGCTACGCTGATGGGCGGGACGTAAATTGCCAACAGCCACTCTGGAGAAGTGCAGGGTGTGTCCTGAAACATCTAAAAAACTCAGCTTAGGGAGCATAGGGCACATCCACTCAAGGGCGTATAAATTGGGAAAACTAAAAATCAGCAAGACACAGGCACCCCAAAGTTTAGGGTTGCTCTGTTGACAAGAACCTCCACTTTGTTACACCTTAAATATCCCAGAAAAGAGAAAAATGGATAACGAAGTTGTGGTCCTTATGTACAATGGAATATCACTCAGCCATGAAATCAACGTCATAAGGCTAGTAGCAGCATGATGAGTGGATTTAGGTACGACGATTCTAAGTGAAGTAAGTCACACAGAAAAAGACACTTATCATAAGATATCACTTATAGAGGGAATGTAAAAACCGCTACCGTTGAACTGAATTAAAAAACAGAATAGAGTCACACGTTTAGAAAACACACTATGGCTGCTTAACGGGAAAGGTGAGGTGGGGTGATGCATAAAACAAGGGTTTCAAATTATCTCAGATACCGTTCCATAAACCCAATATCAAATAGACAAGACCTACTCCTTGCTCAATGAATTGGACTCAAAACCCCCTATTCACCACCCAAGAATATATCTGACTAGTAAGAATCTTAAAAGCTATGCATTGATATCTCTCTGTAAGTGAGTCAAGTGGGTGTAAAGCGGCAAAAACAGAGCAGTGAAAAGCAGGTAAACCCCATTATAAAAATCAATTACTTTTAAAAACCCGTGAAACAAAGACAGTGAAAGAGAGAGAAATTCTTACAAAATTCGTTCAGGGGCTGTGATGCCACCTAGATTGACCATATCTAGACCCACAGCTGATTGAGACATAAGGGTGGACACTCTTGGGGCTGAGAGGTTTGGTGAGGTTGGGTGAGCAAACGCAGACCCTTTAAAGTAATACTGCGTGGTACCCATCCCATGGGTCCCAAATCTCCAGGTTCAAGGGCATCTTCCTACATCGAAAACATGCATGAGAAACCCAGAAGATGGTACACCGCGTGATCGGGAAAGGTTTCTAAAACGCACCTCATTTCTCATCTCCTTGTGCTCGGGTTCGCCATTCCAACCGCTTTACTAGCAATCTCCCTCCTTGGAGAATCAGCACCTTTAACCTCCTGTTACGTAAAGGTTGCAATTTGACCTGAGGATGAACGGGAAGAGGGGGAACCAATGAGAGACTAGCTCTAGGTGTTGGGACAGGCACAGGTCACTCTATTTTCCCATCAGGAAGAAGAATTAACCACAGGCTCAGCCTGCCGCCCGGGACCAGAATAGGGCCTGAAGCAATCCTGCGCTTTTGCGGCCAACCCCAAGAAAGCGAGTTGAAAAATGGAGCTCAGGGGCACTGCAATTCACAAACCTGCAGACTTATAAATGATGACTCTCGTCCACAAATATATTGAGGGAAGGCAACGAAGAGGATTGGAAAGCAAGGCAGAATTGCAGGAAACAGATTTCAGGAGGGAGATTCGAATCGCCTTTAAAGCACAGGAAAAGCGGCAAAACCTCGACAATGATGCCCTTGGCCAAAAAGGGCGTATGCGTGTTTTCCTGAATATATTCAGGAAAACACGCAAACGCCCTTTTTGGCCAACCAAGCAACCTGGAAAGGCAAATCAGCGCTACAAGAAGTCTCGCTTCCCATCGGTCAAAAGCGCCATGCTGAATAAAGTGTCAAAACCAGAAATGCAGGACAGGCCATGGAGAAACGGGAACCTGGCTACGCTGATGGGCGGGATGCAAATTCCCAACAGCCACTCTGGAGAAGTGCACGGTGTGTCCTGAAACATCTAAAAAAACTCAGCTTAGGGAGCATAGGGCACTTCCAGTCATGGGCGTACAAATTGGGAAAACTAAAAATCAGCAAGACACAGGCACCCCAAAGTTTAGGGCTGCTCTGTTGACAAGAACCTCCACTTTGTTACACCTTAAATATCCCAGGAAAGAGAAAAATGGATAAAGAAGTTGTGGTCCTTATGTACAATGGAATATCACTCAGCCATGAAATCAACGTCATAAGGCTAGTAGCAGCATGATGAGTGGATTTAGGTACGACGATTCTAAGTGAAATAAGTCACACAGAAAAAGACACTTATCATAAGATATCACTTATAGACGGAATGTAAAAACCGCTACCGTTGAACTGAATTACAAAACAGAATAGAGTCACACGTTTAGAAAACACACTATGGCTGCTTAACGGGAAAGGTGAGGTGGGGTGATGTATAAAAAAAGGGTTTCAAATTATCTCAGATACCGTTCCATAAACCCAATATGTAATAGACAAGACCTACTCCTTGCTCAATGAATTGGACTCAACACCCCCTATTCACGGCCCAAGAATATATCTGACTAGTAAGAATCTTAAAACCTATGCATTGATATCTCTCTGTAAGTGAGTCAAGTGGGTGTAAAGCGGCAAAAACACAGCAGTGAAAAGCTGGTAAACCCCATTATAAAAATCAATTACTTTTAAAAACCCGTGAAACAAAGACAGTGAAAGAGAGAGAAATTCTTACAAAATTCGTTCAGGGGCTGTGATGCCACCTAGATTGACCATATCTAGACCCACAGCTGATTGAGACATAAGGGTGGACACTCTTGGGGCTGAGAGGTTTGGTGAGGTTGGGTGAGCAAACACAGACCCTTTAAAGTAATACTGCGTGGTACCCATCCCATGGGTCCCAAATCTCCAGGTTCAAGGGCATCTTCCTACATCGAAAACATGCATGAGAAACCCAGAAGATGGTACACCGTGTGATCGGGAAAGGTTTCTAAAACGCACCTCATTTCTCATCTCCTTGTGCTCGGGTTCGCCATTCCAACCGCTTTACTAGCAATCTCCCTCCTTGGAGAATCAGCACCTTTAACCTCCTGTTCCGTAAAGGTTGCAATTTGTCCTGAGGATGAACGGGAAGAGGGGGAACCAATGAGAGACTAGCTCTAGGTGTTGGGACAGGCACAGGTCACTCTATTTTCCCATCAGGAAGAAGAATTAACCACAGGCTCAGCCTGCCGCCCGGGACCAGAATAGGGCCTGAAGCAATCCTGCGCTTTTGCGGACAACCCCAAGAAAGCGAGTTGAAAAATGGAGCTCAGGGGCACTGCAATTCACAAACCTGCAGACTTATAAATGATGACTCTCGTCCACAAATATATTGAGGGAAGGCAACGAAGAGGATTGGAAAGCAAGGCAGAATTGCAGGAAACAGATTTCAGGAGGGAGATTCGAATCGCCTTTAAAGCACAGGAAAAGCGGCAAAACCTCGACAATGATGCCCTTGGCCAAAAAGGGCGAATGCGTGTTTTCCTGAATATATTCAGGAAAACACGCATTCGCCCTTTTTGGCCAACCAAGCAACCTGGAAAGGCAAATCAGCGCTACAAAGAAGTCTCGCTTCCCATCGGTCAAAAGGGCCATGCTGAATAAAGTGTCAAAACCAGAAAGGCAGGACAGGCCATGGAGAAACGGGAGCCTGGTTACGCTGATGGGCGGGACGTAAATTGCCAACAGCCACTCTGGAGAAGTGCACGGTGTGTCCTGAAACATCTAAAAAAACTCAGCTTAGGGAGCATAGGGCACTTCCACTCATGGGCGTACAAATTGGGAAAACTAAAAATCAGCAAGACACAGGCACCCCAAAGTTTAGGGCTGCTCTGTTGACAAGAACCTCCACTTTGTTACACCTTAAATATCCCAGGAAAGAGAAAAATGGATAAAGAAGTTGTGGTCCTTATGTACAATGGAATATCACTCAGCCATGAAATCAACGTCATAAGGCTAGTAGCAGCATGATGAGTGGATTTAGGTACGACGATTCTAAGTGAAATAAGTCACACAGAAAAAGACACTTATCATAAGATATCACTTATAGAGGGAATGTAAAAACCGCTACCGTTGAACTGAATTACAAAACAGAATAGAGTCACACGTTTAGAAAACACACTATGGCTGCTTAACGGGAAAGGTGAGGTGGGGTGATGCATAAAACAAGGGTTTCAAATTATCTCAGATACCGTTCCATAAACCCAATATGTAATAGACAAGACCTACTCCTTGCTCAATGAATTGGACTCAACACCCCCTATTCACCGCCCAAGAATATATCTGACTAGTAAGAATCTTAAAACCTATGCATTGATATCTCTCTGTAAGTGAGTCAAGTGGGTGTAAAGCGGCAAAACCACAGCAGTGAAAAGCAGGTAAACCCCATTATAAAAATCAATTACTTTTAAAAACCCGTGAAACAAAGACAGTGAAAGAGAGAGAAATTCTTACAAAATTCGTTCAGGGGCTGTGATGCCACCT
Source organism: Balaenoptera physalus (assembly GCF_965194825.1). Taxonomy (NCBI): domain Eukaryota; kingdom Metazoa; phylum Chordata; class Mammalia; order Artiodactyla; family Balaenopteridae; genus Balaenoptera; species Balaenoptera physalus. Next base: position 57,377 of record NW_028126044.1, read on the forward strand.
AGATTGACCATATCTAGACCCACAGCTGATTGAGACATAAGGGTGGACACTCTTGGGGCTGAGAGGTTTGGTGAGGTTGGGTGAGCAAACGCAGACCCTTTAAAGTAATACTGCGTGGTACCCATCCCATGGGTCCCCAATCTCCAGGTTCAAGGGCATCTTCCTACATCGAAAACTTGCATGAGAAACCCAGAAGATGGTACACCGTGTGATCGGGAAAGGTTTCTAAAACGCACCTCATTTCTCATCTCCTTGTGCTCGGGTTCGCCATTCCAACCGCTTTACTAGCAATCTCCCTCCTTGGAGAATCAGCACCTTTAACCTCCTGTTCCGTACAGGTTGCAATTTGTCCTGAGGATGAACGGGAAGAGGGGGAACCAATGAGAGACTAGCTCTAGGTGTTGGGACAGGCACAGGTCACTCTATTTTCCCATCAGGAAGAAGAATTAACCACAGGCTCAGCCTGCCGCCCGGGACCAGAATAGGGCCTGAAGCAATCCTGCGCTTTTGCGGCCAGCTCCCAAGAAAGCGAGTTGAAAAATGGAGCTCAGGGGCACTGCAATTCACAAACCTGCAGACTTAGAAATGATGACTCTCGTCCACAAATATATTGAGGGAAGGCAACGAAGAGGATTTGAAAGCAAGGCAGAATTGCAGGAAACAGATTTCAGGAGGGAGATTCGAATCGCCTTTAAAGCACAGGAAAAGCGGCAAAACCTCGACAATAATGCCCTTGGCCAAAAAGGGCGTATGCGTTTTCTCCTGAATATATTCAGGAAAAAACGCATACGCCCTTTTTGGCCAACCAAGCAACCTGGAAAGGCAAATCACCGCTACAAAGAAGTCTCGCTTCCCATCGGTCAAAAGGGCCATGCTGAATAAAGTGTCAAAACCAGAAAGGCAGGACAGGCCATGGAGAAACGGGAGCCTGGCTACGCTGATGGGCGGGACGTAAATTGCCAACAGCCACTCTGAAGAAGTGCACGGTGTGTCCTGAAACTTCTAAAAAACTCAGCTTAGGGAGCATAGGGCACATCCACTCAAGGGCGTATAAATTGGGAAAACTAAAAATCAGCAAGACACAGGCACCCCAAAGTTTAGGGCTGCTCTGTTGACAAGAACCTCCACTTTGTTACACCTTAAATATCCCAGGAAAGAGAAAAATGGATAAAGAAGTTGTGGTCCTTATGTACAATGGAATATCACTCAGCCATGAAATCAACGTCATAAGGCTAGTAGCAGCATGATGAGTGGATTTAGGTACGACGATTCTAAGTGAAATAAGTCACACACAAAAAGACACTTATCATAAGATATCACTTATAGAGGGAATGTAAAAACGGCTACCGTTGAACTGAATTACAAAACAGAATAGAGTCACACGTTTAGAAAACACACTATGGCTGCTTAACGGGAAAGGTGAGGTGGGGTGATGTATAAAACAAGGGTTTCAAATTATCTCAGATACCGTTCCATAAACCCAATATGTAATAGACAAGACCTACTCCTTGCTCAATGAATTGGACTCAACACCCCCTATTCACCGCCCAAGAATATATCTGACTAGTAAGAATCTTAAAACCTATGCATTGATATCTCTCTGTAAGTGAGTCAAGTGGGTGTAAAGCGGCAAAAACACAGCAGTGAAAAGCTGGTAAACCCCATTATAAAAATCAATTACTTTTAAAAACCCGTGAAACAAAGACAGTGAAAGAGAGAGAAATTCTTACAAAATTCGTTCAGGGGCTGTGATGCCACCTAGATTGACCATATCTAGACCCACAGCTGATTGAGACATAAGGGTGGACACTCTTGGGGCTGAGAGGTTTGGTGAGGTTGGGTGAGCAAACGCAGACCCTTTAAAGTAATACTGCGTGGTACCCATCCCATGGGTCCCCAACCTCCAGGTTCAAGGGCATCTTCCTACATCGAAAACTTGCATGAGAAACCCAGAAGATGGTACACCGTGTGATCGGGAAAGGTTTCTAAAACGCACCTCATTTCTCATCTCCTTGTGCTCGGGTTCGCCATTCCAACCGCTTTACTAGCAATCTCCCTCCTTGGAGAATCAGCACCTTTAACCTCCTGTTCCGTACAGGTTGCAATTTGTCCTGAGGATGAACGGGAAGAGGGGGAACCAATGAGAGACTAGCTCTAGGTGTTGGGACAGGCACAGGTCACTCTATTTTCCCATCAGGAAGAAGAATTAACCACAGGCTCAGCCTGCTGCCCGGGACCAGAATAGGGCCTGAAGCAATCCTGCGCTTTTGCGGCCAGCTCCCAAGAAAGCGAGTTGAAAAATGGAGCTCAGGGGCACTGCAATTCACAAACCTGCAGACTTAGAAATGATGACTGTCGTCCACAAATATTTTGAGGGAAGGCAACGAAGAGGATTTGAAAGCAAGGCAGAATTGCAGGAAACAGATTTCAGGAGGGAGATTCGAATCGCCTTTAAAGCACAGGAAAAGCGGCAAAACCTCGACAATGATGCCCTTGGCCAAAAAGGGCGTATGCGTTTTTTCCTGAATATATTCAGGAAAAAACGCATACGCCCTTTTTGGCCAACCAATCAACCTGGAAAGGCAAATCAGCGCTACAAAGAAGTCTCGCTTCCCATCGGTCAAAAGGGCCATGCTGAATAAAGTGTCAAAACCAGAAAGGCAGGACAGGCCATGGAGAAACGGGAGCCTGGCTACGCTGATGGGCGGGACGTAAATTGCCAACAGCCACTCTGGAGAAGTGCACGGTGTGTCCTGAAACATCTAAAAAAACTCAGCTTAGGGAGCATAGGGCACTTCCACTCATGGGCGTACAAATTGGGAAAACTAAAAATCAGCAAGACACAGGCACCCCAAAGTTTAGGGCTGCTCTGTTGACAAGAACCTCCACTTTGTTACACCTTAAATATCCCAGGAAAGAGAAAAATGGATAAAGAAGTTGTGTTCCTTATGTACAATGGAATATCACTCAGCCATGTAATCAACGTCATAAGGCTAGTAGCAGCATGATGAGTGGATTTAGGTACGACGATTCTAAGTGAAATAAGTCACACAGAAAAAGACACTTATCATAAGATATCACTTATAGAGGGAATGTAAAAACCGCTACCGTTGAACTGAATTACAAAACAGAATAGAGTCACACGTTTAGAAAACACACTATGGCTGCTTAACGGGAAAGGTGAGGTGGGGTGATGCATAAAACAAGGGTTTCAAATTATCTCAGATACCGTTCCATAAACCCAATATGTAATAGACAAGACCTACTCCTTGCTCAATGAATTGGACTCAACACCCCCTATTCACCGCCCAAGAATATATCTGACTAGTAAGAATCTTAAAACCTATGCATTGATATCTCTCTGTAAGTGAGTCAAGTGGGTGTAAAGCGGCAAAACCACAGCAGTGAAAAGCAGGTAAACCCCATTATAAAAATCAATTACTTTTAAAAACCCGTGAAACAAAGACAGTGAAAGAGAGAGAAATTCTTACAAAATTCGTTCAGGGGCTGTGATGCCACCTAGATTGACCATATCTAGACCCACAGCTGATTGAGACATAAGGGTGGACACTCTTGGGGCTGAGAGGTTTGGTGAGGTTGGGTGAGCAAACGCAGACCCTTTAAAGTAATACTGCGTGGTACCCATCCCATGGGTCCCCAATCTCCAGGTTCAAGGGCATCTTCCTACATCGAAAACTTGCATGAGAAACCCAGAAGATGGTACACCGTGTGATCGGGAAAGGTTTCTAAAACGCACCTCATTTCTCATCTCCTTGTGCTCGGGTTCGCCATTCCAACCGCTTTACTAGCAATCTCCCTCCTTGGAGAATCAGCACCTTTAACCTCCTGTTCCGTACAGGTTGCAATTTGTCCTGAGGATGAACGGGAAGAGGGGGAACCAATGAGAGACTAGCTCTAAGTGTTGGGACAGGCACAGGTCACTCTATTTTCCCATCAGGAAGAAGAATTAACCACAGGCTCAGCCTGCCGCCCGGGACCAGAATAGGGCCTGAAGCAATCCTGCACTTTTGCGGCCAGCTCCCAAGAAAGCGAGTTGAAAAATGGAGCTCAGGGGCACTGCAATTCACAAACCTGCAGACTTATAAATGATGACTCTCGTCCACAAATATATTGAGGGAAGGCAACAAAGAGGATTTGAAAGCAAGGCAGAATTGCAGGAAACAGATTTCAGGAGGGAGATTCGAATCGCCTTTAAAGCACAGGAAAAGCGGCAAAACCTCGACAATGATGCCCTTGGCCAAAAAGGGCGTATGCGTTTTCTCCTGAATATATTCAGGAAAAAACGCATACGCCCTTTTTGGCCAACCAAGCAACCTGGAAAGGCAAATCACCGCTACAAAGAAGTCTCGCTTCCCATCGGTCAAAAGGGCCATGCTGAATAAAGTGTCAAAACCAGAAAGGCAGGACAGGCCATGGAGAAACGGGAGCCGGGCTACGCTGATGGGCGGGATGCAAATTCCCAACATCCACTCTAGAGAAGTGCACGGTGTGTCCTGAAACTTCTAAAAAACTCAGCTTAGGGAGCATAGGGCACATCCACTCAAGGGCGTATAAATTGGGAAAACTAAAAATCAGCAAGACACAGGCACCCCAAAGTTTAGGGCTGCTCTGTTGACAAGAACCTCCACTTTGTTACACCTTAAATATCCCAGGAAAGAGAAAAATGGATAAAGAAGTTGTGGTCCTTATGTACAATGGAATATCACTCAGCCATGAAATCAACGTCATAAGGCTAGTAGCAGCATGATGAGTGGATTTAGGTACGACGATTCTAAGTGAAATAAGTCACACAGAAAAAGACACTTATCATAAGATATCACTTATAGAGGGAATGTAAAAACCGCTACCGTTGAACTGAATTACAAAACAGAATAGAGTCACACGTTTAGAAAACACACTATGGCTGCTTAACGGGAAAGGTGAGGTGGGGTGATGCATAAAACAAGGGTTTCAAATTATCTCAGATACCGTTCCATAAACCCAATATGTAATAGACAAGACCTACTCCTTGCTCAATGAATTGGACTCAACACCCCCTATTCACCGCCCAAGAATATATCTGACTAGTAAGAATCTTAAAACCTATGCATTGATATCTCTCTGTAAGTGAGTCAAGTGGGTGTAAAGCGGCAAAACCACAGCAGTGAAAAGCAGGTAAACCCCATTATAAAAATCAATTACTTTTAAAAACCCGTGAAACAAAGACAGTGAAAGAGAGAGAAATTCTTACAAAATTCGTTCAGGGGCTGTGATGCCACCTAGATTGACCATATCTAGACCCACAGCTGATTGAGACATAAGGGTGGACACTCTTGGGGCTGAGAGGTTTGGTGAGGTTGGGTGAGCAAACGCAGACCCTTTAAAGTAATACTGCGTGGTACCCATCCCATGGGTCCCCAATCTCCAGGTTCAAGGGCATCTTCCTACATCGAAAACTTGCATGAGAAACCCAGAAGATGGTACACCGTGTGATCGGGAAAGGTTTCTAAAACGCACCTCATTTCTCATCTCCTTGTGCTCGGGTTCGCCATTCCAACCGCTTTACTAGCAATCTCCCTCCTTGGAGAATCAGCACCTTTAACCTCCTGTTCCGTACAGGTTGCAATTTGTCCTGAGGATGAACGGGAAGAGGGGGAACCAATGAGAGACTAGCTCTAGGTGTTGGGACAGGCACAGGTCACTCTATTTTCCCATCAGGAAGAAGAATTAACCACAGGCTCAGCCTGCCGCCCGGGACCAGAATAGGGCCTGAAGCAATCCTGCGCTTTTGCGGCCAGCTCCCAAGAAAGCGAGTTGAAAAATGGAGCTCAGGGGCACTGCAATTCACAAACCTGCAGACTTATAAATGATGACTGTCGTCCACAAATATATTGAGGGAAGGCAACGAAGAGGATTTGAAAGCAAGGCAGAATTGCAGGAAACAGATTTCAGGAGGGAGATTCGAATCGCCTTTAAAGCACAGGAAAAGCGGCAAAACCTCGACAATGATGCCCTTGGCCAAAAAGGGCGTATGCGTTTTTTCCTGAATATATTCAGGAAAAAACGCATACGCCCTTTTTGGCCAACCAAGCAACCTGGAAAGGCAAATCACCGCTACAAAGAAGTCTCGCTTCCCATCGGTCAAAAGGGCCATGCTGAATAAAGTGTCAAAACCAGAAAGGCAGGACAGGCCATGGAGAAACGGGAACCTGGCTACGCTGATGGACGGGATGTAAATTGCCAACAGCCACTCTGGAGAAGTGCACGGTGTGTCCTGAAACTTCTAAAAAACTCAGCTTAGGGAGCATAGGGCACATCCACTCAAGGGCGTATAAATTGGGAAAACTAAAAATCAGCAAGACACAGGCACCCCAAAGTTTAGGGCTGCTCTGTTGACAAGAACCTCCACTTTGTTACACCTTAAATATCCCAGGAAAGAGAAAAATGGATAAAGAAGTTGTGGTCCTTATGTACAATGGAATATCACTCAGCCATGAAATCAACATCATAAGGCTAGTAGCAGCATGATGAGTGGATTTAGGTACGACGATTCTAAGTGAAATAAGTCACACAGAAAAAGACACTTATCATAAGATATCACTTATAGAGGGAATGTAAAAACCGCTACCGTTGAACTGAATTACAAAACAGAATAGAGTCACACGTTTAGAAAACACACTATGGCTGCTTAACGGGAAAGGTGAGGTGGGGTGATGCATAAAACAAGGGTTTCAAATTATCTCAGATACCGTTCCATAAACCCAATATGTAATAGACAAGACCTACTCCTTGCTCAATGAATTGGACTCAACACCCCCTATTCACCGCCCAAGAATATATCTGACTAGTAAGAATCTTAAAACCTATGCATTGATATCTCTCTGTGAGTGAGTCAAGTGGGTGTAAAGCGGCAAAAACACAGCAGTGAAAAGCTGGTAAACCCCATTATAAAAATCAATTACTTTTAAAAACCTGTGAAACAAAGACAGTGAAAGAGAGAGAAATTCTTACAAAATTCGTTCAGGGGCTGTGATGCCACCTAGATTGACCATATCTAGACCCACAGCTGATTGAGACATAAGGGTGGACACTCTTGGGGCTGAGAGGTTTGGTGAGGTTGGGTGAGCAAACGCAGACCCTTTAAAGTAATACTGCGTGGTACCCATCCCATGGGTCCCCAATCTCCAGGTTCAAGGGCATCTTCCTACATCGAAAACTTGCATGAGAAACCCAGAAGATGGTACACCGTGTGATCGGGAAAGGTTTCTAAAACGCACCTCATTTCTCATCTCCTTGTGCTCGGGTTCGCCATTCCAACCGCTTTACTAGCAATCTCCCTCCTTGGAGAATCAGCACCTTTAACCTCCTGTTCCGTACAGGTTGCAATTTGTCCTGAGGATGAACGGGAAGAGGGGGAACCAATGAGAGACTAGCTCTAGGTGTTGGGACAGGCACAGGTCACTCTATTTTCCCATCAGGAAGAAGAATTAACCACAGGCTCAGCCTGCCGCCCGGGACCAGAATAGGGCCTGAAGCAATCCTGCGCTTTTGCGGCCAGCTCCCAAGAAAGCGAGTTGAAAAATGGAGCTCAGGGGCACTGCAATTCACAAACCTGCAGACTTATAAATGATGACTGTCGTCCACAAATATATTGAGGGAAGGCAACGAAGAGGATTTGAAAGCAAGGCAGAATTGCAGGAAACAGATTTCAGGAGGGAGATTCGAATCGCCTTTAAAGCACAGGAAAAGCGGCAAAACCTCGACAATGATGCCCTTGGCCAAAAAGGGCGTATGCGTTTTTTCCTGAATATATTCAGGAAAAAACGCATACGCCCTTTTTGGCCAACCAAGCAACCTGGAAAGGCAAATCACCGCTACAAAGAAGTCTCGCTTCCCATCGGTCAAAAGGGCCATGCTGAATAAAGTGTCAAAACCAGAAAGGCAGGACAGGCCATGGAGAAACGGGAACCTGGCTACGCTGATGGACGGGATGTAAATTGCCAACAGCCACTCTGGAGAAGTGCACGGTGTGTCCTGAAACTTCTAAAAAACTCAGCTTAGGGAGCATAGGGCACATCCACTCAAGGGCGTATAAATTGGGAAAACTAAAAATCAGCAAGACACAGGCACCCCAAAGTTTAGGGCTGCTCTGTTGACAAGAACCTCCACTTTGTTACACCTTAAATATCCCAGGAAAGAGAAAAATGGATAAAGAAGTTGTGGTCCTTATGTACAATGGAATATCACTCAGCCATGAAATCAACATCATAAGGCTAGTAGCAGCATGATGAGTGGATTTAGGTACGACGATTCTAAGTGAAATAAGTCACACAGAAAAAGACACTTATCATAAGATATCACTTATAGAGGGAATGTAAAAACCGCTACCGTTGAACTGAATTACAAAACAGAATAGAGTCACACGTTTAGAAAACACACTATGGCTGCTTAACGGGAAAGGTGAGGTGGGGTGATGCATAAAACAAGGGTTTCAAATTATCTCAGATACCGTTCCATAAACCCAATATGTAATAGACAAGACCTACTCCTTGCTCAATGAATTGGACTCAACACCCCCTATTCACCGCCCAAGAATATATCTGACTAGTAAGAATCTTAAAACCTATGCATTGATATCTCTCTGTGAGTGAGTCAAGTGGGTGTAAAGCGGCAAAAACACAGCAGTGAAAAGCTGGTAAACCCCATTATAAAAATCAATTACTTTTAAAAACCTGTGAAACAAAGACAGTGAAAGAGAGAGAAATTCTTACAAAATTCGTTCAGGGGCTGTGATGCCACCTAGATTGACCATATCTAGACCCACAGCTGATTGAGACATAAGGGTGGACACTCTTGGGGCTGAGAGGTTTGGTGAGGTTGGGTGAGCAAACGCAGACCCTTTAAAGTAATACTGCGTGGTACCCATCCCATGGGTCCCCAATCTCCAGGTTCAAGGGCATCTTCCTACATCGAAAACTTGCATGAGAAACCCAGAAGATGGTACACCGTGTGATCGGGAAAGGTTTCTAAAACGCACCTCATTTCTCATCTCCCTGTGCTCGGGTTCGCCATTCCAACCGCTTTACTAGCAATCTCCCTCCTTGGAGAATCAGCACCTTTAACCTCCTGTTCCGTACAGGTTGCAATTTGTCCTGAGGATGAACGGGAAGAGGGGGAACCAATGAGAGACTAGCTCTAGGTGTTGGGACAGGCACAGGTCACTCTATTTTCCCATCAGGAAGAAGAATTAACCACAGGCTCAGCCTGCCGCCCGGGACCAGAATAGGGCCTGAAGCAATCCTGCGCTTTTGCGGCCAGCTCCCAAGAAAGCGAGTTGAAAAATGGAGCTCAGGGGCACTGCAATTCACAAACCTGCAGACTTAGAAATGATGACTGTCGTCCACAAACATATTGAGGGAAGGCAACGAAGAGGATTTGAAAGCAAGGCAGAATTGAAGGAAACAGATTTCAGGAGGGAGATTCGAATCGCATTTAAAGCACAGGAAAAGCGGCAAAACCTCGACAATGATGCCCTTGGCCAAAAAGGGCGTATGCGTTTTTTCCTGAATATATTCAGGAAAAAACGCATACGCCCTTTTTGGCCAACCAAGCAACCTGGAAAGGCAAATCACCGCTACAAAGAAGTCTCGCTTCCCATCGGTCAAAAGGGCCATGCTGAATAATGTGTCAAAACCAGAAAGGCAGGACAGGCCATGGAGAAACGGGAGCCTGGCTACGCTGATGGGCGGGATGTAATTTGCCAACAGCCACTCTGGAGAAGTGCACGGTGTGTCCTGAAACTTCTAAAAAACTCAGCTTAGGGAGCATAGGGCACATCCACTCAAGGGCGTATAAATTGGGAAAACTAAAAATCAGCAAGACACAGGCACCCCAAAGTTTAGGGCTGCTCTGTTGACAAGAACCTCCACTTTGTTACACCTTAAATATCCCAGGAAAGAGAAAAATGGATAAAGAAGTTGTGGTCCTTATGTACAATGGAATATCACTCAGCCATGAAATCAACGTCATAAGGCTAGTAGCAGCATGATGAGTGGATTTAGGTACGACGATTCTAAGTGAAATAAGTCACACAGAAAAAGACACTTATCATAAGATATCACTTATAGAGGGAATGTAAAAACCGCTACCGTTGAACTGAATTACAAAACAGAATAGAGTCACACGTTTAGAAAACACACTATGGCTGCTTAACGGGAAAGGTGAGGTGGGGTGATGCATAAAACAAGGGTTTCAAATTATCTCAGATACCGTTCCATAAACCCAATATGTAATAGACAAGACCTACTCCTTGCTCAATGAATTGGACTCAACACCCCCTATTCACCGCCCAAGAATATATCTGACTAGTAAGAATCTTAAAACCTATGCATTGATATCTCTCTGTAAGTGAGTCAAGTGGGTGTAAAGCGGCAAAACCACAGCAGTGAAAAGCAGGTAAACCCCATTATAAAAATCAATTACTTTTAAAAACCCGTGAAACAAAGACAGTGAAAGAGAGAGAAATTCTTACAAAATTCGTTCAGGGGCTGTGATGCCACCTAGATTGACCATATCTAGACCCACAGCTGATTGAGACATAAGGGTGGACACTCTTGGGGCTGAGAGGTTTGGTGAGGTTGGGTGAGCAAACGCAGACCCTTTAAAGTAATACTGCGTGGTACCCATCCCATGGGTCCCCAATCTCCAGGTTCAAGGGCATCTTCCTACATCGAAAACTTGCATGAGAAACCCAGAAGATGGTACACCGTGTGATCGGGAAAGGTTTCTAAAACGCACCTCATTTCTCATCTCCCTGTGCTCGGGTTCGCCATTCCAACCGCTTTACTAGCAATCTCCCTCCTTGGAGAATCAGCACCTTTAACCTCCTGTTCCGTACAGGTTGCAATTTGTCCTGAGGATGAACGGGAAGAGGGGGAACCAATGAGAGACTAGCTCTAGGTGTTGGGACAGGCACAGGTCACTCTATTTTCCCATCAGGAAGAAGAATTAACCACAGGCTCAGCCTGCCGCCCGGGACCAGAATAGGGCCTGAAGCAATCCTGCGCTTTTGCGGCCAGCTCCCAAGAAAGCGAGTTGAAAAATGGAGCTCAGGGGCACTGCAATTCACAAACCTGCAGACTTAGAAATGATGACTGTCGTCCACAAACATATTGAGGGAAGGCAACGAAGAGGATTTGAAAGCAAGGCAGAATTGAAGGAAACAGATTTCAGGAGGGAGATTCGAATCGCATTTAAAGCACAGGAAAAGCGGCAAAACCTCGACAATGATGCCCTTGGCCAAAAAGGGCGTATGCGTTTTTTCCTGAATATATTCAGGAAAAAACGCATACGCCCTTTTTGGCCAACCAAGCAACCTGGAAAGGCAAATCACCGCTACAAAGAAGTCTCGCTTCCCATCGGTCAAAAGGGCCATGCTGAATAATGTGTCAAAACCAGAAAGGCAGGACAGGCCATGGAGAAACGGGAGCCTGGCTACGCTGATGGGCGGGATGTAATTTGCCAACAGCCACTCTGGAGAAGTGCACGGTGTGTCCTGAAACTTCTAAAAAACTCAGCTTAGGGAGCATAGGGCACATCCACTCAAGGGCGTATAAATTGGGAAAACTAAAAATCAGCAAGACACAGGCACCCCAAAGTTTAGGGCTGCTCTGTTGACAAGAACCTCCACTTTGTTACACCTTAAATATCCCAGGAAAGAGAAAAATGGATAAAGAAGTTGTGGTCCTTATGTACAATGGAATATCACTCAGCCATGAAATCAACGTCATAAGGCTAGTAGCAGCATGATGAGTGGATTTAGGTACGACGATTCTAAGTGAAATAAGTCACACAGAAAAAGACACTTATCATAAGATATCACTTATAGAGGGAATGTAAAAACCGCTACCGTTGAACTGAATTACAAAACAGAATAGAGTCACACGTTTAGAAAACACACTATGGCTGCTTAACGGGAAAGGTGAGGTGGGGTGATGCATAAAACAAGGGTTTCAAATTATCTCAGATACCGTTCCATAAACCCAATATGTAATAGACAAGACCTACTCCTTGCTCAATGAATTGGACTCAACACCCCCTATTCACCGCCCAAGAATATATCTGACTAGTAAGAATCTTAAAACCTATGCATTGATATCTCTCTGTAAGTGAGTCAAGTGGGTGTAAAGCGGCAAAACCACAGCAGTGAAAAGCAGGTAAACCCCATTATAAAAATCAATTACTTTTAAAAACCCGTGAAACAAAGACAGTGAAAGAGAGAGAAATTCTTACAAAATTCGTTCAGGGGCTGTGATGCCACCTAGATTGACCATATCTAGACCCACAGCTGATTGAGACATAAGGGTGGACACTCTTGGGGCTGAGAGGTTTGGTGAGGTTGGGTGAGCAAACGCAGACCCTTTAAAGTAATACTGCGTGGTACCCATCCCATGGGTCCCAAATCTCCAGGTTCAAGGGCATCTTCCTACATAGAAAACATGCATGAGAAACCCAGAAGATGGTACACCTTGTGATCGGGAAAGGTTTCTAAAACGCACCTCATTTCTCATCTCCTTGTGCTCGGGTTCGCCATTCCAGCCGCTTTACTAGCGATCTCCCTCCTTGGAGAATCAGCACCTTTAACCTCCTGTTCCGTACAGGTTGCAATTTGTCCTGAGGATGAACGGGAAGAGGGGGAACTAATGAGAGACTAGCTCTAGGTGTTGGGACAGGCACAGGTCACTCTATTTTCCCATCAGGAAGAAGAATTAACCACAGGCTCAGCCTGCCGCCCGGGACCAGAATAGGGCCTGAAGCAATCCTGCGCTTTTGCGGCCAACCCCAAGAAAGCGAGTTGAAAAATGGAGCTCAGGGGCACTGCAATTCACAAACCTGCTGACTTATAAATGATGACTCTCGTCCACAAATATATTGAGGGAAGGCAACGAAGAGGATTGGAAAGCAAGGCAGAATTGCAGGAAACAGATTTCAGGAGGGAGATTCGAATCGCCTTTAAAGCACAGGAAAAGCGGCAAAACCTCGACAATGATGCCCTTGGCCAAAAAGGGCGTATGCGTTTTTTCCTGAATATATTCAGGAAAAAACGCATACGCCCTTTTTGGCCAACCAAGCAACCTGGAAAGGCAAATCACCGCTACAAAGAAGTCTCGCTTCCCATCGGTCAAAAGGGCCATGCTGAATAAAGTGTCAAAACCAGAAAGGCAGGACAGGCCATGGAGAAACGGGAACCTGGCTACGCTGATGGACGGGATGTAAATTGCCAACAGCCACTCTGGAGAAGTGCACGGTGTGTCCTGAAACTTCTAAAAAACTCAGCTTAGGGAGCATAGGGCACATCCACTCAAGGGCGTATAAATTGGGAAAACTAAAAATCAGCAAGACACAGGCACCCCAAAGTTTAGGGCTGCTCTGTTGACAAGAACCTCCACTTTGTTACACCTTAAATATCCCAGGAAAGAGAAAAATGGATAAAGAAGTTGTGGTCCTTATGTACAATGGAATATCACTCAGCCATGAAATCAACATCATAAGGCTAGTAGCAGCATGATGAGTGGATTTAGGTACGACGATTCTAAGTGAAATAAGTCACACAGAAAAAGACACTTATCATAAGATATCACTTATAGAGGGAATGTAAAAACCGCTACCGTTGAACTGAATTACAAAACAGAATAGAGTCACACGTTTAGAAAACACACTATGGCTGCTTAACGGGAAAGGTGAGGTGGGGTGATGCATAAAACAAGGGTTTCAAATTATCTCAGATACCGTTCCATAAACCCAATATGTAATAGACAAGACCTACTCCTTGCTCAATGAATTGGACTCAACACCCCCTATTCACCGCCCAAGAATATATCTGACTAGTAAGAATCTTAAAACCTATGCATTGATATCTCTCTGTGAGTGAGTCAAGTGGGTGTAAAGCGGCAAAAACACAGCAGTGAAAAGCTGGTAAACCCCATTATAAAAATCAATTACTTTTAAAAACCTGTGAAACAAAGACAGTGAAAGAGAGAGAAATTCTTACAAAATTCGTTCAGGGGCTGTGATGCCACCTAGATTGACCATATCTAGACCCACAGCTGATTGAGACATAAGGGTGGACACTCTTGGGGCTGAGAGGTTTGGTGAGGTTGGGTGAGCAAACGCAGACCCTTTAAAGTAATACTGCGTGGTACCCATCCCATGGGTCCCCAATCTCCAGGTTCAAGGGCATCTTCCTACATCGAAAACTTGCATGAGAAACCCAGAAGATGGTACACCGTGTGATCGGGAAAGGTTTCTAAAACGCACCTCATTTCTCATCTCCTTGTGCTCGGGTTCGCCATTCCAACCGCTTTACTAGCAATCTCCCTCCTTGGAGAATCAGCACCTTTAACCTCCTGTTCCGTACAGGTTGCAATTTGTCCTGAGGATGAACGGGAAGAGGGGGAACCAATGAGAGACTAGCTCTAGGTGTTGGGACAGGCACAGGTCACTCTATTTTCCCATCAGGAAGAAGAATTAACCACAGGCTCAGCCTGCCGCCCGGGACCAGAATAGGGCCTGAAGCAATCCTGCGCTTTTGCGGCCAGCTCCCAAGAAAGCGAGTTGAAAAATGGAGCTCAGGGGCACTGCAATTCACAAACCTGCAGACTTATAAATGATGACTGTCGTCCACAAATATATTGAGGGAAGGCAACGAAGAGGATTTGAAAGCAAGGCAGAATTGCAGGAAACAGATTTCAGGAGGGAGATTCGAATCGCCTTTAAAGCACAGGAAAAGCGGCAAAACCTCGACAATGATGCCCTTGGCCAAAAAGGGCGTATGCGTTTTTTCCTGAATATATTCAGGAAAAAACGCATACGCCCTTTTTGGCCAACCAAGCAACCTGGAAAGGCAAATCACCGCTACAAAGAAGTCTCGCTTCCCATCGGTCAAAAGGGCCATGCTGAATAAAGTGTCAAAACCAGAAAGGCAGGACAGGCCATGGAGAAACGGGAACCTGGCTACGCTGATGGACGGGATGTAAATTGCCAACAGCCACTCTGGAGAAGTGCACGGTGTGTCCTGAAACTTCTAAAAAACTCAGCTTAGGGAGCATAGGGCACATCCACTCAAGGGCGTATAAATTGGGAAAACTAAAAATCAGCAAGACACAGGCACCCCAAAGTTTAGGGCTGCTCTGTTGACAAGAACCTCCACTTTGTTACACCTTAAATATCCCAGGAAAGAGAAAAATGGATAAAGAAGTTGTGGTCCTTATGTACAATGGAATATCACTCAGCCATGAAATCAACATCATAAGGCTAGTAGCAGCATGATGAGTGGATTTAGGTACGACGATTCTAAGTGAAATAAGTCACACAGAAAAAGACACTTATCATAAGATATCACTTATAGAGGGAATGTAAAAACCGCTACCGTTGAACTGAATTACAAAACAGAATAGAGTCACACGTTTAGAAAACACACTATGGCTGCTTAACGGGAAAGGTGAGGTGGGGTGATGCATAAAACAAGGGTTTCAAATTATCTCAGATACCGTTCCATAAACCCAATATGTAATAGACAAGACCTACTCCTTGCTCAATGAATTGGACTCAACACCCCCTATTCACCGCCCAAGAATATATCTGACTAGTAAGAATCTTAAAACCTATGCATTGATATCTCTCTGTGAGTGAGTCAAGTGGGTGTAAAGCGGCAAAAACACAGCAGTGAAAAGCTGGTAAACCCCATTATAAAAATCAATTACTTTTAAAAACCTGTGAAACAAAGACAGTGAAAGAGAGAGAAATTCTTACAAAATTCGTTCAGGGGCTGTGATGCCACCTAGATTGACCATATCTAGACCCACAGCTGATTGAGACATAAGGGTGGACACTCTTGGGGCTGAGAGGTTTGGTGAGGTTGGGTGAGCAAACGCAGACCCTTTAAAGTAATACTGCGTGGTACCCATCCCATGGGTCCCCAATCTCCAGGTTCAAGGGCATCTTCCTACATCGAAAACTTGCATGAGAAACCCAGAAGATGGTACACCGTGTGATCGGGAAAGGTTTCTAAAACGCACCTCATTTCTCATCTCCCTGTGCTCGGGTTCGCCATTCCAACCGCTTTACTAGCAATCTCCCTCCTTGGAGAATCAGCACCTTTAACCTCCTGTTCCGTACAGGTTGCAATTTGTCCTGAGGATGAACGGGAAGAGGGGGAACCAATGAGAGACTAGCTCTAGGTGTTGGGACAGGCACAGGTCACTCTATTTTCCCATCAGGAAGAAGAATTAACCACAGGCTCAGCCTGCCGCCCGGGACCAGAATAGGGCCTGAAGCAATCCTGCGCTTTTGCGGCCAGCTCCCAAGAAAGCGAGTTGAAAAATGGAGCTCAGGGGCACTGCAATTCACAAACCTGCAGACTTAGAAATGATGACTGTCGTCCACAAACATATTGAGGGAAGGCAACGAAGAGGATTTGAAAGCAAGGCAGAATTGAAGGAAACAGATTTCAGGAGGGAGATTCGAATCGCATTTAAAGCACAGGAAAAGCGGCAAAACCTCGACAATGATGCCCTTGGCCAAAAAGGGCGTATGCGTTTTTTCCTGAATATATTCAGGAAAAAACGCATACGCCCTTTTTGGCCAACCAAGCAACCTGGAAAGGCAAATCACCGCTACAAAGAAGTCTCGCTTCCCATCGGTCAAAAGGGCCATGCTGAATAATGTGTCAAAACCAGAAAGGCAGGACAGGCCATGGAGAAACGGGAGCCTGGCTACGCTGATGGGCGGGATGTAATTTGCCAACAGCCACTCTGGAGAAGTGCACGGTGTGTCCTGAAACTTCTAAAAAACTCAGCTTAGGGAGCATAGGGCACATCCACTCAAGGGCGTATAAATTGGGAAAACTAAAAATCAGCAAGACACAGGCACCCCAAAGTTTAGGGCTGCTCTGTTGACAAGAACCTCCACTTTGTTACACCTTAAATATCCCAGGAAAGAGAAAAATGGATAAAGAAGTTGTGGTCCTTATGTACAATGGAATATCACTCAGCCATGAAATCAACGTCATAAGGCTAGTAGCAGCATGATGAGTGGATTTAGGTACGACGATTCTAAGTGAAATAAGTCACACAGAAAAAGACACTTATCATAAGATATCACTTATAGAGGGAATGTAAAAACCGCTACCGTTGAACTGAATTACAAAACAGAATAGAGTCACACGTTTAGAAAACACACTATGGCTGCTTAACGGGAAAGGTGAGGTGGGGTGATGCATAAAACAAGGGTTTCAAATTATCTCAGATACCGTTCCATAAACCCAATATGTAATAGACAAGACCTACTCCTTGCTCAATGAATTGGACTCAACACCCCCTATTCACCGCCCAAGAATATATCTGACTAGTAAGAATCTTAAAACCTATGCATTGATATCTCTCTGTAAGTGAGTCAAGTGGGTGTAAAGCGGCAAAACCACAGCAGTGAAAAGCAGGTAAACCCCATTATAAAAATCAATTACTTTTAAAAACCCGTGAAACAAAGACAGTGAAAGAGAGAGAAATTCTTACAAAATTCGTTCAGGGGCTGTGATGCCACCTAGATTGACCATATCTAGACCCACAGCTGATTGAGACATAAGGGTGGACACTCTTGGGGCTGAGAGGTTTGGTGAGGTTGGGTGAGCAAACGCAGACCCTTTAAAGTAATACTGCGTGGTACCCATCCCATGGGTCCCCAATCTCCAGGTTCAAGGGCATCTTCCTACATCGAAAACTTGCATGAGAAACCCAGAAGATGGTACACCGTGTGATCGGGAAAGGTTTCTAAAACGCACCTCATTTCTCATCTCCCTGTGCTCGGGTTCGCCATTCCAACCGCTTTACTAGCAATCTCCCTCCTTGGAGAATCAGCACCTTTAACCTCCTGTTCCGTACAGGTTGCAATTTGTCCTGAGGATGAACGGGAAGAGGGGGAACCAATGAGAGACTAGCTCTAGGTGTTGGGACAGGCACAGGTCACTCTATTTTCCCATCAGGAAGAAGAATTAACCACAGGCTCAGCCTGCCGCCCGGGACCAGAATAGGGCCTGAAGCAATCCTGCGCTTTTGCGGCCAGCTCCCAAGAAAGCGAGTTGAAAAATGGAGCTCAGGGGCACTGCAATTCACAAACCTGCAGACTTAGAAATGATGACTGTCGTCCACAAACATATTGAGGGAAGGCAACGAAGAGGATTTGAAAGCAAGGCAGAATTGAAGGAAACAGATTTCAGGAGGGAGATTCGAATCGCATTTAAAGCACAGGAAAAGCGGCAAAACCTCGACAATGATGCCCTTGGCCAAAAAGGGCGTATGCGTTTTTTCCTGAATATATTCAGGAAAAAACGCATACGCCCTTTTTGGCCAACCAAGCAACCTGGAAAGGCAAATCACCGCTACAAAGAAGTCTCGCTTCCCATCGGTCAAAAGGGCCATGCTGAATAATGTGTCAAAACCAGAAAGGCAGGACAGGCCATGGAGAAACGGGAGCCTGGCTACGCTGATGGGCGGGATGTAATTTGCCAACAGCCACTCTGGAGAAGTGCACGGTGTGTCCTGAAACTTCTAAAAAACTCAGCTTAGGGAGCATAGGGCACATCCACTCAAGGGCGTATAAATTGGGAAAACTAAAAATCAGCAAGACACAGGCACCCCAAAGTTTAGGGCTGCTCTGTTGACAAGAACCTCCACTTTGTTACACCTTAAATATCCCAGGAAAGAGAAAAATGGATAAAGAAGTTGTGGTCCTTATGTACAATGGAATATCACTCAGCCATGAAATCAACGTCATAAGGCTAGTAGCAGCATGATGAGTGGATTTAGGTACGACGATTCTAAGTGAAATAAGTCACACAGAAAAAGACACTTATCATAAGATATCACTTATAGAGGGAATGTAAAAACCGCTACCGTTGAACTGAATTACAAAACAGAATAGAGTCACACGTTTAGAAAACACACTATGGCTGCTTAACGGGAAAGGTGAGGTGGGGTGATGCATAAAACAAGGGTTTCAAATTATCTCAGATACCGTTCCATAAACCCAATATGTAATAGACAAGACCTACTCCTTGCTCAATGAATTGGACTCAACACCCCCTATTCACCGCCCAAGAATATATCTGACTAGTAAGAATCTTAAAACCTATGCATTGATATCTCTCTGTAAGTGAGTCAAGTGGGTGTAAAGCGGCAAAACCACAGCAGTGAAAAGCAGGTAAACCCCATTATAAAAATCAATTACTTTTAAAAACCCGTGAAACAAAGACAGTGAAAGAGAGAGAAATTCTTACAAAATTCGTTCAGGGGCTGTGATGCCACCTAGATTGACCATATCTAGACCCACAGCTGATTGAGACATAAGGGTGGACACTCTTGGGGCTGAGAGGTTTGGTGAGGTTGGGTGAGCAAACGCAGACCCTTTAAAGTAATACTGCGTGGTACCCATCCCATGGGTCCCAAATCTCCAGGTTCAAGGGCATCTTCCTACATAGAAAACATGCATGAGAAACCCAGAAGATGGTACACCTTGTGATCGGGAAAGGTTTCTAAAACGCACCTCATTTCTCATCTCCTTGTGCTCGGGTTCGCCATTCCAGCCGCTTTACTAGCGATCTCCCTCCTTGGAGAATCAGCACCTTTAACCTCCTGTTCCGTACAGGTTGCAATTTGTCCTGAGGATGAACGGGAAGAGGGGGAACTAATGAGAGACTAGCTCTAGGTGTTGGGACAGGCACAGGTCACTCTATTTTCCCATCAGGAAGAAGAATTAACCACAGGCTCAGCCTGCCGCCCGGGACCAGAATAGGGCCTGAAGCAATCCTGCGCTTTTGCGGCCAACCCCAAGAAAGCGAGTTGAAAAATGGAGCTCAGGGGCACTGCAATTCACAAACCTGCTGACTTATAAATGATGACTCTCGTCCACAAATATATTGAGGGAAGGCAACGAAGAGGATTGGAAAGCAAGGCAGAATTGCAGGAAACAGATTTCAGGAGGGAGATTCGAATCGCCTTTAAAGCACAGGAAAAGCGGCAAAACCTCGACAATGATGCCCTTGGCCAAAAAGGGCGTATGCGTGTTTTCCTGAATATATTCAGGAAAACACGCATACGCCCTTTTTGGCCAACCAAGCAACCTGGAAAGGCAAATCAGCGCTACAAAGAAGTCTCGCTTCCCATCGGTCAAAAGGGCCATGCTGAATAAAGTGTCAAAACCAGAAAGGCAGGACTGGCCATGGAGAAACGGGAGCCTGGTTACGCTGATGGGCGGGACGTAAATTGCCAACAGCCACTCTGGAGAAGTGCACGGTGTGTCCTGAAACATCTAAAAAAACTCAGCTTAGGGAGCATAGGGCACTTCCACTCATGGGCGTACAAATTGGGAAAACTAAAAATCAGCAAGACACAGGCACCCCAAAGTTTAGGGCTGCTCTGTTGACAAGAACCTCCACTTTGTTACACCTTAAATATCCCAGGAAAGAGAAAAATGGATAAAGAAGTTGTGGTCCTTATGTACAATGGAATATCACTCAGCCATGAAATCAACGTCATAAGGCTAGTAGCAGCATGATGAGTGGATTTAGGTACGACGATTCTAAGTGAAATAAGTCACACAGAAAAAGACACTTATCATAAGATATCACTTATAGAGGGAATGTAAAAACCGCTACCGTTGAACTGAATTACAAAACAGAATAGAGTCACACGTTTAGAAAACACACTATGGCTGCTTAACGGGAAAGGTGAGGTGGGGTGATGCATAAAACAAGGGTTTCAAATTATCTCAGATACCGTTCCATAAACCCAATATGTAATAGACAAGACCTACTCCTTGCTCAATGAATTGGACTCAACACCCCCTATTCACCGCCCAAGAATATATCTGACTAGTAAGAATCTTAAAACCTATGCATTGATATCTCTCTGTAAGTGAGTCAAGTGGGTGTAAAGCGGCAAAACCACAGCAGTGAAAAGCAGGTAAACCCCATTATAAAAATCAATTACTTTTAAAAACCCGTGAAACAAAGACAGTGAAAGAGAGAGAAATTCTTACAAAATTCGTTCAGGGGCTGTGATGCCACCTAGATTGACCATATCTAGACCCACAGCTGATTGAGACATAAGGGTGGACACTCTTGGGGATGAGAGGTTTGGTGAGGTTGGGTGAGCAAACGCAGACCCTTTAAAGTAATACTGCGTGGTACCCATCCCATGGGTCCCCAATCTCCAGGTTCAAGGGCATCTTCCTACATCGAAAACTTGCATGAGAAACCCAGAAGATGGTACACCGTGTGATCGGGAAAGGTTTCTAAAACGCACCTCATTTCTCATCTCCTTGTGCTCGGGTTCGCCATTCCAACCGCTTTACTAGCAATCTCCCTCCTTGGAGAATCAGCACCTTTAACCTCCTGTTCCGTACAGGTTGCAATTTGTCCTGAGGATGAACGGGAAGAGGGGGAACCAATGAGAGACTAGCTCTAGGTGTTGGGACAGGCACAGGTCACTCTATTTTCCCATCAGGAAGAAGAATTAACCACAGGCTCAGCCTGCCGCCCGGGACCAGAATAGGGCCTGAAGCAATCCTGCGCTTTTGCGGCCAGCTCCCAAGAAAGCGAGTTGAAAAATGGAGCTCAGGGGCACTGCAATTCACAAACCTGCAGACTTAGAAATGATGACTGTCGTCCACAAATATATTGAGGGAAGGCAACGAAGAGGATTTGAAAGCAAGGCAGAATTGCAGGAAACAGATTTCAGGAGGGAGATTCGAATCGCCTTTAAAGCACAGGAAAAGCGGCAAAACCTCGAAAATGATGCCCTTGGCCAAAAAGGGCGTATGCGTTTTTTCCTGAATATATTCAGGAAAAAACGCATACGCCCTTTTTGGCCAACCAAGCAACCTGGAAAGGCAAATCACCGCTACAAAGAAGTCTCGCTTCCCATCGGTCAAAAGGGCCATGCTGAATAAAGTGTCAAAACCAGAAAGGCAGGACAGGCCATGGAGAAACGGGAACCTGGCTACGCTGATGGACGGGATGTAAATTGCCAACAGCCACTCTGGAGAAGTGCACGGTGTGTCCTGAAACTTCTAAAAAACTCAGCTTAGGGAGCATAGGGCACATCCACTCAAGGGCGTATAAATTGGGAAAACTAAAAATCAGCAAGACACAGGCACCCCAAAGTTTAGGGCTGCTCTGTTGACAAGAACCTCCACTTTGTTACACCTTAAATATCCCAGGAAAGAGAAAAATGGATAAAGAACTTGTGGTCCTTATGTACAATGGAATATCACTCAGCCATGAAATCAACGTCATAAGGCTAGTAGCAGCATGATGAGTGGATTTAGGTACGACGATTCTAAGTGAAATAAGTCACACAGAAAAAGACACTTATCATAAGATATCACTTATAGAGGGAATGTAAAAACCGCTACCGTTGAACTGAATTACAAAACAGAATAGAGTCACACGTTTAGAAAACACACTATGGCTGCTTAACGGGAAAGGTGAGGTGGGGTGATGCATAAAACAAGGGTTTCAAATTATCTCAGATACCGTTCCATAAACCCAATATGTAATAGACAAGACCTACTCCTTGCTCAATGAATTGGACTCAACACCCCCTATTCACCGCCCAAGAATATATCTGACTAGTAAGAATCTTAAAACCTATGCATTGATATCTCTCTGTAAGTGAGTCAAGTGGGTGTAAAGCGGCAAAACCACAGCAGTGAAAAGCAGGTAAACCCCATTATAAAAATCAATTACTTTTAAAAACCCGTGAAACAAAGACAGTGAAAGAGAGAGAAATTCTTACAAAATTCGTTCAGGGGCTGTGATGCCACCTAGATTGACCATATCTAGACCCACAGCTGATTGAGACATAAGGGTGGACACTCTTGGGGCTGAGAGGTTTGGTGAGGTTGGGTGAGCAAACGCAGACCCTTTAAAGTAATACTGCGTGGTACCCATCCCATGGGTCCCCAATCTCCAGGTTCAAGGGCATCTTCCTACATCGAAAACTTGCATGAGAAACCCAGAAGATGGTACACCGTGTGATCGGGAAAGGTTTTTAAAACGCACCTCATTTCTCATCTCCTTGTGCTCAGGTTCGCCATTCCAGCCGCTTTACTAGCAATCTCCCTCCTTGGAGAATCAGCACCTTTAACCTCCTGTTCCGTACAGGTTGCAATTTGTCCTGAGGATGAACGGGAAGAGGGGGAACCAATGAGAGACTAGCTCTAGGTGTTGGGACAGGCACAGGTCACTCTATTTTCCCATCAGGAAGAAGAATTAACCACAGGCTCAGCCTGCCGCCCGGGACCAGAATAGGGCCTGAAGCAATCCTGCGCTTTTCCGGCCAGCTCCCAAGAAAGCGAGTTGAAAAATGGAGCTCAGGGGCACTGCAATTCACAAACCTGCAGACTTAGAAATGATGACTCTCGTCCACAAATATATTGAGGGAAGGCAACGAAGAGGATTTGAAAGCAAGGCAGAATTGCAGGAAACAGATTTCAAGAGGGAGATTCGAATCGCCTTTAAAGTAGAGGAAAAGCGGCAAAACCTCGACAATGATGCCCTTGGCCAAAAAGGGCGTATGCGTTTTTTCCTGAATATATTCAGGAAAAAACGCATACGCCCTTTTTGGCCAACCAATCAACCTGGAAAGGCAAATCAGCGCTACAAAGAAGTCTCGCTTCCCATCGGTCAAAAGGGCCATGCTGAATAAAGTGTCAAAACCAGAAAGGCAGGACAGGCCATGGAGAAACGGGAGCCTGGCTACGCTGATGGGTGGGACGTAAATTGCCAACAGCCACTCTGGAGAAGTGCACGGTGTGTCCTGAAACATCTAAAAAAACTCAGCTTAGGGAGCATAGGGCACTTTCACTCATGGGCGTACAAATTGGGAAAACTAAAAATCAGCAAGACACAGGCACCCCAAAGTTTAGGGCTGCTCTGTTGACAAGAACCTCCACTTTGTTACACCTTAAATATCCCAGGAAAGAGAAAAATGGATAAAGAAGTTGTGTTCCTTATGTACAATGGAATATCACTCAGCCATGAAATCAACGTCATAAGGCTAGTAGCAGCATGATGAGTGGATTTAGGTACGACGATTCTAAGTGAAATAAGTCACACAGAAAAAGACACTTATCATAAGATATCACTTATAGAGGGAATGTAAAAACCGCTACCGTTGAACTGAATTACAAAACAGAATAGAGTCACACGTTTAGAAAACACACTATGGCTGCTTAACGGGAAAGGTGAGGTGGGGTGATGCATAAAACAAGGGTTTCAAATTATCTCAGATACCGTTCCATAAACCCAATATGTAATAGACAAGACCTACTCCTTGCTCAATGAATTGGACTCAACACCCCCTATTCACCGCCCAAGAATATATCTGACTAGTAAGAATCTTAAAACCTATGCATTGATATCTCTCTGTAAGTGAGTCAAGTGGGTGTAAAGCGGCAAAACCACAGCAGTGAAAAGCAGGTAAACCCCATTATAAAAATCAATTACTTTTAAAAACCCGTGAAACAAAGACAGTGAAAGAGAGAGAAATTCTTACAAAATTCGTTCAGGGGCTGTGATGCCACCTAGATTGACCATATCTAGACCCACAGCTGATTGAGACATAAGGGTGGACACTCTTGGGGCTGAGAGGTTTGGTGAGGTTGGGTGAGCAAACGCAGACCCTTTAAAGTAATACTGCGTGGTACCCATCCCATGGGTCCCCAATCTCCAGGTTCAAGGGCATCTTCCTACATCGAAAACTTGCATGAGAAACCCAGAAGATGGTACACCGTGTGATCGGGAAAGGTTTCTAAAACGCACCTCATTTCTCATCTCCTTGTGCTCGGGTTCGCCATTCCAACCGCTTTACTAGCAATCTCCCTCCTTGGAGAATCAGCACCTTTAACCTCCTGTTCCGTACAGGTTGCAATTTGTCCTGAGGATGAACGGGAAGAGGGGGAACCAATGAGAGACTAGCTCTAGGTGTTGGGACAGGCACAGGTCACTCTATTTTCCCATCAGGAAGAAGAATTAACCACAGGCTCAGCCTGCCGCCCGGGACCAGAATAGGGTCTGAAGCAATCCTGCGCTTTTGCGGCCAGCTCCCAAGAAAGCGAGTTGAAAAATGGAGCTCAGGGGCACTGCAATTCACAAACCTGCAGACTTAGAAATGATGACTGTCGTCCACAAATATATTGAGGGAAGGCAACGAAGAGGATTTGAAAGCAAGGCAGAATTGCAGGAAACAGATTTCAGGAGGGAGATTCGAATCGCCTTTAAAGCACAAGAAAAGCGGCAAAACCTCGACAATGATGCCCTTGTCCAAAAAGGGCGTATGCGTTTTTTCCTGAATATATTCAGGAAAAAACGCATACGCCCTTTTTGGCCAACCAAGCAACCTGGAAAGGCAAATCACCGCTACAAAGAAATCTCGCTTCCCATCGGTCAAAAGGGCCATGCTGAATAAAGTGTCAAAACCAGAAAGGCAGGACAGGCCATGGAGAAACGGGAGCCTGGCTACGCTGATGGGCGGGACGTAAATTGCCAACAGCCACTCTGGAGAAGTGCACGGTGTGTCCTGAAACTTCTAAAAAACTCAGCTTAGGGAGCATAGGGCACATCCACTCAAGGGCGTATAAATTGGGAAAACTAAAAATCAGCAAGACACAGGCACCCCAAAGTTTAGGGCTGCTCTGTTGACAAGAACCTCCACTTTGTTACACCTTAAATATCCCAGGAAAGAGAAAAATGGATAAAGAAGTTGTGGTCCTTATGTACAATGGAATATCACTCAGCCATGAAATCAACGTCATAAGGCTAGTAGCAGCATGATGAGTGGATTTAGGTACGACGATTCTAAGTGAAATAAGTCACACAGAAAAAGACACTTATCATAAGATATCACTTATAGAGGGAATGTAAAAACCGCTATCGTTGAACTGAATTACAAAACAGAATAGAGTCACACGTTTAGAAAACACACTATGGCTGCTTAACGGGAAAGGTGAGGTGGGGTGATGCATAAAACAAGGGTTTCAAATTATCTCAGATACCGTTCCATAAACCCAATATGTAATAGACAAGACCTACTCCTTGCTCAATGAATTGGACTCAACACCCCCTATTCAC
Organism: Balaenoptera physalus; assembly: GCF_965194825.1. Taxonomy (NCBI): domain Eukaryota; kingdom Metazoa; phylum Chordata; class Mammalia; order Artiodactyla; family Balaenopteridae; genus Balaenoptera; species Balaenoptera physalus. The sequence continues at coordinate 83,562 of NW_028126044.1, forward strand.
CGCCCAAGAATATATCTGAATAGTAAGAATCTTAAAACCTATGCATTGATATCTCTCTGTAAGTGAGTCAAGTGGGTGTAAAGCGGCAAAACCACAGCAGTGAAAAGCAGGTAAACCCCATTATAAAAATCAATTACTTTTAAAAACCCGTGAAACAAAGACAGTGAAAGAGAGAGAAATTCTTACAAAATTCGTTCAGGGGCTGTGATGCCACCTAGATTGACCATATCTAGACCCACAGCTGATTGAGACATAAGGGTGGACACTCTTGGGGCTGAGAGGTTTGGTGAGGTTGGGTGAGCAAACGCAGACCCTTTAAAGTAATACTGCGTGGTACCCATCCCATGGGTCCCAAATCTCCAGGTTCAAGGGCATCTTCCTACATCGAAAACATGCATGAGAAACCCAGAAGATGGTACACCGTGTGATCGGGAAAGGTTTTTAAAACGCACCTCATTTCTCATCTCCTTGTGCTCAGGTTCGCCATTCCAGCCACTTTACTAGCAATCTCCCTCCTTGGAGAATCAGCACCTTTAACCTCCTGTTCCGTACAGGTTGCAATTTGTCCTGAGGATGAACGGGAAGAGGGGGAACCAATGAGAGACTAGCTCTAGGTGTTGGGACAGGCACAGGTCACTCTATTTTCCCATCAGGAAGAAGAATTAACCACAGGCTCAGCCTGCCGCCCGGGACCAGAATAGGGCCTGAAGCAATCCTGTGCTTTTGCGGCCAGCTCCCAAGAAAGAGAGATGAAAAATGGAGCTCAGGGGCACTGCAATTCACAAACCTGCAAACTTAGAAATGATGACTCTCGTCCACAAATATATTGAGGGAATGCAACGAAGAGGATTTGAAAGCAAGGCAGAATTGCAGGAAACAGATTTCAGGCGGGAGATTCGAATCGCCTTTAAAGCACAGGAAAAGTGGCAAAACCTCGACAGTGATGCCCTTGGCCAAAAAGGGCGTATGCGTTTTTTCCTGAATATATTCAGGAAAAAACGCATACGCCCTTTTTGGCCAACCAAGCAACCTGGAAAGGCAAATCAGCGCTACAAAGAAGTCTCGCTTCCCATCGGTCAAAAGGGCCATGCTGAATAAAGTGTCAAAACCAGAAATGCAGGACAGGCCATGGAGAAACAGGAACCTTGCTACGCTGATGGGCGGGATGTAAATTGCCAACAGCCACTCTGGAGAAGTGCACGGTGTGTCCTGAAACATCTAAAAAACTCAGCTTAGGGAGCATAGGGCACATTCACTCATGGGCGTATAAATTGGGAAAACTAAAAATCAGCAAGACAAAGGCACACCAAAGTTTAGGGCTGCTCTGTTAACAAGAACCTCCACTTTGTTACACCTTAAATATCCCAGGAAAGAGAAAAATGGATAAAGAAGTTGTGGTCCTTATGTACAATGGAATATCACTCAGCCATGAAATCAACGTCATAAGGCTAGTAGCAGCATGATGAGTGGATTTAGGTACGACGATTCTAAGTGAAATAAGTCACACAGAAAAAGACACTTATCATAAGATATCACTTATAGAGGGAATGTAAAAACCGCTACCGTTGAACTGAATTACAAAACAGAATAGAGTCACACGTTTAGAAAACACACTATGGCTGCTTAACGGGAAAGGTGAGGTGGGGTGATGCATAAAACAAGGGTTTCAAATTATCTCAGATACCGTTCCATAAACCCAATATGTAATAGACAAGACCTACTCCTTGCTCAATGAATTGGACTCAACACCCCCTATTCACCGCCCAAGAATATATCTGACTAGTAAGAATCTTAAAACCTATGCATTGATATCTCTCTGTAAGTGAGTCAAGTGGGTGTAAAGTGGCAAAACCACAGCAGTGAAAAGCAGGTAAACCCCATTATAAAAATCAATTACTTTTAAAAACCCGTGAAACAAAGACAGTGAAAGAGAGAGAAATTCTTACAAAATTCGTTCAGGGGCTGTGATGCCACCTAGATTGACCATATCTAGACCCACAGCTGATTGAGACATAAGGGTGGACACTCTTGGGGCTGAGAGGTTTGGTGAGGTTGGGTGAGCAAACGCAGACCCTTTAAAGTAATACTGCGTGGTACCCATCCCATGGGTCCCCAATCTCCAGGTTCAAGGGCATCTTCCTACATCGAAAACTTGCATGAGAAACCCAGAAGATGGTACACCGTGTGATCGGGAAAGGTTTTTAAAACGCACCTCATTTCTCATCTCCTTGTGCTCAGGTTCGCCATTCCAGCCGCTTTACTAGCAATCTCCCTCCTTGGAGAATCAGCACCTTTAACCTCCTGTTCCGTACAGGTTGCAATTTGTCCTGAGGATGAACGGGAAGAGGGGGAACCAATGAGAGACTAGCTCTAGGTGTTGGGACAGGCACAGGTCACTCTATTTTCCCATCAGGAAGAAGAATTAACCACAGGCTCAGCCTGCCGCCCGGGACCAGAATAGGGCCTGAAGCAATCCTGTGCTTTTGCGGCCAGCTCCCAAGAAAGCGAGATGAAAAATGGAGCTCAGGGGCACTGCAATTCACAAACCTGCAAACTTTGAAATGATGACTGTCGTCCACAAATATATTGAGGGAATGCAACGAAGAGGATTTGAAAGAAAGGCAGAATTGCAGGAAACAGATTTCAGGAGGGATATTCGAATCGCCTTTAAAGCACAGGAAAAGCGTCAAAACCTCGACAGTGATGCCCTTGGCCAAAAAGGGCGTATGCGTTTTTTCCTGAATATATTCAGGAAAAAACGCATACGCCCTTTTTGGCCAACCAAGCAACCTGGAAAGGCAAATCAGCGCTACAAAGAAGTCTCGCTTCCCATCGGTCAAAAGGGCCATGCTGAATAAAGTGTCAAAACCAGAAATGCAGGACAGGCCATGGAGAAACAGGAACCTGGCTACGCTGATGGGCGGGATGTAAATTGCCAACAGCCACTCTGGAGAAGTGCACGGTGTGTCCTGAAACATCTAAAAAACTCAGCTTAGGGAGCATAGGGCACATTCACTCATGGGCGTATAAATTGGGAAAACTAAAAATCAGCAAGACAAAGGCACCCCAAAGTTTAGGGCTGCTCTGTTAACAAGAACCTCCACTTTGTTACACCTTAAATATCCCAGGAAAGAGAAAAATGGATAAAGAAGTTGTGGTCCTTATGTACAATGGAATATCACTCAGCCATGAAATCAACGTCATAAGGCTAGTAGCAGCATGATGAGTGGATTTAGGTACGACGATTCTAAGTGAAATAAGTCACACAGAAAAAGACACTTATCATAAGATATCACTTATAGAGGGAATGTAAAAACCGCTATCGTTGAACTGAATTACAAAACAGAATAGAGTCACACGTTTAGAAAACACACTATGGCTGCTTAACGGGAAAGGTGAGGTGGGGTGATGCATAAAACAAGGGTTTCAAATTATCTCAGATACCGTTCCATAAACCCAATATGTAATAGACAAGACCTACTCCTTGCTCAATGAATTGGACTCAACACCCCCTATTCACCACCCAAGAATATATCTGACTAGTAAGAATCTTAAAACCTATGCATTGATATCTCTCTGTAAGTGAGTCAAGTGGGTGTAAAGCGGCAAAACCACAGCAGTGAAAAGCAGGTAAACCCCATTATAAAAATCAATTACTTTTAAAAACCCGTGAAACAAAGACAGTGAAAGAGAGAGAAATTCTTACAAAATTCGTTCAGGGGCTGTGATGCCACCTAGATTGACCATATCTAGACCCACAGCTGATTGAGACATAAGGGTGGACACTCTTGGGGCTGAGAGGTTTGGTGAGGTTGGGTGAGCAAACGCAGACCCTTTAAAGTAATACTGCGTGGTACCCATCCCATGGGTCCCCAATCTCCAGGTTCAAGGGCATCTTCCTACATCGAAAACTTGCATGAGAAACCCAGAAGATGGTACACCGTGTGATCGGGAAAGGTTTTTAAAACGCACCTCATTTCTCATCTCCTTGTGCTCAGGTTCGCCATTCCAGCCGCTTTACTAGCAATCTCCCTCCTTGGAGAATCAGCACCTTTAACCTCCTGTTCCGTACAGGTTGCAATTTGTCCTGAGGATGAACGGGAAGAGGGGGAACCAATGAGAGACTAGCTCTAGGTGTTGGGACAGGCACAGGTCACTCTATTTTCCCATCAGGAAGAAGAATTAACCACAGGCTCAGCCTGCCGCCCGGGACCAGAATAGGGCCTGAAGCAATCCTGTGCTTTTGCGGCCAGCTCCCAAGAAAGCGAGATGAAAAATGGAGCTCAGGGGCACTGCAATTCACAAACCTGCAAACTTAGAAATGATGACTCTCGTCCACAAATATATTGAGGGAAGGCAACGAAGAGGATTTGAAAGCAAGGCAGAATTGCAGGAAACAGATTTCAGGAGGGAGATTCGAATCGCCTTTAAAGTAGAGGAAAAGCGGCAAAACCTCGACAATGATGCCCTTGGCCAAAAAGAGCGTATGCGTTTTTTCCTGAATATATTCAGGAAAAAACGCATACGCTCTTTTTGGCCAACCAATCAACATGGAAAGGCAAATCAGCGTTACAAAGAAGTCTCGCTTCCCATCGGTCAAAAGGGCCATGCTGAATAAAGTGTCAAAACCAGAAAGGCAGGACAGGCCATGGAGAAACGGGAGCCTGGCTACGCTGATGGGCGGGACGTAAATTGCCAACAGCCACTCTGGAGAAGTGCACGGTGTGTCCTGAAACATCTAAAAAACTCAGCTTAGGGAGCATAGGGCACATCCACTCAAGGGCGTATAAATTGGGAAAACTAAAAATCAGCAAGACACAGGCACCCCAAAGTTTAGGGTTGCTCTGTTGACAAGAACCTCCACTTTGTTACACCTTAAATATCCCAGAAAAGAGAAAAATGGATAAAGAAGTTGTGGTCCTTATGTACAATGGAATATCACTCAGCCATGAAATCAACGTCATAAGGCTAGTAGCAGCATGATGAGTGGATTTAGGTACGACGATTCTAAGTGAAGTAAGTCACACAGAAAAAGACACTTATCATAAGATATCACTTATAGAGGGAATGTAAAAACCGCTACCGTTGAACTGAATTAAAAAACAGAATAGAGTCACACGTTTAGAAAACACACTATGGCTGCTTAACGGGAAAGGTGAGGTGGGGTGATGCATAAAACAAGGGTTTCAAATTATCTCAGATACCGTTCCATAAACCCAATATCAAATAGACAAGACCTACTCCTTGCTCAATGAATTGGACTCAAAACCCCCTATTCACCACCCAAGAATATATCTGACTAGTAAGAATCTTAAAAGCTATGCACTGATATCTCTCTGTAAGTGAGTCAAGTGGGTGTAAAGCGGCAAAAACAGAGCAGTGAAAAGCAGGTAAACCCCATTATAAAAATCAATTACTTTTAAAAACCCGTGAAACAAAGACAGTGAAAGAGAGAGAAATTCTTACAAAATTCGTTCAGGGGCTGTGATGCCACCTAGATTGACCATATCTAGACCCACAGCTGATTGAGACATAAGGGTGGACACTCTTGGGGCTGAGAGGTTTGGTGAGGTTGGGTGAGCAAACGCAGACCCTTTAAAGTAATACTGCGTGGTACCCATCCCATGGGTCCCAAATCTCCAGGTTCAAGGGCATCTTCCTACATCGAAAACATGCATGAGAAACCCAGAAGATGGTACACCGCGTGATCGGGAAAGGTTTCTAAAACGCACCTCATTTCTCATCTCCTTGTGCTCGGGTTCGCCATTCCAACCGCTTTACTAGCAATCTCCCTCCTTGGAGAATCAGCACCTTTAACCTCCTGTTACGTAAAGGTTGCAATTTGACCTGAGGATGAACGGGAAGAGGGGGAACCAATGAGAGACTAGCTCTAGGTGTTGGGACAGGCACAGGTCACTCTATTTTCCCATCAGGAAGAAGAATTAACCACAGGCTCAGCCTGCCGCCCGGGACCAGAATAGGGCCTGAAGCAATCCTGCGCTTTTGCGGCCAACCCCAAGAAAGCGAGTTGAAAAATGGAGCTCAGGGGCACTGCAATTCACAAACCTGCAGACTTATAAATGATGACTCTCGTCCACAAATATATTGAGGGAAGGCAACGAAGAGGATTGGAAAGCAAGGCAGAATTGCAGGAAACAGATTTCAGGAGGGAGATTCGAATCGCCTTTAAAGCACAGGAAAAGCGGCAAAACCTCGACAATGATGCCCTTGGCCAAAAAGGGCGTATGCGTGTTTTCCTGAATATATTCAGGAAAACACGCAAACGCCCTTTTTGGCCAACCAAGCAACCTGGAAAGGCAAATCAGCGCTACAAGAAGTCTCGCTTCCCATCGGTCAAAAGCGCCATGCTGAATAAAGTGTCAAAACCAGAAAGGCAGGACAGGCCATGGAGAAACGGGAGCCTGGTTACGCTGATGGGCGGGATGCAAATTCCCAACAGCCACTCTGGAGAAGTGCACGGTGTGTCCTGAAACATCTAAAAAAACTCAGCTTAGGGAGCATAGGGCACTTCCACTCATGGGCGTACAAATTGGGAAAACTAAAAATCAGCAAGACACAGGCACCCCAAAGTTTAGGGCTGCTCTGTTGACAAGAACCTCCACTTTGTTACACCTTAAATATCCCAGGAAAGAGAAAAATGGATAAAGAAGTTGTGGTCCTTATGTACAATGGAATATCACTCAGCCATGAAATCAACGTCATAAGGCTAGTAGCAGCATGATGAGTGGATTTAGGTACGACGATTCTAAGTGAAATAAGTCACACAGAAAAAGACACTTATCATAAGATATCACTTATAGACGGAATGTAAAAACCGCTACCGTTGAACTGAATTACAAAACAGAATAGAGTCACACGTTTAGAAAACACACTATGGCTGCTTAACGGGAAAGGTGAGGTGGGGTGATGTATAAAACAAGGGTTTCAAATTATCTCAGATACCGTTCCATAAACCCAATATGTAATAGACAAGACCTACTCCTTGCTCAATGAATTGGACTCAACACCCCCTATTCACGGCCCAAGAATATATCTGACTAGTAAGAATCTTAAAACCTATGCATTGATATCTCTCTGTAAGTGAGTCAAGTGGGTGTAAAGCGGCAAAAACACAGCAGTGAAAAGCTGGTAAACCCCATTATAAAAATCAATTACTTTTAAAAACCCGTGAAACAAAGACAGTGAAAGAGAGAGAAATTCTTACAAAATTCGTTCAGGGGCTGTGATGCCACCTAGATTGACCATATCTAGACCCACAGCTGATTGAGACATAAGGGTGGACACTCTTGGGGCTGAGAGGTTTGGTGAGGTTGGGTGAGCAAACGCAGACCCTTTAAAGTAATACTGCGTGGTACCCATCCCATGGGTCCCAAATCTCCAGGTTCAAGGGCATCTTCCTACATCGAAAACATGCATGAGAAACCCAGAAGATGGTACACCTTGTGATCGGGAAAGGTTTCTAAAACGCACCTCATTTCTCATCTCCTTGTGCTCGGGTTCGCCATTCCAGCCGCTTTACTTGCGATCTCCCTCCTTGGAGAATCAGCACCTTTAACCTCCTGTTCCGTACAGGTTGCAATTTGTCCTGAGGATGAACGGGAAGAGGGGGAACTAATGAGAGACTAGCTCTAGGTGTTGGGACAGGCACAGGTCACTCTATTTTCCCATCAGGAAGAAGAATTAACCACAGGCTCAGCCTGCCGCCCGGGACCAGAATAGGGCCTGAAGCAATCCTGCGCTTTTGCGGCCAACCCCAAGAAAGCGAGTTGAAAAATGGAGCTCAGGGGCACTGCAATTCACAAACCTGCAGACTTATAAATGATGACTCTCGTCCACAAATATATTGAGGGAAGGCAACGAAGAGGATTGGAAAGCAAGGCAGAATTGCAGGAAACAGATTTCAGGAGGGAGATTCGAATCGCCTTTAAAGCACAGGAAAAGCGGCAAAACCTCGACAATGATGCCCTTGGCCAAAAAGGGCATATGCGTGTTTTCCTGAATATATTCAGGAAAACACGCATATGCCCTTTTTGGCCAACCAAGCAACCTGGAAAGGCAAATCAGCGCTACAAAGAAGTCTCGCTTCCCATCGGTCAAAAGGGCCATGCTGAATAAAGTGTCAAAACCAGAAAGGCAGGACTGGCCATGGAGAAACGGGAGCCTGGTTACGCTGATGGGCGGGACGTAAATTGCCAACAGCCACTCTGGAGAAGTGCACGGTGTGTCCTGAAACATCTAAAAAAACTCAGCTTAGGGAGCATAGGGCACTTCCACTCATGGGCGTACAAATTGGGAAAACTAAAAATCAGCAAGACACAGGCACCCCAAAGTTTAGGGCTGCTCTGTTGACAAGAACCTCCACTTTGTTACACCTTAAATATCCCAGGAAAGAGAAAAATGGATAAAGAAGTTGTGGTCCTTATGTACAATGGAATATCACTCAGCCATGAAATCAACGTCATAAGGCTAGTAGCAGCATGATGAGTGGATTTAGGTACGACGATTCTAAGTGAAATAAGTCACACAGAAAAAGACACTTATCATAAGATATCACTTATAGAGGGAATGTAAAAACCGCTACCGTTGAACTGAATTACAAAACAGAATAGAGTCACACGTTTAGAAAACACACTATGGCTGCTTAACGGGAAAGGTGAGGTGGGGTGATGCATAAAACAAGGGTTTCAAATTATATCAGATACCGTTCCATAAACCCAATATGTAATAGACAAGACCTACTCCTTGCTCAATGAATTGGACTCAACACCCCCTATTCACCGCCCAAGAATATATCTGACTAGTAAGAATCTTAAAACCTATGCATTGATATCTCTCTGTAAGTGAGTCAAGTGGGTGTAAAGCGGCAAAACCACAGCAGTGAAAAGCAGGTAAACCCCATTATAAAAATCAATTACTTTTAAAAACCCGTGAAACAAAGACAGTGAAAGAGAGAGAAATTCTTACAAAATTCGTTCAGGGGCTGTGATGCCACCTAGATTGACCATATCTAGACCCACAGCTGATTGAGACATAAGGGTGGACACTCTTGGGGCTGAGAGGTTTGGTGAGGTTGGGTGAGCAAACGCAGACCCTTTAAAGTAATACTGCGTGGTACCCATCCCATGGGTCCCCAATCTCCAGGTTCAAGGGCATCTTCCTACATCGAAAACTTGCATGAGAAACCCAGAAGATGGTACACCGTGTGATCGGGAAAGGTTTCTAAAACGCACCTCATTTCTCATCTCCCTGTGCTCGGGTTCGCCATTCCAACCGCTTTACTAGCAATCTCACTCCTTGGAGAATCAGCACCTTTAACCTCCTGTTCCGTACAGGTTGCAATTTGTCCTGAGGATGAACGGGAAGAGGGGGAACCAATGAGAGACTAGCTCTAGGTGTTGGGACAGGCACAGGTCACTCTATTTTCCCATCAGGAAGAAGAATTAACCACAGGCTCAGCCTGCCGCCCGGGACCAGAATAGGGCCTGAAGCAATCCTGCGCTTTTGCGGCCAGCTCCCAAGAAAGCGAGTTGAAAAATGGAGCTCAGGGGCACTGCAATTCACAAACCTGCAGACTTAGAAATGATGACTGTCGTCCACAAACATATTGAGGGAAGGCAACGAAGAGGATTTGAAAGCAAGGCAGAATTGCAGGAAACAGATTTCAGGAGGGAGATTCGAATCGCCTTTAAAGCACAGGAAAAGCGGCAAAACCTCGACAATGATGCCCTTGGCCAAAAAGGGCGTATGCGTTTTTTCCTGAATATATTCAGGAAAAAACGCATACGCCCTTTTTGGCCAACCAAGCAACCTGGAAAGGCAAATCACCGCTACAAAGAAGTCTCGCTTCCCATCGGTCAAAAGGGCCATGCTGAATAATGTGTCAAAACCAGAAAGGCAGGACAGGCCATGGAGAAACGGGAGCCTGGCTACGCTGATGGGCGGGATGTAATTTGCCAACAGCCACTCTGGAGAAGTGCACGGTGTGTCCTGAAACTTCTAAAAAACTCAGCTTAGGGAGCATAGGGCACATCCACTCAAGGGCGTATAAATTGGGAAAACTAAAAATCAGCAAGACACAGGCACCCCAAAGTTTAGGGCTGCTCTGTTGACAAGAACCTCCACTTTGTTACACCTTAAATATCCCAGGAAAGAGAAAAATGGATAAAGAAGTTGTGGTCCTTATGTACAATGGAATATCACTCAGCCATGAAATCAACGTCATAAGGCTAGTAGCAGCATGATGAGTGGATTTAGGTACGACGATTCTAAGTGAAATAAGTCACACAGAAAAAGACACTTATCATAAGATATCACTTATAGAGGGAATGTAAAAACCGCTACCGTTGAACTGAATTACAAAACAGAATAGAGTCACACGTTTAGAAAACACACTATGGCTGCTTAACGGGAAAGGTGAGGTGGGGTGATGCATAAAACAAGGGTTTCAAATTATCTCAGATACCGTTCCATAAACCCAATATGTAATAGACAAGACCTACTCCTTGCTCAATGAATTGGACTCAACACCCCCTATTCACCGCCCAAGAATATATCTGACTAGTAAGAATCTTAAAACCTATGCATTGATATCTCTCTGTAAGTGAGTCAAGTGGGTGTAAAGCGGCAAAAACACAGCAGTGAAAAGCTGGTAAACCCCATTATAAAAATCAATTACTTTTAAAAACCTGTGAAACAAAGACAGTGAAAGAGAGAGAAATTCTTACAAAATTCGTTCAGGGGCTGTGATGCCACCTAGATTGACCATATCTAGACCCACAGCTGATTGAGACATAAGGGTGGACACTCTTGGGGCTGAGAGGTTTGGTGAGGTTGGGTGAGCAAACGCAGACCCTTTAAAGTAATACTGCGTGGTACCCATCCCATGGGTCTCCAATCTCCAGGTTCAAGGGCATCTTCCTACATCGAAAACTTGCATGAGAAACCCAGAAGATGGTACACCGTGTGATCGGGAAAGGTTTCTAAAACGCACCTCATTTCTCATCTCCCTGTGCTCGGGTTCGCCATTCCAACCGCTTTACTAGCAATCTCCCTCCTTGGAGAATCAGCACCTTTAACCTCCTGTTCCGTACAGGTTGCAATTTGTCCTGAGGATGAACGGGAAGAGGGGGAACCAATGAGAGACTAGCTCTAGGTGTTGGGACAGGCACAGGTCACTCTATTTTCCCATCAGGAAGAAGAATTAACCACAGGCTCAGCCTGCCGCCCGGGACCAGAATAGGGCCTGAAGCAATCCTGCGCTTTTGCGGCCAGCTCCCAAGAAAGCGAGTTGAAAAATGGAGCTCAGGGGCACTGCAATTCACAAACCTGCAGACTTAGAAATGATGACTGTCGTCCACAAACATATTGAGGGAAGGCAACGAAGAGGATTTGAAAGCAAGGCAGAATTGCAGGAAACAGATTTCAGGAGGGAGATTCGAATCGCCTTTAAAGCACAGGAAAAGCGGCAAAACCTCGACAATGATGCCCTTGGCCAAAAAGGGCGTATGCGTTTTTTCCTGAATATATTCAGGAAAAAACGCATACGCCCTTTTTGGCCAACCAAGCAACCTGGAAAGGCAAATCACCGCTACAAAGAAGTCTCGCTTCCCATCGGTCAAAAGGGCCATGCTGAATAATGTGTCAAAACCAGAAAGGCAGGACAGGCCATGGAGAAACGGGAGCCTGGCTACGCTGATGGGCGGGATGTAATTTGCCAACAGCCACTCTGGAGAAGTGCACGGTGTGTCCTGAAACTTCTAAAAAACTCAGCTTAGGGAGCATAGGGCACATCCACTCAAGGGCGTATAAATTGGGAAAACTAAAAATCAGCAAGACACAGGCACCCCAAAGTTTAGGGCTGCTCTGTTGACAAGAACCTCCACTTTGTTACACCTTAAATATCCCAGGAAAGAGAAAAATGGATAAAGAAGTTGTGGTCCTTATGTACAATGGAATATCACTCAGCCATGAAATCAACGTCATAAGGCTAGTAGCAGCATGATGAGTGGATTTAGGTACGACGATTCTAAGTGAAATAAGTCACACAGAAAAAGACACTTATCATAAGATATCACTTATAGAGGGAATGTAAAAACCGCTACCGTTGAACTGAATTACAAAACAGAATAGAGTCACACGTTTAGAAAACACACTATGGCTGCTTAACGGGAAAGGTGAGGTGGGGTGATGCATAAAACAAGGGTTTCAAATTATCTCAGATACCGTTCCATAAACCCAATATGTAATAGACAAGACCTACTCCTTGCTCAATGAATTGGACTCAACACCCCCTATTCACCGCCCAAGAATATATCTGACTAGTAAGAATCTTAAAACCTATGCATTGATATCTCTCTGTAAGTGAGTCAAGTGGGTGTAAAGCGGCAAAACCACAGCAGTGAAAAGCAGGTAAACCCCATTATAAAAATCAATTACTTTTAAAAACCCGTGAAACAAAGACAGTGAAAGAGAGAGAAATTCTTACAAAATTCGTTCAGGGGCTGTGATGCCAACTAGATTGACCATATCTAGACCCACAGCTGATTGAGACATAAGGGTGGACACTCTTGGGGCTGAGAGGTTTGGTGAGGTTGGGTGAGCAAACGCAGACCCTTTAAAGTAATACTGCGTGGTACCCATCCCATGGGTCCCCAATCTCCAGGTTCAAGGGAATCTTCCTACATCGAAAACTTGCATGAGAAACCCAGAAGATGGTACACCGTGTGATCGGGAAAGGTTTTTAAAACGCACCTCATTTCTCATCTCCTTGTGCTCGGGTTCGCCATTCCAGCCGCTTTACTAGCGATCTCCCTCCTTGGAGAATCAGCACCTTTAACCTCCTGTTCCGTACAGGTTGCAATTTGTCCTGAGGATGAACGGGAAGAGGGGGAACCAATGAGAGACTAGCTCTAGGTGTTGGGACAGGCACAGGTCACTCTATTTTCCCATCAGGAAGAAGAATTAACCACAGGCTCAGCCTGCCGCCCGGGACCAGAATAGGGCCTGAAGCAATCCTGCGCTTTTGCGGCCAGCTCCCAAGAAAGCGAGTTGAAAAATGGAGCTCAGGGGCACTGCAATTCACAAACCTGCAGACTTAGAAATGATGACTCTCGTCCACAAATATATTGAGGGAAGGCAACGAAGAGGATTTGAAAGCAAGGCAGAATTGCAGGAAACAGATTTCAGGAGGGAGATTCGAATCGCCTTTAAAGTAGAGGAAAAGCGGCAAAACCTCGACAATGATGCCCTTGGCCAAAAAGAGCGTATGCGTTTTTTCCTGAATATATTCAGGAAAAAACGCATACGCCCTTTTTGGCCAACCAATCAACCTGGAAAGGCAAATCAGCGCTACAAAGAAGTCTCGCTTCCCATCGGTCAAAAGGGCCATGCTGAATAAAGTGTCAAAACCAGAAAGGCAGGACAGGCCATGGAGAAACGGGAGCCTGGCTACGCTGATTGGCGGGACGTAAATTGCCAACAGCCACTCTGGAGAAGTGCACGGTGTGTCCTGAAACATCTAAAAAAACTCAGCTTAGGGAGCATAGGGCACTTCCACTCATGGGCGTACAAATTGGGAAAACTAAAAATCAGCAAGACACAGGCACCCCAAAGTTTAGGGCTGCTCTGTTGACAAGAACCTCCACTTTGTTACACCTTAAATATCCCAGGAAAGAGAAAAATGGATAAAGAAGTTGTGTTCCTTATGTACAATGGAATATCACTCAGCCATGAAATCAACGTCATAAGGCTAGTAGCAGCATGATGAGTGGATTTAGGTACGACGATTCTAAGTGAAATAAGTCACACAGAAAAAGACACTTATCATAAGATATCACTTATAGAGGGAATGTAAAAACCGCTACCGTTGAACTGAATTACAAAACAGAATAGAGTCACACGTTTAGAAAACACACTATGGCTGCTTAACGGGAAAGGTGAGGTGGGGTGATGCATAAAACAAGGGTTTCAAATTATCTCAGATACCGTTCCATAAACCCAATATGTAATAGACAAGACCTACTCCTTGCTCAATGAATTGGACTCAACACCCCCTATTCACCGCCCAAGAATATATCTGACTAGTAAGAATCTTAAAACCTATGCATTGATATCTCTCTGTAAGTGAGTCAAGTGGGTGTAAAGCGGCAAAACCACAGCAGTGAAAAGCAGGTAAACCCCATTATAAAAATCAATTACTTTTAAAAACCCGTGAAACAAAGACAGTGAAAGAGAGAGAAATTCTTACAAAATTCGTTCAGGGGCTGTGATGCCACCTAGATTGACCATATCTAGACCCACAGCTGATTGAGACATAAGGGTGGACACTCTTGGGGCTGAGAGGTTTGGTGAGGTTGGGTGAGCAAACGCAGACCCTTTAAAGTAATACTGCGTGGTACCCATCCCATGGGTCCCCAATCTCCAGGTTCAAGGGCATCTTCCTACATAGAAAACATGCATGAGAAACCCAGAAGATGGTACACCTTGTGATCGGGAAAGCTTTCTAAAACGCACCTCATTTCTCATCTCCTTGTGCTCGGGTTCGCCATTCCAGCCGCTTTACTAGCGATCTCCCTCCTTGGAGAATCAGCACCTTTAACCTCCTGTTCCGTACAGGTTGCAATTTGTCCTGAGGATGAACGGGAAGAGGGGGAACTAATGAGAGACTAGCTCTAGGTGTTGGGACAGGCACAGGTCACTCTATTTTCCCATCAGGAAGAAGAATTAACCACAGGCTCAGCCTGCCGCCCGGGACCAGAATAGGGCCTGAAGCAATCCTGCGCTTTTGCGGCCAACCCCAAGAAAGCGAGTTGAAAAATGGAGCTCAGGGGCACTGCAATTCACAAACCTGCAGACTTAGAAATGATGACTCTCGTCCACAAATATATTGAGGGAAGGCAACGAAGAGGATTGGAAAGCAAGGCAGAATTGCAGGAAACAGATTTCAGGAGGGAGATTCGAATCGCCTTTAAAGCACAGGAAAAGCGGCAAAACCTCGACAATGATGCCCTTGGCCAAAAAGGGCGTATGCGTGTTTTCCTGAATATATTCAGGAAAACACGCATACGCCCTTTTTGGCCAACCAAGCAACCTGGAAAGGCAAATCAGCGCTACAAAGAAGTCTCGCTTCCCATCGGTCAAAAGGGCCATGCTGAATAAAGTGTCAAAACCAGAAAGGCAGGACTGGCCATGGAGAAACGGGAGCCTGGTTACGCTGATGGGCGGGACGTAAATTGCCAACAGCCACTCTGGAGAAGTGCACGGTGTGTCCTGAAACATCTAAAAAAACTCAGCTTAGGGAGCATAGGGCACTTCCACTCATGGGCGTACAAATTGGGAAAACTAAAAATCAGCAAGACACAGGCACCCCAAAGTTTAGGGCTGCTCTGTTGACAAGAACCTCCACTTTGTTACACCTTAAATATCCCAGGAAAGAGAAAAATGGATAAAGAAGTTGTGGTCCTTATGTACAATGGAATATCACTCAGCCATGAAATCAACGTCATAAGGCTAGTAGCAGCATGATGAGTGGATTTAGGTACGACGATTCTAAGTGAAATAAGTCACACAGAAAAAGACACTTATCATAAGATATCACTTATAGAGGGAATGTAAAAACCGCTACCGTTGAACTGAATTACAAAACAGAATAGAGTCACACGTTTAGAAAACACACTATGGCTGCTTAACGGGAAAGGTGAGGTGGGGTGATGCATAAAACAAGGGTTTCAAATTATCTCAGATACCGTTCCATAAACCCAATATGTAATAGACAAGACCTACTCCTTGCTCAATGAATTGGACTCAACACCCCCTATTCACCGCCCAAGAATATATCTGACTAGTAAGAATCTTAAAACCTATGCATTGATATCTCTCTGTAAGTGAGTCAAGTGGGTGTAAAGCGGCAAAACCACAGCAGTGAAAAGCAGGTAAACCCCATTATAAAAATCAATTACTTTTAAAAACCCGTGAAACAAAGACAGTGAAAGAGAGAGAAATTCTTACAAAATTCGTTCAGGGGCTGTGATGCCACCTAGATTGACCATATCTAGACCCACAGCTGATTGAGACATAAGGGTGGACACTCTTGGGGCTGAGAGGTTTGGTGAGGTTGGGTGAGCAAACGCAGACCCTTTAAAGTAATACTGCGTGGTACCCATCCCATGGGTCCCCAATCTCCAGGTTCAAGGGCATCTTCCTACATCGAAAACTTGCATGAGAAACCCAGAAGATGGTACACCGTGTGATCGGGAAAGGTTTCTAAAACGCACCTCATTTCTCATCTCCCTGTGCTCGGGTTCGCCATTCCAACCGCTTTACTAGCAATCTCCCTCCTTGGAGAATCAGCACCTTTAACCTCCTGTTCCGTACAGGTTGCAATTTGTCCTGAGGATGAACGGGAAGAGGGGGAACCAATGAGAGACTAGCTCTAGGTGTTGGGACAGGCACAGGTCACTCTATTTTCCCATCAGGAAGAAGAATTAACCACAGGCTCAGCCTGCCGCCCGGGACCAGAATAGGGCCTGAAGCAATCCTGCGCTTTTGCGGCCAGCTCCCAAGAAAGCGAGTTGAAAAATGGAGCTCAGGGGCACTGCAATTCACAAACCTGCAGACTTAGAAATGATGACTGTCGTCCACAAACATATTGAGGGAAGGCAACGAAGAGGATTTGAAAGCAAGGCAGAATTGCAGGAAACAGATTTCAGGAGGGAGATTCGAATCGCCTTTAAAGCACAGGAAAAGCGGCAAAACCTCGACAATGATGCCCTTGGCCAAAAAGGGCGTATGCGTTTTTTCCTGAATATATTCAGGAAAAAACGCATACGCCCTTTTTGGCCAACCAAGCAACCTGGAAAGGCAAATCACCGCTACAAAGAAGTCTCGCTTCCCATCGGTCAAAAGGGCCATGCTGAATAATGTGTCAAAACCAGAAAGGCAGGACAGGCCATGGAGAAACGGGAGCCTGGCTACGCTGATGGGCGGGATGTAATTTGCCAACAGCCACTCTGGAGAAGTGCACGGTGTGTCCTGAAACTTCTAAAAAACTCAGCTTAGGGAGCATAGGGCACATCCACTCAAGGGCGTATAAATTGGGAAAACTAAAAATCAGCAAGACACAGGCACCCCAAAGTTTAGGGCTGCTCTGTTGACAAGAACCTCCACTTTGTTACACCTTAAATATCCCAGGAAAGAGAAAAATGGATAAAGAAGTTGTGGTCCTTATGTACAATGGAATATCACTCAGCCATGAAATCAACGTCATAAGGCTAGTAGCAGCATGATGAGTGGATTTAGGTACGACGATTCTAAGTGAAATAAGTCACACAGAAAAAGACACTTATCATAAGATATCACTTATAGAGGGAATGTAAAAACCGCTACCGTTGAACTGAATTACAAAACAGAATAGAGTCACACGTTTAGAAAACACACTATGGCTGCTTAACGGGAAAGGTGAGGTGGGGTGATGCATAAAACAAGGGTTTCAAATTATCTCAGATACCGTTCCATAAACCCAATATGTAATAGACAAGACCTACTCCTTGCTCAATGAATTGGACTCAACACCCCCTATTCACCGCCCAAGAATATATCTGACTAGTAAGAATCTTAAAACCTATGCATTGATATCTCTCTGTAAGTGAGTCAAGTGGGTGTAAAGCGGCAAAAACACAGCAGTGAAAAGCTGGTAAACCCCATTATAAAAATCAATTACTTTTAAAAACCTGTGAAACAAAGACAGTGAAAGAGAGAGAAATTCTTACAAAATTCGTTCAGGGGCTGTGATGCCACCTAGATTGACCATATCTAGACCCACAGCTGATTGAGACATAAGGGTGGACACTCTTGGGGCTGAGAGGTTTGGTGAGGTTGGGTGAGCAAACGCAGACCCTTTAAAGTAATACTGCGTGGTACCCATCCCATGGGTCTCCAATCTCCAGGTTCAAGGGCATCTTCCTACATCGAAAACTTGCATGAGAAACCCAGAAGATGGTACACCGTGTGATCGGGAAAGGTTTTTAAAACGCACCTCATTTCTCATCTCCTTGTGCTCGGGTTCGCCATTCCAGCCGCTTTACTAGCGATCTCCCTCCTTGGAGAATCAGCACCTTTAACCTCCTGTTCCGTACAGGTTGCAATTTGTCCTGAGGATGAACGGGAAGAGGGGGAACCAATGAGAGACTAGCTCTAGGTGTTGGGACAGGCACAGGTCACTCTATTTTCCCATCAGGAAGAAGAATTAACCACAGGCTCAGCCTGCCGCCCGGGACCAGAATAGGGCCTGAAGCAATCCTGCGCTTTTGCGGCCAGCTCCCAAGAAAGCGAGTTGAAAAATGGAGCTCAGGGGCACTGCAATTCACAAACCTGCAGACTTAGAAATGATGACTCTCGTCCACAAATATATTGAGGGAAGGCAACGAAGAGGATTTGAAAGCAAGGCAGAATTGCAGGAAACAGATTTCAGGAGGGAGATTCGAATCGCCTTTAAAGTAGAGGAAAAGCGGCAAAACCTCGACAATGATGCCCTTGGCCAAAAAGAGCGTATGCGTTTTTTCCTGAATATATTCAGGAAAAAACGCATACGCCCTTTTTGGCCAACCAATCAACCTGGAAAGGCAAATCAGCGCTACAAAGAAGTCTCGCTTCCCATCGGTCAAAAGGGCCATGCTGAATAAAGTGTCAAAACCAGAAAGGCAGGACAGGCCATGGAGAAACGGGAGCCTGGCTACGCTGATGGGCGGGACGTAAATTGCCAACAGCCACTCTGGAGAAGTGCACGGTGTGTCCTGAAACATCTAAAAAAACTCAGCTTAGGGAGCATAGGGCACTTCCACTCATGGGCGTACAAATTGGGAAAACTAAAAATCAGCAAGACACAGGCACCCCAAAGTTTAGGGCTGCTCTGTTGACAAGAACCTCCACTTTGTTACACCTTAAATATCCCAGGAAAGAGAAAAATGGATAAAGAAGTTGTGTTCCTTATGTACAATGGAATATCACTCAGCCATGAAATCAACGTCATAAGGCTAGTAGCAGCATGATGGGTGGATTTAGGTACGACGATTCTAAGTGAAATAAGTCACACAGAAAAAGACACTTATCATAAGATATCACTTATAGAGGGAATGTAAAAACCGCTACCGTTGAACTGAATTACAAAACAGAATAGAGTCACACGTTTAGAAAACACACTATGGCTGCTTAACGGGAAAGGTGAGGTGGGGTGATGCATAAAACAAGGGTTTCAAATTATCTCAGATACCGTTCCATAAACCCAATATGTAATAGACAAAACCTACTCCTTGCTCAATGAATTGGACTCAACACCCCCTATTCACCGCCCAAGAATATATCTGACTAGTAAGAATCTTAAAACCTATGCATTGATATCTCTCTGTAAGTGAGTCAAGTGGGTGTAAAGCGGCAAAACCACAGCAGTGAAAAGCAGGTAAACCCCATTATAAAAATCAATTACTTTTAAAAACCCGTGAAACAAAGACAGTGAAAGAGAGAGAAATTCTTACAAAATTCGTTCAGGGGCTGTGATGCCACCTAGATTGACCATATCTAGACCCACAGCTGATTGAGACATAAGGGTGGACACTCTTGGGGCTGAGAGGTTTGGTGAGGTTGGGTGAGCAAACGCAGACCCTTTAAAGTAATACTGCGTGGTACCCATCCCATGGGTCCCCAATCTCCAGGTTCAAGGGCATCTTCCTACATAGAAAACATGCATGAGAAACCCAGAAGATGGTACACCTTGTGATCGGGAAAGCTTTCTAAAACGCACCTCATTTCTCATCTCCTTGTGCTCGGGTTCGCCATTCCAGCCGGTTTACTAGCGATCTCCCTCCTTGGAGAATCAGCACCTTTAACCTCCTGTTCCGTACAGGTTGCAATTTGTCCTGAGGATGAACGGGAAGAGGGGGAACTAATGAGAGACTAGCTCTAGGTGTTGGGACAGGCACAGGTCACTCTATTTTCCCATCAGGAAGAAGAATTAACCACAGGCTCAGCCTGCCGCCCGGGACCAGAATAGGGCCTGAAGCAATCCTGCGCTTTTGCGGCCAACCCCAAGAAAGCGAGTTGAAAAATGGAGCTCAGGGGCACTGCAATTCACAAACCTGCAGACTTAGAAATGATGACTGTCGTCCACAAACATATTGAGGGAAGGCAACGAAGAGGATTTGAAAGCAAGGCAGAATTGCAGGAAACAGATTTCAGGAGGGAGATTCGAATCGCCTTTAAAGCACAGGAAAAGCGGCAAAACCTCGACAATGATGCCCTTGGCCAAAAAGGGCGTATGCGTTTTTTCCTGAATATATTCAGGAAAAAACGCATACGCCCTTTTTGGCCAACCAAGCAACCTGGAAAGGCAAATCACCGCTACAAAGAAGTCTCGCTTCCCATCGGTCAAAAGGGCCATGCTGAATAATGTGTCAAAACCAGAAAGGCAGGACAGGCCATGGAGAAACGGGAGCCTGGCTACGCTGATGGGCGGGATGTAATTTGCCAACAGCCACTCTGGAGAAGTGCACGGTGTGTCCTGAAACTTCTAAAAAACTCAGCTTAGGGAGCATAGGGCACATCCACTCAAGGGCGTATAAATTGGGAAAACTAAAAATCAGCAAGACACAGGCACCCCAAAGTTTAGGGCTGCTCTGTTGACAAGAACCTCCACTTTGTTACACCTTAAATATCCCAGGAAAGAGAAAAATGGATAAAGAAGTTGTGGTCCTTATGTACAATGGAATATCACTCAGCCATGAAATCAACGTCATAAGGCTAGTAGCAGCATGATGAGTGGATTTAGGTACGACGATTCTAAGTGAAATAAGTCACACAGAAAAAGACACTTATCATAAGATATCACTTATAGAGGGAATGTAAAAACCGCTACCGTTGAACTGAATTACAAAACAGAATAGAGTCACACGTTTAGAAAACACACTATGGCTGCTTAACGGGAAAGGTGAGGTGGGGTGATGCATAAAACAAGGGTTTCAAATTATCTCAGATACCGTTCCATAAACCCAATATGTAATAGACAAGACCTACTCCTTGCTCAATGAATTGGACTCAACACCCCCTATTCACCGCCCAAGAATATATCTGACTAGTAAGAATCTTAAAACCTATGCATTGATATCTCTCTGTAAGTGAGTCAAGTGGGTGTAAAGCGGCAAAAACACAGCAGTGAAAAGCTGGTAAACCCCATTATAAAAATCAATTACTTTTAAAAACCTGTGAAACAAAGACAGTGAAAGAGAGAGAAATTCTTACAAAATTCGTTCAGGGGCTGTGATGCCACCTAGATTGACCATATCTAGACCCACAGCTGATTGAGACATAAGGGTGGACACTCTTGGGGCTGAGAGGTTTGGTGAGGTTGGGTGAGCAAACGCAGACCCTTTAAAGTAATACTGCGTGGTACCCATCCCATGGGTCTCCAATCTCCAGGTTCAAGGGCATCTTCCTACATCGAAAACTTGCATGAGAAACCCAGAAGATGGTACACCGTGTGATCGGGAAAGGTTTCTAAAACGCACCTCATTTCTCATCTCCCTGTGCTCGGGTTCGCCATTCCAACCGCTTTACTAGCAATCTCCCTCCTTGGAGAATCAGCACCTTTAACCTCCTGTTCCGTACAGGTTGCAATTTGTCCTGAGGATGAACGGGAAGAGGGGGAACCAATGAGAGACTAGCTCTAGGTGTTGGGACAGGCACAGGTCACTCTATTTTCCCATCAGGAAGAAGAATTAACCACAGGCTCAGCCTGCCGCCCGGGACCAGAATAGGGCCTGAAGCAATCCTGCGCTTTTGCGGCCAGCTCCCAAGAAAGCGAGTTGAAAAATGGAGCTCAGGGGCACTGCAATTCACAAACCTGCAGACTTAGAAATGATGACTGTCGTCCACAAACATATTGAGGGAAGGCAACGAAGAGGATTTGAAAGCAAGGCAGAATTGCAGGAAACAGATTTCAGGAGGGAGATTCGAATCGCCTTTAAAGCACAGGAAAAGCGGCAAAACCTCGACAATGATGCCCTTGGCCAAAAAGGGCGTATGCGTTTTTTCCTGAATATATTCAGGAAAAAACGCATACGCCCTTTTTGGCCAACCAAGCAACCTGGAAAGGCAAATCACCGCTACAAAGAAGTCTCGCTTCCCATCGGTCAAAAGGGCCATGCTGAATAATGTGTCAAAACCAGAAAGGCAGGACAGGCCATGGAGAAACGGGAGCCTGGCTACGCTGATGGGCGGGATGTAATTTGCCAACAGCCACTCTGGAGAAGTGCACGGTGTGTCCTGAAACTTCTAAAAAACTCAGCTTAGGGAGCATAGGGCACATCCACTCAAGGGCGTATAAATTGGGAAAACTAAAAATCAGCAAGACACAGGCACCCCAAAGTTTAGGGCTGCTCTGTTGACAAGAACCTCCACTTTGTTACACCTTAAATATCCCAGGAAAGAGAAAAATGGATAAAGAAGTTGTGGTCCTTATGTACAATGGAATATCACTCAGCCATGAAATCAACGTCATAAGGCTAGTAGCAGCATGATGAGTGGATTTAGGTACGACGATTCTAAGTGAAATAAGTCACACAGAAAAAGACACTTATCATAAGATATCACTTATAGAGGGAATGTAAAAACCGCTACCGTTGAACTGAATTACAAAACAGAATAGAGTCACACGTTTAGAAAACACACTATGGCTGCTTAACGGGAAAGGTGAGGTGGGGTGATGCATAAAACAAGGGTTTCAAATTATCTCAGATACCGTTCCATAAACCCAATATGTAATAGACAAGACCTACTCCTTGCTCAATGAATTGGACT
Source organism: Balaenoptera physalus (assembly GCF_965194825.1). Lineage (NCBI taxonomy): Eukaryota > Metazoa > Chordata > Mammalia > Artiodactyla > Balaenopteridae > Balaenoptera > Balaenoptera physalus. The sequence continues at coordinate 106,425 of NW_028126044.1, forward strand.
CAACACCCCCTATTCACCGCCCAAGAATATATCTGACTAGTAAGAATCTTAAAACCTATGCATTGATATCTCTCTGTAAGTGAGTCAAGTGGGTGTAAAGCGGCAAAACCACAGCAGTGAAAAGCAGGTAAACCCCATTATAAAAATCAATTACTTTTAAAAACCCGTGAAACAAAGACAGTGAAAGAGAGAGAAATTCTTACAAAATTCGTTCAGGGGCTGTGATGCCAACTAGATTGACCATATCTAGACCCACAGCTGATTGAGACATAAGGGTGGACACTCTTGGGGCTGAGAGGTTTGGTGAGGTTGGGTGAGCAAACGCAGACCCTTTAAAGTAATACTGCGTGGTACCCATCCCATGGGTCCCCAATCTCCAGGTTCAAGGGAATCTTCCTACATCGAAAACTTGCATGAGAAACCCAGAAGATGGTACACCGTGTGATCGGGAAAGGTTTTTAAAACGCACCTCATTTCTCATCTCCTTGTGCTCGGGTTCGCCATTCCAGCCGCTTTACTAGCGATCTCCCTCCTTGGAGAATCAGCACCTTTAACCTCCTGTTCCGTACAGGTTGCAATTTGTCCTGAGGATGAACGGGAAGAGGGGGAACCAATGAGAGACTAGCTCTAGGTGTTGGGACAGGCACAGGTCACTCTATTTTCCCATCAGGAAGAAGAATTAACCACAGGCTCAGCCTGCCGCCCGGGACCAGAATAGGGCCTGAAGCAATCCTGCGCTTTTGCGGCCAGCTCCCAAGAAAGCGAGTTGAAAAATGGAGCTCAGGGGCACTGCAATTCACAAACCTGCAGACTTAGAAATGATGACTCTCGTCCACAAATATATTGAGGGAAGGCAACGAAGAGGATTTGAAAGCAAGGCAGAATTGCAGGAAACAGATTTCAGGAGGGAGATTCGAATCGCCTTTAAAGTAGAGGAAAAGCGGCAAAACCTCGACAATGATGCCCTTGGCCAAAAAGAGCGTATGCGTTTTTTCCTGAATATATTCAGGAAAAAACGCATACGCCCTTTTTGGCCAACCAATCAACCTGGAAAGGCAAATCAGCGCTACAAAGAAGTCTCGCTTCCCATCGGTCAAAAGGGCCATGCTGAATAAAGTGTCAAAACCAGAAAGGCAGGACAGGCCATGGAGAAACGGGAGCCTGGCTACGCTGATGGGCGGGACGTAAATTGCCAACAGCCACTCTGGAGAAGTGCACGGTGTGTCCTGAAACATCTAAAAAAACTCAGCTTAGGGAGCATAGGGCACTTCCACTCATGGGCGTACAAATTGGGAAAACTAAAAATCAGCAAGACACAGGCACCCCAAAGTTTAGGGCTGCTCTGTTGACAAGAACCTCCACTTTGTTACACCTTAAATATCCCAGGAAAGAGAAAAATGGATAAAGAAGTTGTGTTCCTTATGTACAATGGAATATCACTCAGCCATGAAATCAACGTCATAAGGCTAGTAGCAGCATGATGAGTGGATTTAGGTACGACGATTCTAAGTGAAATAAGTCACACAGAAAAAGACACTTATCATAAGATATCACTTATAGAGGGAATGTAAAAACCGCTACCGTTGAACTGAATTACAAAACAGAATAGAGTCACACGTTTAGAAAACACACTATGGCTGCTTAACGGGAAAGGTGAGGTGGGGTGATGCATAAAACAAGGGTTTCAAATTATCTCAGATACCGTTCCATAAACCCAATATGTAATAGACAAGACCTACTCCTTGCTCAATGAATTGGACTCAACACCCCCTATTCACCGCCCAAGAATATATCTGACTAGTAAGAATCTTAAAACCTATGCATTGATATCTCTCTGTAAGTGAGTCAAGTGGGTGTAAAGCGGCAAAAACACAGCAGTGAAAAGCTGGTAAACCCCATTATAAAAATCAATTACTTTTAAAAACCTGTGAAACAAAGACAGTGAAAGAGAGAGAAATTCTTACAAAATTCGTTCAGGGGCTGTGATGCCACCTAGATTGACCATATCTAGACCCACAGCTGATTGAGACATAAGGGTGGACACTCTTGGGGCTGAGAGGTTTGGTGAGGTTGGGTGAGCAAACGCAGACCCTTTAAAGTAATACTGCGTGGTACCCATCCCATGGGTCTCCAATCTCCAGGTTCAAGGGCATCTTCCTACATCGAAAACTTGCATGAGAAACCCAGAAGATGGTACACCGTGTGATCGGGAAAGGTTTCTAAAACGCACCTCATTTCTCATCTCCCTGTGCTCGGGTTCGCCATTCCAACCGCTTTACTAGCAATCTCCCTCCTTGGAGAATCAGCACCTTTAACCTCCTGTTCCGTACAGGTTGCAATTTGTCCTGAGGATGAACGGGAAGAGGGGGAACCAATGAGAGACTAGCTCTAGGTGTTGGGACAGGCACAGGTCACTCTATTTTCCCATCAGGAAGAAGAATTAACCACAGGCTCAGCCTGCCGCCCGGGACCAGAATAGGGCCTGAAGCAATCCTGCGCTTTTGCGGCCAGCTCCCAAGAAAGCGAGTTGAAAAATGGAGCTCAGGGGCACTGCAATTCACAAACCTGCAGACTTAGAAATGATGACTGTCGTCCACAAACATATTGAGGGAAGGCAACGAAGAGGATTTGAAAGCAAGGCAGAATTGCAGGAAACAGATTTCAGGAGGGAGATTCGAATCGCCTTTAAAGCACAGGAAAAGCGGCAAAACCTCGACAATGATGCCCTTGGCCAAAAAGGGCGTATGCGTTTTTTCCTGAATATATTCAGGAAAAAACGCATACGCCCTTTTTGGCCAACCAAGCAACCTGGAAAGGCAAATCACCGCTACAAAGAAGTCTCGCTTCCCATCGGTCAAAAGGGCCATGCTGAATAATGTGTCAAAACCAGAAAGGCAGGACAGGCCATGGAGAAACGGGAGCCTGGCTACGCTGATGGGCGGGATGTAATTTGCCAACAGCCACTCTGGAGAAGTGCACGGTGTGTCCTGAAACTTCTAAAAAACTCAGCTTAGGGAGCATAGGGCACATCCACTCAAGGGCGTATAAATTGGGAAAACTAAAAATCAGCAAGACACAGGCACCCCAAAGTTTAGGGCTGCTCTGTTGACAAGAACCTCCACTTTGTTACACCTTAAATATCCCAGGAAAGAGAAAAATGGATAAAGAAGTTGTGGTCCTTATGTACAATGGAATATCACTCAGCCATGAAATCAACGTCATAAGGCTAGTAGCAGCATGATGAGTGGATTTAGGTACGACGATTCTAAGTGAAATAAGTCACACAGAAAAAGACACTTATCATAAGATATCACTTATAGAGGGAATGTAAAAACCGCTACCGTTGAACTGAATTACAAAACAGAATAGAGTCACACGTTTAGAAAACACACTATGGCTGCTTAACGGGAAAGGTGAGGTGGGGTGATGCATAAAACAAGGGTTTCAAATTATCTCAGATACCGTTCCATAAACCCAATATGTAATAGACAAGACCTACTCCTTGCTCAATGAATTGGACTCAACACCCCCTATTCACCGCCCAAGAATATATCTGACTAGTAAGAATCTTAAAACCTATGCATTGATATCTCTCTGTAAGTGAGTCAAGTGGGTGTAAAGCGGCAAAACCACAGCAGTGAAAAGCAGGTAAACCCCATTATAAAAATCAATTACTTTTAAAAACCCGTGAAACAAAGACAGTGAAAGAGAGAGAAATTCTTACAAAATTCGTTCAGGGGCTGTGATGCCAACTAGATTGACCATATCTAGACCCACAGCTGATTGAGACATAAGGGTGGACACTCTTGGGGCTGAGAGGTTTGGTGAGGTTGGGTGAGCAAACGCAGACCCTTTAAAGTAATACTGCGTGGTACCCATCCCATGGGTCCCCAATCTCCAGGTTCAAGGGAATCTTCCTACATCGAAAACTTGCATGAGAAACCCAGAAGATGGTACACCGTGTGATCGGGAAAGGTTTTTAAAACGCACCTCATTTCTCATCTCCTTGTGCTCGGGTTCGCCATTCCAGCCGCTTTACTAGCGATCTCCCTCCTTGGAGAATCAGCACCTTTAACCTCCTGTTCCGTACAGGTTGCAATTTGTCCTGAGGATGAACGGGAAGAGGGGGAACCAATGAGAGACTAGCTCTAGGTGTTGGGACAGGCACAGGTCACTCTATTTTCCCATCAGGAAGAAGAATTAACCACAGGCTCAGCCTGCCGCCCGGGACCAGAATAGGGCCTGAAGCAATCCTGCGCTTTTGCGGCCAGCTCCCAAGAAAGCGAGTTGAAAAATGGAGCTCAGGGGCACTGCAATTCACAAACCTGCAGACTTAGAAATGATGACTCTCGTCCACAAATATATTGAGGGAAGGCAACGAAGAGGATTTGAAAGCAAGGCAGAATTGCAGGAAACAGATTTCAGGAGGGAGATTCGAATCGCCTTTAAAGTAGAGGAAAAGCGGCAAAACCTCGACAATGATGCCCTTGGCCAAAAAGAGCGTATGCGTTTTTTCCTGAATATATTCAGGAAAAAACGCATACGCTCTTTTTGGCCAACCAATCAACCTGGAAAGGCAAATCAGCGCTACAAAGAAGTCTCGCTTCCCATCGGTCAAAAGGGCCATGCTGAATAAAGTGTCAAAACCAGAAAGGCAGGACAGGCCATGGAGAAACGGGAGCCTGGCTACGCTGATTGGCGGGACGTAAATTGCCAACAGCCACTCTGGAGAAGTGCACGGTGTGTCCTGAAACATCTAAAAAAACTCAGCTTAGGGAGCATAGGGCACTTCCACTCATGGGCGTACAAATTGGGAAAACTAAAAATCAGCAAGACACAGGCACCCCAAAGTTTAGGGCTGCTCTGTTGACAAGAACCTCCACTTTGTTACACCTTAAATATCCCAGGAAAGAGAAAAATGGATAAAGAAGTTGTGTTCCTTATGTACAATGGAATATCACTCAGCCATGAAATCAACGTCATAAGGCTAGTAGCAGCATGATGAGTGGATTTAGGTACGACGATTCTAAGTGAAATAAGTCACACAGAAAAAGACACTTATCATAAGATATCACTTATAGAGGGAATGTAAAAACCGCTACCGTTGAACTGAATTACAAAACAGAATAGAGTCACACGTTTAGAAAACACACTATGGCTGCTTAACGGGAAAGGTGAGGTGGGGTGATGCATAAAACAAGGGTTTCAAATTATCTCAGATACCGTTCCATAAACCCAATATGTAATAGACAAGACCTACTCCTTGCTCAATGAATTGGACTCAACACCCCCTATTCACCGCCCAAGAATATATCTGACTAGTAAGAATCTTAAAACCTATGCATTGATATCTCTCTGTAAGTGAGTCAAGTGGGTGTAAAGCGGCAAAACCACAGCAGTGAAAAGCAGGTAAACCCCATTATAAAAATCAATTACTTTTAAAAACCCGTGAAACAAAGACAGTGAAAGAGAGAGAAATTCTTACAAAATTCGTTCAGGGGCTGTGATGCCACCTAGATTGACCATATCTAGACCCACAGCTGATTGAGACATAAGGGTGGACACTCTTGGGGCTGAGAGGTTTGGTGAGGTTGGGTGAGCAAACGCAGACCCTTTAAAGTAATACTGCGTGGTACCCATCCCATGGGTCCCCAATCTCCAGGTTCAAGGGCATCTTCCTACATAGAAAACATGCATGAGAAACCCAGAAGATGGTACACCTTGTGATCGGGAAAGCTTTCTAAAACGCACCTCATTTCTCATCTCCTTGTGCTCGGGTTCGCCATTCCAGCCGCTTTACTAGCGATCTCCCTCCTTGGAGAATCAGCACCTTTAACCTCCTGTTCCGTACAGGTTGCAATTTGTCCTGAGGATGAACGGGAAGAGGGGGAACTAATGAGAGACTAGCTCTAGGTGTTGGGACAGGCACAGGTCACTCTATTTTCCCATCAGGAAGAAGAATTAACCACAGGCTCAGCCTGCCGCCCGGGACCAGAATAGGGCCTGAAGCAATCCTGCGCTTTTGCGGCCAACCCCAAGAAAGCGAGTTGAAAAATGGAGCTCAGGGGCACTGCAATTCACAAACCTGCAGACTTATAAATGATGACTCTCGTCCACAAATATATTGAGGGAAGGCAACGAAGAGGATTGGAAAGCAAGGCAGAATTGCAGGAAACAGATTTCAGGAGGGAGATTCGAATCGCCTTTAAAGCACAGGAAAAGCGGCAAAACCTCGACAATGATGCCCTTGGCCAAAAAGGGCGTATGCGTGTTTTCCTGAATATATTCAGGAAAACACGCATACGCCCTTTTTGGCCAACCAAGCAACCTGGAAAGGCAAATCAGCGCTACAAAGAAGTCTCGCTTCCCATCGGTCAAAAGGGCCATGCTGAATAAAGTGTCAAAACCAGAAAGGCAGGACTGGCCATGGAGAAACGGGAGCCTGGTTACGCTGATGGGCGGGACGTAAATTGCCAACAGCCACTCTGGAGAAGTGCACGGTGTGTCCTGAAACATCTAAAAAAACTCAGCTTAGGGAGCATAGGGCACTTCCACTCATGGGCGTACAAATTGGGAAAACTAAAAATCAGCAAGACACAGGCACCCCAAAGTTTAGGGCTGCTCTGTTGACAAGAACCTCCACTTTGTTACACCTTAAATATCCCAGGAAAGAGAAAAATGGATAAAGAAGTTGTGGTCCTTATGTACAATGGAATATCACTCAGCCATGAAATCAACGTCATAAGGCTAGTAGCAGCATGATGAGTGGATTTAGGTACGACGATTCTAAGTGAAATAAGTCACACAGAAAAAGACACTTATCATAAGATATCACTTATAGAGGGAATGTAAAAACCGCTACCGTTGAACTGAATTACAAAACAGAATAGAGTCACACGTTTAGAAAACACACTATGGCTGCTTAACGGGAAAGGTGAGGTGGGGTGATGCATAAAACAAGGGTTTCAAATTATCTCAGATACCGTTCCATAAACCCAATATGTAATAGACAAGACCTACTCCTTGCTCAATGAATTGGACTCAACACCCCCTATTCACCGCCCAAGAATATATCTGACTAGTAAGAATCTTAAAACCTATGCATTGATATCTCTCTGTAAGTGAGTCAAGTGGGTGTAAAGCGGCAAAACCACAGCAGTGAAAAGCAGGTAAACCCCATTATAAAAATCAATTACTTTTAAAAACCCGTGAAACAAAGACAGTGAAAGAGAGAGAAATTCTTACAAAATTCGTTCAGGGGCTGTGATGCCACCTAGATTGACCATATCTAGACCCACAGCTGATTGAGACATAAGGGTGGACACTCTTGGGGCTGAGAGGTTTGGTGAGGTTGGGTGAGCAAACGCAGACCCTTTAAAGTAATACTGCGTGGTACCCATCCCATGGGTCCCCAATCTCCAGGTTCAAGGGCATCTTCCTACATCGAAAACTTGCATGAGAAACCCAGAAGATGGTACACCGTGTGATCGGGAAAGGTTTCTAAAACGCACCTCATTTCTCATCTCCCTGTGCTCGGGTTCGCCATTCCAACCGCTTTACTAGCAATCTCCCTCCTTGGAGAATCAGCACCTTTAACCTCCTGTTCCGTACAGGTTGCAATTTGTCCTGAGGATGAACGGGAAGAGGGGGAACCAATGAGAGACTAGCTCTAGGTGTTGGGACAGGCACAGGTCACTCTATTTTCCCATCAGGAAGAAGAATTAACCACAGGCTCAGCCTGCCGCCCGGGACCAGAATAGGGCCTGAAGCAATCCTGCGCTTTTGCGGCCAGCTCCCAAGAAAGCGAGTTGAAAAATGGAGCTCAGGGGCACTGCAATTCACAAACCTGCAGACTTAGAAATGATGACTGTCGTCCACAAACATATTGAGGGAAGGCAACGAAGAGGATTTGAAAGCAAGGCAGAATTGCAGGAAACAGATTTCAGGAGGGAGATTCGAATCGCCTTTAAAGCACAGGAAAAGCGGCAAAACCTCGACAATGATGCCCTTGGCCAAAAAGGGCGTATGCGTTTTTTCCTGAATATATTCAGGAAAAAACGCATACGCCCTTTTTGGCCAACCAAGCAACCTGGAAAGGCAAATCACCGCTACAAAGAAGTCTCGCTTCCCATCGGTCAAAAGGGCCATGCTGAATAATGTGTCAAAACCAGAAAGGCAGGACAGGCCATGGAGAAACGGGAGCCTGGCTACGCTGATGGGCGGGATGTAATTTGCCAACAGCCACTCTGGAGAAGTGCACGGTGTGTCCTGAAACTTCTAAAAAACTCAGCTTAGGGAGCATAGGGCACATCCACTCAAGGGCGTATAAATTGGGAAAACTAAAAATCAGCAAGACACAGGCACCCCAAAGTTTAGGGCTGCTCTGTTGACAAGAACCTCCACTTTGTTACACCTTAAATATCCCAGGAAAGAGAAAAATGGATAAAGAAGTTGTGGTCCTTATGTACAATGGAATATCACTCAGCCATGAAATCAACGTCATAAGGCTAGTAGCAGCATGATGAGTGGATTTAGGTACGACGATTCTAAGTGAAATAAGTCACACAGAAAAAGACACTTATCATAAGATATCACTTATAGAGGGAATGTAAAAACCGCTACCGTTGAACTGAATTACAAAACAGAATAGAGTCACACGTTTAGAAAACACACTATGGCTGCTTAACGGGAAAGGTGAGGTTGGGTGATGCATAAAACAAGGGTTTCAAATTATCTCAGATACCGTTCCATAAACCCAATATGTAATAGACAAGACCTACTCCTTGCTCAATGAATTGGACTCAACACCCCCTATTCACCGCCCAAGAATATATCTGACTAGTAAGAATCTTAAAACCTATGCATTGATATCTCTCTGTAAGTGAGTCAAGTGGGTGTAAAGCGGCAAAAACACAGCAGTGAAAAGCTGGTAAACCCCATTATAAAAATCAATTACTTTTAAAAACCTGTGAAACAAAGACAGTGAAAGAGAGAGAAATTCTTACAAAATTCGTTCAGGGGCTGTGATGCCACCTAGATTGACCATATCTAGACCCACAGCTGATTGAGACATAAGGGTGGACACTCTTGGGGCTGAGAGGTTTGGTGAGGTTGGGTGAGCAAACGCAGACCCTTTAAAGTAATACTGCGTGGTACCCATCCCATGGGTCTCCAATCTCCAGGTTCAAGGGCATCTTCCTACATCGAAAACTTGCATGAGAAACCCAGAAGATGGTACACCGTGTGATCGGGAAAGGTTTTTAAAACGCACCTCATTTCTCATCTCCTTGTGCTCGGGTTCGCCATTCCAGCCGCTTTACTAGCGATCTCCCTCCTTGGAGAATCAGCACCTTTAACCTCCTGTTCCGTACAGGTTGCAATTTGTCCTGAGGATGAACGGGAAGAGGGGGAACCAATGAGAGACTAGCTCTAGGTGTTGGGACAGGCACAGGTCACTCTATTTTCCCATCAGGAAGAAGAATTAACCACAGGCTCAGCCTGCCGCCCGGGACCAGAATAGGGCCTGAAGCAATCCTGCGCTTTTGCGGCCAGCTCCCAAGAAAGCGAGTTGAAAAATGGAGCTCAGGGGCACTGCAATTCACAAACCTGCAGACTTAGAAATGATGACTCTCGTCCACAAATATATTGAGGGAAGGCAACGAAGAGGATTTGAAAGCAAGGCAGAATTGCAGGAAACAGATTTCAGGAGGGAGATTCGAATCGCCTTTAAAGTAGAGGAAAAGCGGCAAAACCTCGACAATGATGCCCTTGGCCAAAAAGAGCGTATGCGTTTTTTCCTGAATATATTCAGGAAAAAACGCATACGCCCTTTTTGGCCAACCAATCAACCTGGAAAGGCAAATCAGCGCTACAAAGAAGTCTCGCTTCCCATCGGTCAAAAGGGCCATGCTGAATAAAGTGTCAAAACCAGAAAGGCAGGACAGGCCATGGAGAAACGGGAGCCTGGCTACGCTGATGGGCGGGACGTAAATTGCCAACAGCCACTCTGGAGAAGTGCACGGTGTGTCCTGAAACATCTAAAAAAACTCAGCTTAGGGAGCATAGGGCACTTCCACTCATGGGCGTACAAATTGGGAAAACTAAAAATCAGCAAGACACAGGCACCCCAAAGTTTAGGGCTGCTCTGTTGACAAGAACCTCCACTTTGTTACACCTTAAATATCCCAGGAAAGAGAAAAATGGATAAAGAAGTTGTGTTCCTTATGTACAATGGAATATCACTCAGCCATGAAATCAACGTCATAAGGCTAGTAGCAGCATGATGGGTGGATTTAGGTACGACGATTCTAAGTGAAATAAGTCACACAGAAAAAGACACTTATCATAAGATATCACTTATAGAGGGAATGTAAAAACCGCTACCGTTGAACTGAATTACAAAACAGAATAGAGTCACACGTTTAGAAAACACACTATGGCTGCTTAACGGGAAAGGTGAGGTGGGGTGATGCATAAAACAAGGGTTTCAAATTATCTCAGATACCGTTCCATAAACCCAATATGTAATAGACAAAACCTACTCCTTGCTCAATGAATTGGACTCAACACCCCCTATTCACCGCCCAAGAATATATCTGACTAGTAAGAATCTTAAAACCTATGCATTGATATCTCTCTGTAAGTGAGTCAAGTGGGTGTAAAGCGGCAAAACCACAGCAGTGAAAAGCAGGTAAACCCCATTATAAAAATCAATTACTTTTAAAAACCCGTGAAACAAAGACAGTGAAAGAGAGAGAAATTCTTACAAAATTCGTTCAGGGGCTGTGATGCCACCTAGATTGACCATATCTAGACCCACAGCTGATTGAGACATAAGGGTGGACACTCTTGGGGCTGAGAGGTTTGGTGAGGTTGGGTGAGCAAACGCAGACCCTTTAAAGTAATACTGCGTGGTACCCATCCCATGGGTCCCCAATCTCCAGGTTCAAGGGCATCTTCCTACATAGAAAACATGCATGAGAAACCCAGAAGATGGTACACCTTGTGATCGGGAAAGCTTTCTAAAACGCACCTCATTTCTCATCTCCTTGTGCTCGGGTTCGCCATTCCAGCCGCTTTACTAGCGATCTCCCTCCTTGGAGAATCAGCACCTTTAACCTCCTGTTCCGTACAGGTTGCAATTTGTCCTGAGGATGAACGGGAAGAGGGGGAACTAATGAGAGACTAGCTCTAGGTGTTGGGACAGGCACAGGTCACTCTATTTTCCCATCAGGAAGAAGAATTAACCACAGGCTCAGCCTGCCGCCCGGGACCAGAATAGGGCCTGAAGCAATCCTGCGCTTTTGCGGCCAACCCCAAGAAAGCGAGTTGAAAAATGGAGCTCAGGGGCACTGCAATTCACAAACCTGCAGACTTATAAATGATGACTCTCGTCCACAAATATATTGAGGGAAGGCAACGAAGAGGATTGGAAAGCAAGGCAGAATTGCAGGAAACAGATTTCAGGAGGGAGATTCGAATCGCCTTTAAAGCACAGGAAAAGCGGCAAAACCTCGACAATGAAGCCCTTGGCCAAAAAGGGCGTATGCGTGTTTTCCTGAATATATTCAGGAAAACACGCATACGCCCTTTTTGGCCAACCAAGCAACCTGGAAAGGCAAATCAGCGCTACAAAGAAGTCTCGCTTCCCATCGGTCAAAAGGGCCATGCTGAATAAAGTGTCAAAACCAGAAAGGCAGGACTGGCCATGGAGAAACGGGAGCCTGGTTACGCTGATGGGCGGGACGTAAATTGCCAACAGCCACTCTGGAGAAGTGCACGGTGTGTCCTGAAACATCTAAAAAAACTCAGCTTAGGGAGCATAGGGCACTTCCACTCATGGGCGTACAAATTGGGAAAACTAAAAATCAGCAAGACACAGGCACCCCAAAGTTTAGGGCTGCTCTGTTGACAAGAACCTCCACTTTGTTACACCTTAAATATCCCAGGAAAGAGAAAAATGGATAAAGAAGTTGTGGTCCTTATGTACAATGGAATATCACTCAGCCATGAAATCAACGTCATAAGGCTAGTAGCAGCATGATGAGTGGATTTAGGTACGACGATTCTAAGTGAAATAAGTCACACAGAAAAAGACACTTATCATAAGATATCACTTATAGAGGGAATGTAAAAACCGCTACCGTTGAACTGAATTACAAAACAGAATAGAGTCACACGTTTAGAAAACACACTATGGCTGCTTAACGGGAAAGGTGAGGTGGGGTGATGCATAAAACAAGGGTTTCAAATTATCTCAGATACCGTTCCATAAACCCAATATGTAATAGACAAGACCTACTCCTTGCTCAATGAATTGGACTCAACACCCCCTATTCACCGCCCAAGAATATATCTGACTAGTAAGAATCTTAAAACCTATGCATTGATATCTCTCTGTAAGTGAGTCAAGTGGGTGTAAAGCGGCAAAACCACAGCAGTGAAAAGCAGGTAAACCCCATTATAAAAATCAATTACTTTTAAAAACCCGTGAAACAAAGACAGTGAAAGAGAGAGAAATTCTTACAAAATTCGTTCAGGGGCTGTGATGCCACCTAGATTGACCATATCTAGACCCACAGCTGATTGAGACATAAGGGTGGACACTCTTGGGGCTGAGAGGTTTGGTGAGGTTGGGTGAGCAAACGCAGACCCTTTAAAGTAATACTGCGTGGTACCCATCCCATGGGTCCCCAATCTCCAGGTTCAAGGGCATCTTCCTACATCGAAAACTTGCATGAGAAACCCAGAAGATGGTACACCGTGTGATCGGGAAAGGTTTCTAAAACGCACCTCATTTCTCATCTCCTTGTGCTCGGGTTCGCCATTCCAACCGCTTTACTAGCAATCTCCCTCCTTGGAGAATCAGCACCTTTAACCTCCTGTTCCGTACAGGTTGCAATTTGTCCTGAGGATGAACGGGAAGAGGGGGAACCAATGAGAGACTAGCTCTAGGTGTTGGGACAGGCACAGGTCACTCTATTTTCCCATCAGGAAGAAGAATTAACCACAGGCTCAGCCTGCCGCCCGGGACCAGAATAGGGCCTGAAGCAATCCTGCGCTTTTGCGGCCAGCTCCCAAGAAAGCGAGTTGAAAAATGGAGCTCAGGGGCACTGCAATTCACAAACCTGCAGACTTAGAAATGATGACTGTCGTCCACAAATATATTGAGGGAAGGCAACGAAGAGGATTTGAAAGCAAGGCAGAATTGCAGGAAACAGATTTCAGGAGGGAGATTCGAATCGCCTTTAAAGCACAGGAAAAGCGGCAAAACCTCGACAATGATGCCCTTGGCCAAAAAGGGCGTATGCGTTTTTTCCTGAATATATTCAGGAAAAAACGCATACGCCCTTTTTGGCCAACCAAGCAACCTGGAAAGGCAAATCACCGCTACAAAGAAGTCTCGCTTCCCATCGGTCAAAAGGGCCATGCTGAATAAAGTGTCAAAACCAGAAAGGCAGGACAGGCCATGGAGAAACGGGAACCTGGCTACGCTGATGGACGGGATGTAAATTGCCAACAGCCACTCTGGAGAAGTGCACGGTGTGTCCTGAAACTTCTAAAAAACTCAGCTTAGGGAGCATAGGGCACATCCACTCAAGGGCGTATAAATTGGGAAAACTAAAAATCAGCAAGACACAGGCACCCCAAAGTTTAGGGCTGCTCTGTTGACAAGAACCTCCACTTTGTTACACCTTAAATATCCCAGGAAAGAGAAAAATGGATAATGAAGTTGTGGTCCTTATGTACAATGGAATATCACTCAGCCATGAAATCAACGTCATAAGGCTAGTAGCAGCATGATGAGTGGATTTAGGTACGACGATTCTAAGTGAAATAAGTCACACAGAAAAAGACACTTATCATAAGATATCACTTATAGAGGGAATGTAAAAACCGCTACCGTTGAACTGAATTACAAAACAGAATAGAGTCACACGTTTAGAAAACACACTATGGCTGCTTAACGGGAAAGGTGAGGTGGGGTGATGCATAAAACAAGGGTTTCAAATTATCTCAGATACCGTTCCATAAACCCAATATGTAATAGACAAGACCTACTCCTTGCTCAATGAATTGGACTCAACACCCCCTATTCACGGCCCAAGAATATATCTGACTAGTAAGAATCTTAAAACCTATGCATTGATATCTCTCTGTAAGTGAGTCAAGTGGGTATAAAGCGGCAAAAACACAGCAGTGAAAAGCTGGTAAACCCCATTATAAAAATCAATTACTTTTAAAAACCTGTGAAACAATGACAGTGAAAGAGAGAGAAATTCTTACAAAATTCGTTCAGGGGCTGTGATGCCACCTAGATTGACCATATCTAGACCCACAGCTGATTGAGACATAAGGGTGGACACTCTTGGGGCTGAGAGGTTTGGTGAGGTTGGGTGAGCAAACGCAGACCCTTTAAAGTAATACTGCGTGGTACCCATCCCATGGGTCCCCAATCTCCAGGTTCAAGGGCATCTTCCTACATCGAAAACTTGCATGAGAAACCCAGAAGATGGTACACCGTGTGATCGGGAAAGGTTTCTAAAACGCACCTCATTTCTCATCTCCCTGTGCTCGGGTTCGCCATTCCAACCGCTTTACTAGCAATCTCCCTCCTTGGAGAATCAGCACCTTTAACCTCCTGTTCCGTACAGGTTGCAATTTGTCCTGAGGATGAACGGGAAGAGGGGGAACCAATGAGAGACTAGCTCTAGGTGTTGGGACAGGCACAGGTCACTCTATTTTCCCATCAGGAAGAAGAATTAACCACAGGCTCAGCCTGCCGCCCGGGACCAGAATAGGGCCTGAAGCAATCCTGCGCTTTTGCGGCCAGCTCCCAAGAAAGCGAGTTGAAAAATGGAGCTCAGGGGCACTGCAATTCACAAACCTGCAGACTTAGAAATGATGACTGTCGTCCACAAACATATTGAGGGAAGGCAACGAAGAGGATTTGAAAGCAAGGCAGAATTGCAGGAAACAGATTTCAGGAGGGAGATTCGAATCGCCTTTAAAGCACAGGAAAAGCGGCAAAACCTCGACAATGATGCCCTTGGCCAAAAAGGGCGTATGCGTGTTTTCCTGAATATATTCAGGAAAACACGCATACGCCCTTTTTGGCCAACCAAGCAACCTGGAAAGGCAAATCACCGCTACAAAGAAGTCTCGCTTCCCATCGGTCAAAAGGGCCATGCTGAATAAAGTGTCAAAACCAGAAAGGCAGGACAGGCCATGGAGAAACGGGAGCCTGGCTACGCTGATGGGCGGGACGTAAATTGCCAACAGCCACTCTGGAGAAGTGCACGGTGTGTCCTGAAACTTCTAAAAAACTCAGCTTAGGGAGCATAGGGCACATCCACTCAAGGGCGTATAAATTGGGAAAACTAAAAATCAGCAAGACACAGGCACCCCAAAGTTTAGGGCTGCTCTGTTGACAAGAACCTCCACTTTGTTACACCTTAAATATCCCAGGAAAGAGAAAAATGGATAAAGAAGTTGTGGTCCTTATGTACAATGGAATATCACTCAGCCATGAAATCAACGTCATAAGGCTAGTAGCAGCATGATGAGTGGATTTAGGTACGACGATTCTAAGTGAAATAAGTCACACAGAAAAAGACACTTATCATAAGATATCACTTATAGAGGGAATGTAAAAACCGCTACCGTTGAACTGAATTACAAAACAGAATAGAGTCACACGTTTAGAAAACACACTATGGCTGCTTAACGGGAAAGGTGAGGTGGGGTGATGCATAAAACAAGGGTTTCAAATTATCTCAGATACCGTTCCATAAACCCAATATGTAATAGACAAGACCTACTCCTTGCTCAATGAATTGGACTCAACACCCCCTATTCACCGCCCAAGAATATATCTGACTAGTAAGAATCTTAAAACCTATGCATTGATATCTCTCTGTAAGTGAGTCAAGTGGGTGTAAAGCGGCAAAACCACAGCAGTGAAAAGCAGGTAAACCCCATTATAAAAATCAATTACTTTTAAAAACCCGTGAAACAAAGACAGTGAAAGAGAGAGAAATTCTTACAAAATTCGTTCAGGGGCTGTGATGCCACCTAGATTGACCATATCTAGACCCACAGCTGATTGAGACATAAGGGTGGACACTCTTGGGGCTGAGAGGTTTGGTGAGGTTGGGTGAGCAAACGCAGACCCTTTAAAGTAATACTGCGTGGTACCCATCCCATGGGTCCCAAATCTCCAGGTTCAAGGGCATCTTCCTACATCGAAAACATGCATGAGAAACCCAGAAGATGGTACACCGTGTGATCGGGAAAGGTTTTTAAAACGCACCTGATTTCTCATCTCCTTGTGCTCAGGTTCGCCATTCCAGCCACTTTACTAGCAATCGCCCTCCTTGGAGAATCAGCACCTTTAACCTCCTGTTCCGTACAGGTTGCAATTTGTCCTGAGGATGAACGGGAAGAGGGGGAACCAATGAGAGACTAGCTCTAGGTGTTGGGACAGGCACAGGTCACTCTATTTTCCCATCAGGAAGAAGAATTAACCACAGGCTCAGCCTGCCGCCCGGGACCAGAATAGGGCCTGAAGCAATCCTGTGCTTTTGCGGCCAGCTCCCAAGAAAGAGAGATGAAAAATGGAGCTCAGGGGCACTGCAATTCACAAACCTGCAAACTTAGAAATGATGACTCTCGTCCACAAATATATTGAGGGAATGCAACGAAGAGGATTTGAAAGCAAGGCAGAATTGCAGGAAACAGATTTCAGGAGGGAGATTCGAATCGCCTTTAAAGCACAGGAAAAGCGGCAAAACCTCGACAGTGATGCCCTTGGCCAAAAAGGGCGTATGCGTTTTTTCCTGAATATATTCAGGAAAAAACGCATACGCCCTTTTTGGCCAACCAAGCAACCTGGAAAGGCAAATCAGCGCTACAAAGAAGTCTCGCTTCCCATCGGTCAAAAGGGCCATGCTGAATAAAGTGTCAAAACCAGAAATGCAGGACAGGCCATGGAGAAACAGGAACCTTGCTACGCTGATGGGCGGGATGTAAATTGCCAACAGCCACTCTGGAGCAGTGCACGGTGTGTCCTGAAACATCTAAAAAACTCAGCTTAGGGAGCATAGGGCACATTCACTCATGGGCGTATAAATTGGGAAAACTAAAAATCAGCAAGACAAAGGCACACCAAAGTTTAGGGCTGCTCTGTTAACAAGAACCTCCACTTTGTTACACCTTAAATATCCCAGGAAAGAGAAAAATGGATAAAGAAGTTGTGGTCCTTATGTACAATGGAATATCACTCAGCCATGAAATCAACGTCATAAGGCTAGTAGCAGCATGATGAGTGGATTTAGGTACGACGATTCTAAGTGAAATAAGTCACACAGAAAAAGACACTTATCATAAGATATCACTTATAGAGGGAATGTAAAAACCGCTACCGTTGAACTGAATTACAAAACAGAATAGAGTCACACGTTTAGAAAACACACTATGGCTGCTTAACGGGAAAGGTGAGGTGGGGTGATGCATAAAACAAGGGTTTCAAATTATCTCAGATACCGTTCCATAAACCCAATATGTAATAGACAAGACCTACTCCTTGCTCAATGAATTGGACTCAACACCCCCTATTCACCGCCCAAGAATATATCTGACTAGTAAGAATCTTAAAACCTATGCATTGATATCTCTCTGTAAGTGAGTCAAGTGGGTGTAAAGTGGCAAAAACAGAGCAGTGAAAAGCAGGTAAACCCCATTATAAAAATCAATTACTTTTAAAAACCCGTGAAACAAAGACAGTGAAAGAGAGAGAAATTCTTACAAAATTCGTTCAGGGGCTGTGATGCCACCTAGATTGACCATATCTAGACCCACAGCTGATTGAGACATAAGGGTGGACACTCTTGGGGCTGAGAGGTTTGGTGAGGTTGGGTGAGCAAACGCAGACCCTTTAAAGTAATACTGCGTGGTACCCATCCCATGGGTCCCCAATCTCCAGGTTCAAGGGCAACTTCCTACATCGAAAACTTGCATGAGAAACCCAGAAGATGGTACACCGTGTGATCGGGAAAGGTTTTTAAAACGCACCTCATTTCTCATCTCCTTGTGCTCAGGTTCGCCATTCCAGCCGCTTTACTAGCAATCTCCCTCCTTGGAGAATCAGCACCTTTAACCTCCTGTTCCGTACAGGTTGCAATTTGTCCTGAGGATGAACGGGAAGAGGGGGAACCAATGAGAGACTAGCTCTAGGTGTTGGGACAGGCACAGGTCACTCTATTTTCCCATCAGGAAGAAGAATTAACCACAGGCTCAGCCTGCCGCCCGGGACCAGAATAGGGCCTGAAGCAATCCTGTGCTTTTGCGGCCAGCTCCCAAGAAAGCGAGATGAAAAATGGAGCTCAGGGGCACTGCAATTCACAAACCTGCAGACTTATAAATGATGACTCTCGTCCACAAATATATTGAGGGAAGGCAACGAAGAGGATTGGAAAGCAAGGCAGAATTGCAGGAAACAGATTTCAGGAGGGAGATTCGAATCGCCTTTAAAGCACAGGAAAAGCGGCAAAACCTCGACAATGATGCCCTTGGCCAAAAAGGGCGTATGCGTGTTTTCCTGAATATATTCAGGAAAACACGCAAACGCCCTTTTTGGCCAACCAAGCAACCTGGAAAGGCAAATCAGCGCTACAAGAAGTCTCGCTTCCCATCGGTCAAAAGCGCCATGCTGAATAAAGTGTCAAAACCAGAAAGGCAGGACAGGCCATGGAGAAACGGGAGCCTGGTTACGCTGATGGGCGGGATGCAAATTCCCAACAGCCACTCTGGAGAAGTGCACGGTGTGTCCTGAAACATCTAAAAAAACTCAGCTTAGGGAGCATAGGGCACTTCCACTCATGGGCGTACAAATTGGGAAAACTAAAAATCAGCAAGACACAGGCACCCCAAAGTTTAGGGCTGCTCTGTTGACAAGAACCTCCACTTTGTTACACCTTAAATATCCCAGGAAAGAAAAAAATGGATAAAAAAGTTGTGGTCCTTATGTACAATGGAATATCACTCAGCCATGAAATCAACGTCATAAGGCTAGTAGCAGCATGATGAGTGGATTTAGGTACGACGATTCTAAGTGAAATAAGTCACACAGAAAAAGACACTTATCATAAGATATCACTTATAGACGGAATGTAAAAACCGCTACCGTTGAACTGAATTACAAAACAGAATAGAGTCACACGTTTAGAAAACACACTATGGCTGCTTAACGGGAAAGGTGAGGTGGGGTGATGTATAAAACAAGGGTTTCAAATTATCTCAGATACCGTTCCATAAACCCAATATGTAATAGACAAGACCTACTCCTTGCTCAATGAATTGGACTCAACACCCCCTATTCACGGCCCAAGAATATATCTGACTAGTAAGAATCTTAAAACCTATGCATTGATATCTCTCTGTAAGTGAGTCAAGTGGGTGTAAAGCGGCAAAAACACAGCAGTGAAAAGCTGGTAAACCCCATTATAAAAATCAATTACTTTTAAAAACCCGTGAAACAAAGACAGTGAAAGAGAGAGAAATTCTTACAGAATTCGTTCAGGGGCTGTGATGCCACCTAGATTGACCATATCTAGACCCACAGCTGATTGAGACATAAGGGTGGACACTCTTGGGGCTGAGAGGTTTGGTGAGGTTGGGTGAGCAAACGCAGACCCTTTAAAGTAATACTGCGTGGTACCCATCCCATGGGTCCCAAATCTCCAGGTTCAAGGGCATCTTCCTACATCGAAAACATGCATGAGAAACCCAGAAGATGGTACACCTTGTGATCGGGAAAGGTTTCTAAAACGCACCTCATTTCTCATCTCCTTGTGCTCGGGTTCGCCATTCCAGCCGCTTTACTAGCGATCTCCCTCCTTGGAGAATCAGCACCTTTAACCTCCTGTTCCGTACAGGTTGCAATTTGTCCTGAGGATGAACGGGAAGAGGGGGAACTAATGAGAGACTAGCTCTAGGTGTTGGGACAGGCACAGGTCACTCTATTTTCCCATCAGGAAGAAGAATTAACCACAGGCTCAGCCTGCCGCCCGGGACCAGAATAGGGCCTGAAG
This sequence comes from Balaenoptera physalus, assembly GCF_965194825.1. NCBI lineage: Eukaryota > Metazoa > Chordata > Mammalia > Artiodactyla > Balaenopteridae > Balaenoptera > Balaenoptera physalus. Next base: position 126,515 of record NW_028126044.1, read on the forward strand.
CAATCCTGCGCTTTTGCGGCCAACCCCAAGAAAGCGAGTTGAAAAATGGAGCTCAGGGGCACTGCAATTCACAAACCTGCAGACTTATAAATGATAACTCTCGTCCACAAATATATTGAGGGAAGGCAACGAAGAGGATTGGAACGCAAGGCAGAATTGCAGGAAACAGATTTCAGGAGGGAGATTCGAATCGCCTTTAAAGCACAGGAAAAGCGGCAAAACCTCGACAATGATGCCCTTGGCCAAAAAGGGCGTATGCGTGTTTTCCTGAATATATTCAGGAAAACACGCATACGCCCTTTTTGGCCAACCAAGCAACCTGGAAAGGCAAATCACCGCTACAAAGAAGTCTCGCTTCCCATCGGTCAAAAGGGCCATGCTGAATAAAGTGTCAAAACCAGAAAGGCAGGACAGGCCATGGAGAAACGGGAGCCTGGCTACGCTGATGGGCGGGACGTAAATTGCCAACAGCCACTCTGGAGAAGTGCACGGTGTGTCCTGAAACTTCTAAAAAACTCAGCTTAGGGAGCATAGGGCACATCCACTCAAGGGCGTATAAATTGGGAAAACTAAAAATCAGCAAGACACAGGCACCCCAAAGTTTAGGGCTGCTCTGTTGACAAGAACCTCCACTTTGTTACACCTTAAATATCCCAGGAAAGAGAAAAATGGATAAAGAAGTTGTGGTCCTTATGTACAATGGAATATCACTCAGCCATGAAATCAACGTCATAAGGCTAGTAGCAGCATGATGAGTGGATTTAGGTACGACGATTCTAAGTGAAATAAGTCACACAGAAAAAGACACTTATCATAAGATATCACTTATAGAGGGAATGTAAAAACCGCTACCGTTGAACTGAATTACAAAACAGAATAGAGTCACACGTTTAGAAAACACACTATGGCTGCTTAACGGGAAAGGTGAGGTGGGGTGATGCATAAAACAAGGGTTTCAAATTATCTCAGATACCGTTCCATAAACCCAATATGTAATAGACAAGACCTACTCCTTGCTCAATGAATTGGACTCAACAACCCCTATTCACCGCCCAAGAATATATCTGACTAGTAAGAATCTTAAAACCTATGCATTGATATCTCTCTGTAAGTGAGTCAAGTGGGTGTAAAGCGGCAAAACCCCAGCAGTGAAAAGCAGGTAAACCCCATTATAAAAATCAATTACTTTTAAAAACCCGTGAAACAAAGACAGTGAAAGAGAGAGAAATTCTTACAAAATTCGTTCAGGGGCTGTGATGCCACCTAGATTGACCATATCTAGACCCACAGCTGATTGAGACATAAGGGTGGACACTCTTGGGGCTGAGAGGTTTGGTGAGGTTGGGTGAGCAAACGCAGACCCTTTAAAGTAATACTGCGTGGTACCCATCCCATGGGTCCCCAATCGCCAGGTTCAAGGGCATCTTCCTACATCGAAAACTTGCATGAGAAACCCAGAAGATGGTACACCATGTGATCGGGAAAGGTTTCTAAAACGCACCTCATTTCTCATCTCCCTGTGCTCGGGTTCGCCATTCCAACCGCTTTACTAGCAATCTCCCTCCTTGGAGAATCAGCACCTTTAACCTCCTGTTCCGTACAGGTTGCAATTTGTCCTGAGGATGAACGGGAAGAGGGGGAACCAATGAGAGACTAGCTCTAGGTGTTGGGACAGGCACAGGTCACTCTATTTTCCCATCAGGAAGAAGAATTAACCACAGGCTCAGCCTGCCGCCCGGGACCAGAATAGGGCCTGAAGCAATCCTGCGCTTTTGCGGCCAGCCCCAAGAAAGCGAGTTGAAAAATGGAGTTCAGGGGTACTGCAATTCACAAACCTGCAGACTTATAAATGATGACTCTCGTCCACAAATATATTGAGGGAAGGCAACGAAGAGGATTTGAAAGCAAGGCAGAATTGCAGGAAACAGATTTCAGGAGGGAGATTCGAATCGCCTTTAAAGCACAGGAAAAGCGGCAAAACCTCGACAATAATACCCTTGGCCAAAAAGGGCGTATGCGTTTTTTCCTGAATATATTCAGGAAAAAACGCATACGCCCTTTTTGGCCTACCAAGCAACCTGGAAAGGCAAATCAGCGCTACAAAGAAGTCTCGCTTCCCATCGGTCAAAAGGGCCATGCTGAATAAAGTGTCAAAACCAGAAAGGCAGGACAGGCCATGGAGAAACGGGAACTTGGCTACGCTGATGGGCGGGATGTAAATTGCCAACAGCCACTCTGGAGAAGTGCACGGTGTGTCCGAAAACATCTAAAAAACTCAGCTTAGGGAGCATAGGGCACATCCACTCAAGGGCGTATAAATTGGGAAAACTAAAAATCAGCAAGACACAGGCACCCCAAAGTTTAGGGCTGCTCTGTTGACAAGAACCTCCACTTTGTTACACCTTAAATATCCCAGGAAAGAGAAAAATGGATAAAGAAGTTGTGGTCCTTATGTACAATGGAATATCACTCAGCCATGAAATCAACGTCATAAGGCTAGTAGCAGCATGATGAGTGGATTTAGGTACGACGATTCTAAGTGAAATAAGTCACACAGAAAAAGACACTTATCATAAGATATCACTTATAGAGGGAATGTAAAAACCGCTACCGTTGAACTGAATTACAAAACAGAATAGAGTCACACGTTTAGAAAACACACTATGGCTGCTTAACGGGAAAGGTGAGGTGGGGTGATGCATAAAACAAGGGTTTCAAATTATCTCAGATACCGTTCCATAAACCCAATATGTAATAGACAAGACCTACTCCTTGCTCAATGAATTGGACTCAACAACCCCTATTCACCGCCCAAGAATATATCTGACTAGTAAGAATCTTAAAACCTATGCATTGATATCTCTCTGTAAGTGAGTCAAGTGGGTGTAAAGCGGCAAAACCCCAGCAGTGAAAAGCAGGTAAACCCCATTATAAAAATCAATTACTTTTAAAAACCCGTGAAACAAAGACAGTGAAAGAGAGAGAAATTCTTACAAAATTCGTTCAGGGGCTGTGATGCCACCTAGATTGACCATATCTAGACCCACAGCTGATTGAGACATAAGGGTGGACACTCTTGGGGCTGAGAGGTTTGGTGAGGTTGGGTGAGCAAACGCAGACCCTTTAAAGTAATACTGCGTGGTACCCATCCCATGGGTCCCCAATCGCCAGGTTCAAGGGCATCTTCCTACATCGAAAACTTGCATGAGAAACCCAGAAGATGGTACACCGTGTGATCGGGAAAGGTTTCTAAAACGCACCTCATTTCTCATCTCCCTGTGCTCGGGTTCGCCATTCCAACCGCTTTACTAGCAATCTCCCTCCTTGGAGAATCAGCACCTTTAACCTCCTGTTCCGTACAGGTTGCAATTTGTCCTGAGGATGAACGGGAAGAGGGGGAACCAATGAGAGACTAGCTCTAGGTGTTGGGACAGGCACAGGTCACTCTATTTTCCCATCAGGAAGAAGAATTAACCACAGGCTCAGCCTGCCGCCCGGGACCAGAATAGGGCCTGAAGCAATCCTGCGCTTTTGCGGCCAGCTCCCAAGAAAGCGAGTTGAAAAATGGAGCTCAGGGGCACTGCAATTCACAAACCTGCAGACTTAGAAATGATGACTGTCGTCCACAAACATATTGAGGGAAGGCAACGAAGAGGATTTGAAAGCAAGGCAGAATTGCAGGAAACAGATTTCAGGAGGGAGATTCGAATCGCCTTTAAAGCACAGGAAAAGCGGCAAAACCTCGACAATGATGCCCTTGGCCAAAAAGGGCGTATGCGTTTTTTCCTGAATATATTCAGGAAAAAACGCATACGCCCTTTTTGGCCAACCAAGCAACCTGGAAAGGCAAATCACCGCTACAAAGAAGTCTCGCTTCCCATCGGTCAAAAGGGCCATGCTGAATAATGTGTCAAAACCAGAAAGGCAGGACAGGCCATGGAGAAACGGGAGCCTGGCTACGCTGATGGGCGGGATGTAATTTGCCAACAGCCACTCTGGAGAAGTGCACGGTGTGTCCTGAAACTTCTAAAAAACTCAGCTTAGGGAGCATAGGGCACATCCACTCAAGGGCGTATAAATTGGGAAAACTAAAAATCAGCAAGACACAGGCACCCCAAAGTTTAGGGCTGCTCTGTTGACAAGAACCTCCACTTTGTTACACCTTAAATATCCCAGGAAAGAGAAAAATGGATAAAGAAGTTGTGGTCCTTATGTACAATGGAATATCACTCAGCCATGAAATCAACGTCATAAGGCTAGTAGCAGCATGATGAGTGGATTTAGGTACGACGATTCTAAGTGAAATAAGTCACACAGAAAAAGACACTTATCATAAGATATCACTTATAGAGGGAATGTAAAAACCGCTACCGTTGAACTGAATTACAAAACAGAATAGAGTCACACGTTTAGAAAACACACTATGGCTGCTTAACGGGAAAGGTGAGGTGGGGTGATGCATAAAACAAGGGTTTCAAATTATCTCAGATACCGTTCCATAAACCCAATATGTAATAGACAAGACCTACTCCTTGCTCAATGAATTGGACTCAACACCCCCTATTCACCGCCCAAGAATATATCTGACTAGTAAGAATCTTAAAACCTATGCATTGATATCTCTCTGTAAGTGAGTCAAGTGGGTGTAAAGCGGCAAAACCACAGCAGTGAAAAGCAGGTAAACCCCATTATAAAAATCAATTACTTTTAAAAACCCGTGAAACAAAGACAGTGAAAGAGAGAGAAATTCTTACAAAATTCGTTCAGGGGCTGTGATGCCACCTAGATTGACCATATCTAGACCCACAGCTGATTGAGACATAAGGGTGGACACTCTTGGGGCTGAGAGGTTTGGTGAGGTTGGGTGAGCAAACGCAGACCCTTTAAAGTAATACTGCGTGGTACCCATCCCATGGGTCCCAAATCTCCAGGTTCAAGGGCATCTTCCTACATCGAAAACATGCATGAGAAACCCAGAAGATGGTACACCGCGTGATCGGGAAAGGTTTCTAAAACGCACCTCATTTCTCATCTCCTTGTGCTCGGGTTCGCCATTCCAACCGCTTTACTAGCAATCTCCCTCCTTGGAGAATCAGCGCCTTTAACCTCCTGTTACGTAAAGGTTGCAATTTGTCCTGAGGATGAACGGGAAGAGGGGGAACCAATGAGAGACTAGCTCTAGGTGTTGGGACAGGCACAGGTCACTCTATTTTCCCATCAGGAAGAAGAATTAACCACAGGCTCAGCCTGCCGCCCGGGACCAGAATAGGGCCTGAAGCAATCCTGCGCTTTTGCGGCCAGCCCCAAGAAAGCGAGTTGAAAAATGGAGTTCAGGGGTACTGCAATTCACAAACCTGCAGACTTATAAATGATGACTCTCGTCCACAAATATATTGAGGGAAGGCAACGAAGAGGATTTGAAAGCAAGGCAGAATTGCAGGAAACAGATTTCAGGAGGGAGATTCGAATCGCCTTTAAAGCACAGGAAAAGCGGCAAAACCTCGACAATAATACCCTTGGCCAAAAAGGGCGTATGCGTTTTTTCCTGAATATATTCAGGAAAAAACGCATACGCCCTTTTTGGCCTACCAAGCAACCTGGAAAGGCAAATCAGCGCTACAAAGAAGTCTCGCTTCCCATCGGTCAAAAGGGCCATGCTGAATAAAGTGTCAAAACCAGAAAGGCAGGACAGGCCATGGAGAAACGGGAACTTGGCTACGCTGATGGGCGGGATGTAAATTGCCAACAGCCACTCTGGAGAAGTGCACGGTGTGTCCGAAAACATCTAAAAAACTCAGCTTAGGGAGCATAGGGCACATCCACTCAAGGGCGTATAAATTGGGAAAACTAAAAATCAGCAAGACACAGGCACCCCAAAGTTTAGGGCTGCTCTGTTGACAAGAACCTCCACTTTGTTACACCTTAAATATCCCAGGAAAGAGAAAAATGGATAAAGAAGTTGTGGTCCTTATGTACAATGGAATATCACTCAGCCATGAAATCAACGTCATAAGGCTAGTAGCAGCATGATGAGTGGATTTAGGTACGACGATTCTAAGTGAAATAAGTCACACAGAAAAAGACACTTATCATAAGATATCACTTATAGAGGGAATGTAAAAACCGCTACCGTTGAACTGAATTACAAAACAGAATAGAGTCACACGTTTAGAAAACACACTATGGCTGCTTAACGGGAAAGGTGAGGTGGGGTGATGCATAAAACAAGGGTTTCAAATTATCTCAGATACCGTTCCATAAACCCAATATGTAATAGACAAGACCTACTCCTTGCTCAATGAATTGGACTCAACAACCCCTATTCACCGCCCAAGAATATATCTGACTAGTAAGAATCTTAAAACCTATGCATTGATATCTCTCTGTAAGTGAGTCAAGTGGGTGTAAAGCGGCAAAACCCCAGCAGTGAAAAGCAGGTAAACCCCATTATAAAAATCAATTACTTTTAAAAACCCGTGAAACAAAGACAGTGAAAGAGAGAGAAATTCTTACAAAATTCGTTCAGGGGCTGTGATGCCACCTAGATTGACCATATCTAGACCCACAGCTGATTGAGACATAAGGGTGGACACTCTTGGGGCTGAGAGGTTTGGTGAGGTTGGGTGAGCAAACGCAGACCCTTTAAAGTAATACTGCGTGGTACCCATCCCATGGGTCCCCAATCGCCAGGTTCAAGGGCATCTTCCTACATCGAAAACTTGCATGAGAAACCCAGAAGATGGTACACCGTGTGATCGGGAAAGGTTTCTAAAACGCACCTCATTTCTCATCTCCCTGTGCTCGGGTTCGCCATTCCAACCGCTTTACTAGCAATCTCCCTCCTTGGAGAATCAGCACCTTTAACCTCCTGTTCCGTACAGGTTGCAATTTGTCCTGAGGATGAACGGGAAGAGGGGGAACCAATGAGAGACTAGCTCTAGGTGTTGGGACAGGCACAGGTCACTCTATTTTCCCATCAGGAAGAAGAATTAACCACAGGCTCAGCCTGCCGCCCGGGACCAGAATAGGGCCTGAAGCAATCCTGCGCTTTTGCGGCCAGCTCCCAAGAAAGCGAGTTGAAAAATGGAGCTCAGGGGCACTGCAATTCACAAACCTGCAGACTTAGAAATGATGACTGTCGTCCACAAACATATTGAGGGAAGGCAACGAAGAGGATTTGAAAGCAAGGCAGAATTGCAGGAAACAGATTTCAGGAGGGAGATTCGAATCGCCTTTAAAGCACAGGAAAAGCAGCAAAACCTCGACAATGATGCCCTTGGCCAAAAAGGGCGTATGCGTTTTTTCCTGAATATATTCAGGAAAAAACGCATACGCCCTTTTTGGCCAACCAAGCAACCTGGAAAGGCAAATCACCGCTACAAAGAAGTCTCGCTTCCCATCGGTCAAAAGGGCCATGCTGAATAATGTGTCAAAACCAGAAAGGCAGGACAGGCCATGGAGAAACGGGAGCCTGGCTACGCTGATGGGCGGGATGTAATTTGCCAACAGCCACTCTGGAGAAGTGCACGGTGTGTCCTGAAACTTCTAAAAAACTCAGCTTAGGGAGCATAGGGCACATCCACTCAAGGGCGTATAAATTGGGAAAACTAAAAATCAGCAAGACACAGGCACCCCAAAGTTTAGGGCTGCTCTGTTGACAAGAACCTCCACTTTGTTACACCTTAAATATCCCAGGAAAGAGAAAAATGGATAAAGAAGTTGTGGTCCTTATGTACAATGGAATATCACTCAGCCATGAAATCAACGTCATAAGGCTAGTAGCAGCATGATGAGTGGATTTAGGTACGACGATTCTAAGTGAAATAAGTCACACAGAAAAAGACACTTATCATAAGATATCACTTATAGAGGGAATGTAAAAACCGCTACCGTTGAACTGAATTACAAAACAGAATAGAGTCACACGTTTAGAAAACACACTATGGCTGCTTAACGGGAAAGGTGAGGTGGGGTGATGCATAAAACAAGGGTTTCAAATTATCTCAGATACCGTTCCATAAACCCAATATGTAATAGACAAGACCTACTCCTTGCTCAATGAATTGGACTCAACACCCCCTATTCACCGCCCAAGAATATATCTGACTAGTAAGAATCTTAAAACCTATGCATTGATATCTCTCTGTAAGTGAGTCAAGTGGGTGTAAAGCGGCAAAACCACAGCAGTGAAAAGCAGGTAAACCCCATTATAAAAATCAATTACTTTTAAAAACCCGTGAAACAAAGACAGTGAAAGAGAGAGAAATTCTTACAAAATTCGTTCAGGGGCTGTGATGCCACCTAGATTGACCATATCTAGACCCACAGCTGATTGAGACATAAGGGTGGACACTCTTGGGGCTGAGAGGTTTGGTGAGGTTGGGTGAGCAAACGCAGACCCTTTAAAGTAATACTGCGTGGTACCCATCCCATGGGTCCCAAATCTCCAGGTTCAAGGGCATCTTCCTACATCGAAAACATGCATGAGAAACCCAGAAGATGGTACACCGCGTGATCGGGAAAGGTTTCTAAAACGCACCTCATTTCTCATCTCCTTGTGCTCGGGTTCGCCATTCCAACCGCTTTACTAGCAATCTCCCTCCTTGGAGAATCAGCGCCTTTAACCTCCTGTTACGTAAAGGTTGCAATTTGTCCTGAGGATGAACGGGAAGAGGGGGAACCAATGAGAGACTAGCTCTAGGTGTTGGGACAGGCACAGGTCACTCTATTTTCCCATCAGGAAGAAGAATTAACCACAGGCTCAGCCTGCCGCCCGGGACCAGAATAGGGCCTGAAGCAATCCTGCGCTTTTGCGGCCAGCCCCAAGAAAGCGAGTTGAAAAATGGAGCTCAGGGGTACTGCAATTCACAAACCTGCAGACTTATAAATGATGACTCTCGTCCACAAATATATTGAGGGAAGGCAACGAAGAGGATTTGAAAGCAAGGCAGAATTGCAGGAAACAGATTTCAGGAGGGAGATTCGAATCGCCTTTAAAGCACAGGAAAAGCGGCAAAACCTCGACAATAATACCCTTGGCCAAAAAGGGCGTATGCGTTTTTTCCTGAATATATTCAGGAAAAAACGCATACGCCCTTTTTGGCCTACCAAGCAACCTGGAAAGGCAAATCAGCGCTACAAAGAAGTCTCGCTTCCCATCGGTCAAAAGGGCCATGCTGAATAAAGTGTCAAAACCAGAAAGGCAGGACAGGCCATGGAGAAACGGGAACTTGGCTACGCTGATGGGCGGGATGTAAATTGCCAACAGCCACTCTGGAGAAGTGCACGGTGTGTCCGAAAACATCTAAAAAACTCAGCTTAGGGAGCATAGGGCACATCCACTCAAGGGCGTATAAATTGGGAAAACTAAAAATCAGCAAGACACAGGCACCCCAAAGTTTAGGGCTGCTCTGTTGACAAGAACCTCCACTTTGTTACACCTTAAATATCCCAGGAAAGAGAAAAATGGATAAAGAAGTTGTGGTCCTTATGTACAATGGAATATCACTCAGCCATGAAATCAACGTCATAAGGCTAGTAGCAGCATGATGAGTGGATTTAGGTACGACGATTCTAAGTGAAATAAGTCACACAGAAAAAGACACTTATCATAAGATATCACTTATAGAGGGAATGTAAAAACCGCTACCGTTGAACTGAATTACAAAACAGAATAGAGTCACACGTTTAGAAAACACACTATGGCTGCTTAACGGGAAAGGTGAGGTGGGGTGATGCATAAAACAAGGGTTTCAAATTATCTCAGATACCGTTCCATAAACCCAATATGTAATAGACAAGACCTACTCCTTGCTCAATGAATTGGACTCAACACCCCCTATTCACCGCCCAAGAATATATCTGACTAGTAAGAATCTTAAAACCTATGCATTGATATCTCTCTGTAAGTGAGTCAAGTGGGTGTAAAGCGGCAAAACCACAGCAGTGAAAAGCAGGTAAACCCCATTATAAAAATCAATTACTTTTAAAAACCCGTGAAACAAAGACAGTGAAAGAGAGAGAAATTCTTACAAAATTCGTTCAGGGGCTGTGATGCCACCTAGATTGACCATATCTAGACCCACAGCTGATTGAGACATAAGGGTGGACACTCTTGGGGCTGAGAGGTTTGGTGAGGTTGGGTGAGCAAACGCAGACCCTTTAAAGTAATACTGCGTGGTACCCATCCCATGGGTCCCAAATCTCCAGGTTCAAGGGCATCTTCCTACATCGAAAACATGCATGAGAAACCCAGAAGATGGTACACCGCGTGATCGGGAAAGGTTTCTAAAACGCACCTCATTTCTCATCTCCTTGTGCTCGGGTTCGCCATTCCAACCGCTTTACTAGCAATCTCCCTCCTTGGAGAATCAGCGCCTTTAACCTCCTGTTACGTAAAGGTTGCAATTTGTCCTGAGGATGAACGGGAAGAGGGGGAACCAATGAGAGACTAGCTCTAGGTGTTGGGACAGGCACAGGTCACTCTATTTTCCCATCAGGAAGAAGAATTAACCACAGGCTCAGCCTGCCGCCCGGGACCAGAATAGGGCCTGAAGCAATCCTGCGCTTTTGCGGCCAGCCCCAAGAAAGCGAGTTGAAAAATGGAGCTCAGGGGTACTGCAATTCACAAACCTGCAGACTTATAAATGATGACTCTCGTCCACAAATATATTGAGGGAAGGCAACGAAGAGGATTTGAAAGCAAGGCAGAATTGCAGGAAACAGATTTCAGGAGGGAGATTCGAATCGCCTTTAAAGCACAGGAAAAGCGGCAAAACCTCGACAATGATGCCCTTGGCCAAAAAGGGCGTATGCGTTTTTTCCTGAATATATTCAGGAAAAAACGCATACGCCCTTTTTGGCCAACCAAGCAACCTGGAAAGGCAAATCACCGCTACAAAGAAGTCTCGCTTCCCATCGGTCAAAAGGGCCATGCTGAATAATGTGTCAAAACCAGAAAGGCAGGACAGGCCATGGAGAAACAGGAGCCTGGCTACGCTGATGGGCGGGATGTAATTTGCCAACAGCCACTCTGGAGAAGTGCACGGTGTGTCCTGAAACTTCTAAAAAACTCAGCTTAGGGAGCATAGGGCACATCCACTCAAGGGCGTATAAATTGGGAAAACTAAAAATCAGCAAGACACAGGCACCCCAAAGTTTAGGGCTGCTCTGTTGACAAGAACCTCCACTTTGTTACACCTTAAATATCCCAGGAAAGAGAAAAATGGATAAAGAAGTTGTGGTCCTTATGTACAATGGAATATCACTCAGCCATGAAATCAACGTCATAAGGCTAGTAGCAGCATGATGAGTGGATTTAGGTACGACGATTCTAAGTGAAATAAGTCACACAGAAAAAGACACTTATCATAAGATATCACTTATAGAGGGAATGTAAAAACCGCTACCGTTGAACTGAATTACAAAACAGAATAGAGTCACACGTTTAGAAAACACACTATGGCTGCTTAACGGGAAAGGTGAGGTGGGGTGATGCATAAAACAAGGGTTTCAAATTATCTCAGATACCGTTCCATAAACCCAATATGTAATAGACAAGACCTACTCCTTGCTCAATGAATTGGACTCAACACCCCCTATTCACCGCCCAAGAATATATCTGACTAGTAAGAATCTTAAAACCTATGCATTGATATCTCTCTGTAAGTGAGTCAAGTGGGTGTAAAGCGGCAAAACCACAGCAGTGAAAAGCAGGTAAACCCCATTATAAAAATCAATTACTTTTAAAAACCCGTGAAACAAAGACAGTGAAAGAGAGAGAAATTCTTACAAAATTCGTTCAGGGGCTGTGATGCCACCTAGATTGACCATATCTAGACCCACAGCTGATTGAGACATAAGGGTGGACACTCTTGGGGCTGAGAGGTTTGGTGAGGTTGGGTGAGCAAACGCAGACCCTTTAAAGTAATACTGCGTGGTACCCATCCCATGGGTCCCAAATCTCCAGGTTCAAGGGCATCTTCCTACATCGAAAACATGCATGAGAAACCCAGAAGATGGTACACCGCGTGATCGGGAAAGGTTTCTAAAACGCACCTCATTTCTCATCTCCTTGTGCTCGGGTTCGCCATTCCAACCGCTTTACTAGCAATCTCCCTCCTTGGAGAATCAGCGCCTTTAACCTCCTGTTACGTAAAGGTTGCAATTTGTCCTGAGGATGAACGGGAAGAGGGGGAACCAATGAGAGACTAGCTCTAGGTGTTGGGACAGGCACAGGTCACTCTATTTTCCCATCAGGAAGAAGAATTAACCACAGGCTCAGCCTGCCGCCCGGGACCAGAATAGGGCCTGAAGCAATCCTGCGCTTTTGCGGCCAGCCCCAAGAAAGCGAGTTGAAAAATGGAGCTCAGGGGTACTGCAATTCACAAACCTGCAGACTTATAAATGATGACTCTCGTCCACAAATATATTGAGGGAAGGCAACGAAGAGGATTTGAAAGCAAGGCAGAATTGCAGGAAACAGATTTCAGGAGGGAGATTCGAATCGCCTTTAAAGCACAGGAAAAGCGGCAAAACCTCGACAATGATGCCCTTGGCCAAAAAGGGCGTATGCGTTTTTTCCTGAATATATTCAGGAAAAAACGCATACGCCCTTTTTGGCCAACCAAGCAACCTGGAAAGGCAAATCACCGCTACAAAGAAGTCTCGCTTCCCATCGGTCAAAAGGGCCATGCTGAATAATGTGTCAAAACCAGAAAGGCAGGACAGGCCATGGAGAAACAGGAGCCTGGCTACGCTGATGGGCGGGATGTAATTTGCCAACAGCCACTCTGGAGAAGTGCACGGTGTGTCCTGAAACTTCTAAAAAACTCAGCTTAGGGAGCATAGGGCACATCCACTCAAGGGCGTATAAATTGGGAAAACTAAAAATCAGCAAGACACAGGCACCCCAAAGTTTAGGGCTGCTCTGTTGACAAGAACCTCCACTTTGTTACACCTTAAATATCCCAGGAAAGAGAAAAATGGATAAAGAAGTTGTGGTCCTTATGTACAATGGAATATCACTCAGCCATGAAATCAACGTCATAAGGCTAGTAGCAGCATGATGAGTGGATTTAGGTACGACGATTCTAAGTGAAATAAGTCACACAGAAAAAGACACTTATCATAAGATATCACTTATAGAGGGAATGTAAAAACCGCTACCGTTGAACTGAATTACAAAACAGAATAGAGTCACACGTTTAGAAAACACACTATGGCTGCTTAACGGGAAAGGTGAGGTGGGGTGATGCATAAAACAAGGGTTTCAAATTATCTCAGATACCGTTCCATAAACCCAATATGTAATAGACAAGACCTACTCCTTGCTCAATGAATTGGACTCAACACCCCCTATTCACCGCCCAAGAATATATCTGACTAGTAAGAATCTTAAAACCTATGCATTGATATCTCTCTGTAAGTGAGTCAAGTGGGTGTAAAGCGGCAAAACCACAGCAGTGAAAAGCAGGTAAACCCCATTATAAAAATCAATTACTTTTAAAAACCCGTGAAACAAAGACAGTGAAAGAGAGAGAAATTCTTACAAAATTCGTTCAGGGGCTGTGATGCCACCTAGATTGACCATATCTAGACCCACAGCTGATTGAGACATAAGGGTGGACACTCTTGGGGCTGAGAGGTTTGGTGAGGTTGGGTGAGCAAACGCAGACCCTTTAAAGTAATACTGCGTGGTACCCATCCCATGGGTCCCAAATCTCCAGGTTCAAGGGCATCTTCCTACATCGAAAACATGCATGAGAAACCCAGAAGATGGTACACCGCGTGATCGGGAAAGGTTTCTAAAACGCACCTCATTTCTCATCTCCTTGTGCTCGGGTTCGCCATTCCAACCGCTTTACTAGCAATCTCCCTCCTTGGAGAATCAGCGCCTTTAACCTCCTGTTACGTAAAGGTTGCAATTTGTCCTGAGGATGAACGGGAAGAGGGGGAACCAATGAGAGACTAGCTCTAGGTGTTGGGACAGGCACAGGTCACTCTATTTTCCCATCAGGAAGAAGAATTAACCACAGGCTCAGCCTGCCGCCCGGGACCAGAATAGGGCCTGAAGCAATCCTGCGCTTTTGCGGCCAGCCCCAAGAAAGCGAGTTGAAAAATGGAGCTCAGGGGTACTGCAATTCACAAACCTGCAGACTTATAAATGATGACTCTCGTCCACAAATATATTGAGGGAAGGCAACGAAGAGGATTTGAAAGCAAGGCAGAATTGCAGGAAACAGATTTCAGGAGGGAGATTCGAATCGCCTTTAAAGCACAGGAAAAGCGGCAAAACCTCGACAATAATACCCTTGGCCAAAAAGGGCGTATGCGTTTTTTCCTGAATATATTCAGGAAAAAACGCATACGCCCTTTTTGGCCTACCAAGCAACCTGGAAAGGCAAATCAGCGCTACAAAGAAGTCTCGCTTCCCATCGGTCAAAAGGGCCATGCTGAATAAAGTGTCAAAACCAGAAAGGCAGGACAGGCCATGGAGAAACGGGAACTTGGCTACGCTGATGGGCGGGATGTAAATTGCCAACAGCCACTCTGGAGAAGTGCACGGTGTGTCCGAAAACATCTAAAAAACTCAGCTTAGGGAGCATAGGGCACATCCACTCAAGGGCGTATAAATTGGGAAAACTAAAAATCAGCAAGACACAGGCACCCCAAAGTTTAGGGCTGCTCTGTTGACAAGAACCTCCACTTTGTTACACCTTAAATATCCCAGGAAAGAGAAAAATGGATAAAGAAGTTGTGGTCCTTATGTACAATGGAATATCACTCAGCCATGAAATCAACGTCATAAGGCTAGTAGCAGCATGATGAGTGGATTTAGGTACGACGATTCTAAGTGAAATAAGTCACACAGAAAAAGACACTTATCATAAGATATCACTTATAGAGGGAATGTAAAAACCGCTACCGTTGAACTGAATTACAAAACAGAATAGAGTCACACGTTTAGAAAACACACTATGGCTGCTTAACGGGAAAGGTGAGGTGGGGTGATGCATAAAACAAGGGTTTCAAATTATCTCAGATACCGTTCCATAAACCCAATATGTAATAGACAAGACCTACTCCTTGCTCAATGAATTGGACTCAACACCCCCTATTCACCGCCCAAGAATATATCTGACTAGTAAGAATCTTAAAACCTATGCATTGATATCTCTCTGTAAGTGAGTCAAGTGGGTGTAAAGCGGCAAAACCACAGCAGTGAAAAGCAGGTAAACCCCATTATAAAAATCAATTACTTTTAAAAACCCGTGAAACAAAGACAGTGAAAGAGAGAGAAATTCTTACAAAATTCGTTCAGGGGCTGTGATGCCACCTAGATTGACCATATCTAGACCCACAGCTGATTGAGACATAAGGGTGGACACTCTTGGGGCTGAGAGGTTTGGTGAGGTTGGGTGAGCAAACGCAGACCCTTTAAAGTAATACTGCGTGGTACCCATCCCATGGGTCCCAAATCTCCAGGTTCAAGGGCATCTTCCTACATCGAAAACATGCATGAGAAACCCAGAAGATGGTACACCGCGTGATCGGGAAAGGTTTCTAAAACGCACCTCATTTCTCATCTCCTTGTGCTCGGGTTCGCCATTCCAACCGCTTTACTAGCAATCTCCCTCCTTGGAGAATCAGCGCCTTTAACCTCCTGTTACGTAAAGGTTGCAATTTGTCCTGAGGATGAACGGGAAGAGGGGGAACCAATGAGAGACTAGCTCTAGGTGTTGGGACAGGCACAGGTCACTCTATTTTCCCATCAGGAAGAAGAATTAACCACAGGCTCAGCCTGCCGCCCGGGACCAGAATAGGGCCTGAAGCAATCCTGCGCTTTTGCGGCCAGCCCCAAGAAAGCGAGTTGAAAAATGGAGCTCAGGGGTACTGCAATTCACAAACCTGCAGACTTATAAATGATGACTCTCGTCCACAAATATATTGAGGGAAGGCAACGAAGAGGATTTGAAAGCAAGGCAGAATTGCAGGAAACAGATTTCAGGAGGGAGATTCGAATCGCCTTTAAAGCACAGGAAAAGCGGCAAAACCTCGACAATGATGCCCTTGGCCAAAAAGGGCGTATGCGTTTTTTCCTGAATATATTCAGGAAAAAACGCATACGCCCTTTTTGGCCAACCAAGCAACCTGGAAAGGCAAATCACCGCTACAAAGAAGTCTCGCTTCCCATCGGTCAAAAGGGCCATGCTGAATAATGTGTCAAAACCAGAAAGGCAGGACAGGCCATGGAGAAACAGGAGCCTGGCTACGCTGATGGGCGGGATGTAATTTGCCAACAGCCACTCTGGAGAAGTGCACGGTGTGTCCTGAAACTTCTAAAAAACTCAGCTTAGGGAGCATAGGGCACATCCACTCAAGGGCGTATAAATTGGGAAAACTAAAAATCAGCAAGACACAGGCACCCCAAAGTTTAGGGCTGCTCTGTTGACAAGAACCTCCACTTTGTTACACCTTAAATATCCCAGGAAAGAGAAAAATGGATAAAGAAGTTGTGGTCCTTATGTACAATGGAATATCACTCAGCCATGAAATCAACGTCATAAGGCTAGTAGCAGCATGATGAGTGGATTTAGGTACGACGATTCTAAGTGAAATAAGTCACACAGAAAAAGACACTTATCATAAGATATCACTTATAGAGGGAATGTAAAAACCGCTACCGTTGAACTGAATTACAAAACAGAATAGAGTCACACGTTTAGAAAACACACTATGGCTGCTTAACGGGAAAGGTGAGGTGGGGTGATGCATAAAACAAGGGTTTCAAATTATCTCAGATACCGTTCCATAAACCCAATATGTAATAGACAAGACCTACTCCTTGCTCAATGAATTGGACTCAACACCCCCTATTCACCGCCCAAGAATATATCTGACTAGTAAGAATCTTAAAACCTATGCATTGATATCTCTCTGTAAGTGAGTCAAGTGGGTGTAAAGCGGCAAAACCACAGCAGTGAAAAGCAGGTAAACCCCATTATAAAAATCAATTACTTTTAAAAACCCGTGAAACAAAGACAGTGAAAGAGAGAGAAATTCTTACAAAATTCGTTCAGGGGCTGTGATGCCACCTAGATTGACCATATCTAGACCCACAGCTGATTGAGACATAAGGGTGGACACTCTTGGGGCTGAGAGGTTTGGTGAGGTTGGGTGAGCAAACGCAGACCCTTTAAAGTAATACTGCGTGGTACCCATCCCATGGGTCCCAAATCTCCAGGTTCAAGGGCATCTTCCTACATCGAAAACATGCATGAGAAACCCAGAAGATGGTACACCGCGTGATCGGGAAAGGTTTCTAAAACGCACCTCATTTCTCATCTCCTTGTGCTCGGGTTCGCCATTCCAACCGCTTTACTAGCAATCTCCCTCCTTGGAGAATCAGCGCCTTTAACCTCCTGTTACGTAAAGGTTGCAATTTGTCCTGAGGATGAACGGGAAGAGGGGGAACCAATGAGAGACTAGCTCTAGGTGTTGGGACAGGCACAGGTCACTCTATTTTCCCATCAGGAAGAAGAATTAACCACAGGCTCAGCCTGCCGCCCGGGACCAGAATAGGGCCTGAAGCAATCCTGCGCTTTTGCGGCCAGCCCCAAGAAAGCGAGTTGAAAAATGGAGCTCAGGGGTACTGCAATTCACAAACCTGCAGACTTATAAATGATGACTCTCGTCCACAAATATATTGAGGGAAGGCAACGAAGAGGATTTGAAAGCAAGGCAGAATTGCAGGAAACAGATTTCAGGAGGGAGATTCGAATCGCCTTTAAAGCACAGGAAAAGCGGCAAAACCTCGACAATGATACCCTTGGCCAAAAAGGGCGTATGCGTTTTTTCCTGAATATATTCAGGAAAAAACGCATACGCCCTTTTTGGCCTACCAAGCAACCTGGAAAGGCAAATCAGCGCTACAAAGAAGTCTCGCTTCCCATCGGTCAAAAGGGCCATGCTGAATCAAGTGTCAAAACCAGAAAGGCAGGACAGGCCATGGAGAAACGGGAACTTGGCTACGCTGATGGGCGGGATGTAAATTGCCAACAGCCACTCTGGAGAAGTGCACGGTGTGTCCGAAAACATCTAAAAAACTCAGCTTAGGGAGCATAGGGCACATCCACTCAAGGGCGTATAAATTGGGAAAACTAAAAATCAGCAAGACACAGGCACCCCAAAGTTTAGGGCTGCTCTGTTGACAAGAACCTCCACTTTGTTACACCTTAAATATCCCAGGAAAGAGAAAAATGGATAAAGAAGTTGTGGTCCTTATGTACAATGGAATATCACTCAGCCATGAAATCAACGTCATAAGGCTAGTAGCAGCATGATGAGTGGATTTAGGTACGACGATTCTAAGTGAAATAAGTCACACAGAAAAAGACACTTATCATAAGATATCACTTATAGAGGGAATGTAAAAACCGCTACCGTTGAACTGAATTACAAAACAGAATAGAGTCACACGTTTAGAAAACACACTATGGCTGCTTAACGGGAAAGGTGAGGTGGGGTGATGCATAAAACAAGGGTTTCAAATTATCTCAGATACCGTTCCATAAACCCAATATGTAATAGACAAGACCTACTCCTTGCTCAATGAATTGGACTCAACACCCCCTATTCACCGCCCAAGAATATATCTGACTAGTAAGAATCTTAAAACCTATGCATTGATATCTCTCTGTAAGTGAGTCAAGTGGGTGTAAAGCGGCAAAACCACAGCAGTGAAAAGCAGGTAAACCCCATTATAAAAATCAATTACTTTTAAAAACCCGTGAAACAAAGACAGTGAAAGAGAGAGAAATTCTTACAAAATTCGTTCAGGGGCTGTGATGCCACCTAGATTGACCATATCTAGACCCACAGCTGATTGAGACATAAGGGTGGACACTCTTGGGGCTGAGAGGTTTGGTGAGGTTGGGTGAGCAAACGCAGACCCTTTAAAGTAATACTGCGTGGTACCCATCCCATGGGTCCCAAATCTCCAGGTTCAAGGGCATCTTCCTACATCGAAAACATGCATGAGAAACCCAGAAGATGGTACACCGCGTGATCGGGAAAGGTTTCTAAAACGCACCTCATTTCTCATCTCCTTGTGCTCGGGTTCGCCATTCCAACCGCTTTACTAGCAATCTCCCTCCTTGGAGAATCAGCGCCTTTAACCTCCTGTTACGTAAAGGTTGCAATTTGTCCTGAGGATGAACGGGAAGAGGGGGAACCAATGAGAGACTAGCTCTAGGTGTTGGGACAGGCACAGGTCACTCTATTTTCCC
The DNA here is from genome assembly GCF_965194825.1 of Balaenoptera physalus. Taxonomy (NCBI): domain Eukaryota; kingdom Metazoa; phylum Chordata; class Mammalia; order Artiodactyla; family Balaenopteridae; genus Balaenoptera; species Balaenoptera physalus. Next base: position 145,804 of record NW_028126044.1, read on the forward strand.
ATCAGGAAGAAGAATTAACCACAGGCTCAGCCTGCCGCCCGGGACCAGAATAGGGCCTGAAGCAATCCTGCACTTTTGCGGCCAGCCCCAAGAAAGCGAGTTGAAAAATGGAGCTCAGGGGTACTGCAATTCACAAACCTGCAGACTTATAAATGATGACTCTCGTCCACAAATATATTGAGGGAAGGCAACGAAGAGGATTTGAAAGCAAGGCAGAATTGCAGGAAACAGATTTCAGGAGGGAGATTCGAATCGCCTTTAAAGCACAGGAAAAGCGGCAAAACCTCGACAATGATACCCTTGGCCAAAAAGGGCGTATGCGTTTTTTCCTGAATATATTCAGGAAAAAACGCATACGCCCTTTTTGGCCTACCAAGCAACCTGGAAAGGCAAATCAGCGCTACAAAGAAGTCTCGCTTCCCATCGGTCAAAAGGGCCATGCTGAATCAAGTGTCAAAACCAGAAAGGCAGGACAGGCCATGGAGAAACGGGAACTTGGCTACGCTGATGGGCGGGATGTAAATTGCCAACAGCCACTCTGGAGAAGTGCACGGTGTGTCCGAAAACATCTAAAAAACTCAGCTTAGGGAGCATAGGGCACATCCACTCAAGGGCGTATAAATTGGGAAAACTAAAAATCAGCAAGACACAGGCACCCCAAAGTTTAGGGCTGCTCTGTTGACAAGAACCTCCACTTTGTTACACCTTAAATATCCCAGGAAAGAGAAAAATGGATAAAGAAGTTGTGGTCCTTATGTACAATGGAATATCACTCAGCCATGAAATCAACGTCATAAGGCTAGTAGCAGCATGATGAGTGGATTTAGGTACGACGATTCTAAGTGAAATAAGTGACACAGAAAAAGACACTTATCATAAGATATCACTTATAGAGGGAATGTAAAAACCGCTACCGTTGAACTGAATTACAAAACAGAATAGAGTCACACGTTTAGAAAACACACTATGGCTGCTTAACGGGAAAGGTGAGGTGGGGTGATGCATAAAACAAGGGTTTCAAATTATCTCAGATACCGTTCCATAAACCCAATATGTAATAGACAAGACCTACTCCTTGCTCAATGAATTGGACTCAACACCCCCTATTCACCGCCCAAGAATATATCTGACTAGTAAGAATCTTAAAACCTATGCATTGATATCTCTCTGTAAGTGAGTCAAGTGGGTGTAAAGCGGCAAAAACACAGCAGTGAAAAGCTGGTAAACCCCATTATAAAAATCAATTACTTTTAAAAACCCGTGAAACAAAGACAGTGAAAGAGAGAGAAATTCTTACAAAATTCGTTCAGGGGCTGTGATGCCACCTAGATTGACCATATCTAGACCCACAGCTGATTGAGACATAAGGGTGGACACTCTTGGGGCTGAGAGGTTTGGTGAGGTTGGGTGAGCAAACGCAGACCCTTTAAAGTAATACTGCGTGGTACCCATCCCATGGGTCCCAAATCTCCAGGTTCAAGGGCATCTTCCTACATCGAAAACATGCATGAGAAACCCAGAAGATGGTACACCGCGTGATCGGGAAAGGTTTCTAAAACGCACCTCATTTCTCATCTCCTTGTGCTCGGGTTCGCCATTCCAACCGCTTTACTAGCAATCTCCCTCCTTGGAGAATCAGCGCCTTTAACCTCCTGTTACGTAAAGGTTGCAATTTGTCCTGAGGATGAACGGGAAGAGGGGGAACCAATGAGAGACTAGCTCTAGGTGTTGGGACAGGCACAGGTCACTCTATTTTCCCATCAGGAAGAAGAATTAACCACAGGCTCAGCCTGCCGCCCGGGACCAGAATAGGGCCTGAAGCAATCCTGCGCTTTTGCGGCCAGCCCCAAGAAAGCGAGTTGAAAAATGGAGCTCAGGGGTACTGCAATTCACAAACCTGCAGACTTATAAATGATGACTCTCGTCCACAAATATATTGAGGGAAGGCAACGAAGAGGATTTGAAAGCAAGGCAGAATTGCAGGAAACAGATTTCAGGAGGGAGATTCGAATCGCCTTTAAAGCACAGGAAAAGCGGCAAAACCTCGACAATAATACCCTTGGCCAAAAAGGGCGTATGCGTTTTTTCCTGAATATATTCAGGAAAAAACGCATACGCCCTTTTTGGCCTACCAAGCAACCTGGAAAGGCAAATCAGCGCTACAAAGAAGTCTCGCTTCCCATCGGTCAAAAGGGCCATGCTGAATAAAGTGTCAAAACCAGAAAGGCAGGACAGGCCATGGAGAAACGGGAACTTGGCTACGCTGATGGGCGGGATGTAAATTGCCAACAGCCACTCTGGAGAAGTGCACGGTGTGTCCGAAAACATCTAAAAAACTCAGCTTAGGGAGCATAGGGCACATCCACTCAAGGGCGTATAAATTGGGAAAACTAAAAATCAGCAAGACACAGGCACCCCAAAGTTTAGGGCTGCTCTGTTGACAAGAACCTCCACTTTGTTACACCTTAAATATCCCAGGAAAGAGAAAAATGGATAAAGAAGTTGTGGTCCTTATGTACAATGGAATATCACTCAGCCATGAAATCAACGTCATAAGGCTAGTAGCAGCATGATGAGTGGATTTAGGTACGACGATTCTAAGTGAAATAAGTCACACAGAAAAAGACACTTATCATAAGATATCACTTATAGAGGGAATGTAAAAACCGCTACCGTTGAACTGAATTACAAAACAGAATAGAGTCACACGTTTAGAAAACACACTATGGCTGCTTAACGGGAAAGGTGAGGTGGGGTGATGCATAAAACAAGGGTTTCAAATTATCTCAGATACCGTTCCATAAACCCAATATGTAATAGACAAGACCTACTCCTTGCTCAATGAATTGGACTCAACACCCCCTATTCACCGCCCAAGAATATATCTGACTAGTAAGAATCTTAAAACCTATGCATTGATATCTCTCTGTAAGTGAGTCAAGTGGGTGTAAAGCGGCAAAACCACAGCAGTGAAAAGCAGGTAAACCCCATTATAAAAATCAATTACTTTTAAAAACCCGTGAAACAAAGACAGTGAAAGAGAGAGAAATTCTTACAAAATTCGTTCAGGGGCTGTGATGCCACCTAGATTGACCATATCTAGACCCACAGCTGATTGAGACATAAGGGTGGACACTCTTGGGGCTGAGAGGTTTGGTGAGGTTGGGTGAGCAAACGCAGACCCTTTAAAGTAATACTGCGTGGTACCCATCCCATGGGTCCCAAATCTCCAGGTTCAAGGGCATCTTCCTACATCGAAAACATGCATGAGAAACCCAGAAGATGGTACACCGCGTGATCGGGAAAGGTTTCTAAAACGCACCTCATTTCTCATCTCCTTGTGCTCGGGTTCGCCATTCCAACCGCTTTACTAGCAATCTCCCTCCTTGGAGAATCAGCGCCTTTAACCTCCTGTTACGTAAAGGTTGCAATTTGTCCTGAGGATGAACGGGAAGAGGGGGAACCAATGAGAGACTAGCTCTAGGTGTTGGGACAGGCACAGGTCACTCTATTTTCCCATCAGGAAGAAGAATTAACCACAGGCTCAGCCTGCCGCCCGGGACCAGAATAGGGCCTGAAGCAATCCTGCGCTTTTGCGGCCAGCCCCAAGAAAGCGAGTTGAAAAATGGAGCTCAGGGGTACTGCAATTCACAAACCTGCAGACTTATAAATGATGACTCTCGTCCACAAATATATTGAGGGAAGGCAACGAAGAGGATTTGAAAGCAAGGCAGAATTGCAGGAAACAGATTTCAGGAGGGAGATTCGAATCGCCTTTAAAGCACAGGAAAAGCGGCAAAACCTCGACAATAATACCCTTGGCCAAAAAGGGCGTATGCGTTTTTTCCTGAATATATTCAGGAAAAAACGCATACGCCCTTTTTGGCCTACCAAGCAACCTGGAAAGGCAAATCAGCGCTACAAAGAAGTCTCGCTTCCCATCGGTCAAAAGGGCCATGCTGAATAAAGTGTCAAAACCAGAAAGGCAGGACAGGCCATGGAGAAACGGGAACTTGGCTACGCTGATGGGCGGGATGTAAATTGCCAACAGCCACTCTGGAGAAGTGCACGGTGTGTCCGAAAACATCTAAAAAACTCAGCTTAGGGAGCATAGGGCACATCCACTCAAGGGCGTATAAATTGGGAAAACTAAAAATCAGCAAGACACAGGCACCCCAAAGTTTAGGGCTGCTCTGTTGACAAGAACCTCCACTTTGTTACACCTTAAATATCCCAGGAAAGAGAAAAATGGATAAAGAAGTTGTGGTCCTTATGTACAATGGAATATCACTCAGCCATGAAATCAACGTCATAAGGCTAGTAGCAGCATGATGAGTGGATTTAGGTACGACGATTCTAAGTGAAATAAGTCACACAGAAAAAGACACTTATCATAAGATATCACTTATAGAGGGAATGTAAAAACCGCTACCGTTGAACTGAATTACAAAACAGAATAGAGTCACACGTTTAGAAAACACACTATGGCTGCTTAACGGGAAAGGTGAGGTAGGGTGATGCATAAAACAAGGGTTTCAAATTATCTCAGATACCGTTCCATAAACCCAATATGTAATAGACAAGACCTACTCCTTGCTCAATGAATTGGACTCAACACCCCCTATTCACCGCCCAAGAATATATCTGACTAGTAAGAATCTTAAAACCTTTGCATTGATATCTCTCTGTAAGTGAGTCAAGTGGGTGTAAAGCGGCAAAACCACAGCAGTGGAAAGCAGGTAAACCCCATTATAAAAATCAATTACTTTTAAAAACCCGTGAAACAAAGACAGTGAAAGAGAGAGAAATTCTTACAAAATTCGTTCAGGGGCTGTGATGCCACCTAGATTGACCATATCTAGACCCACAGCTGATTGAGACATAAGGGTGGACACTCTTGGGGCTGAGAGGTTTGGTGAGGTTGGGTGAGCAAACGCAGACCCTTTAAAGTAATACTGCGTGGTACCCATACCATGGGTCCCAAATCTCCAGGTTCAAGGGCATCTTCCTACATCGAAAACATGCATGAGAAACCCAGAAGATGGTACACCGCGTGATCGGGAAAGGTTTCTAAAACGCACCTCATTTCTCATCTCCTTGTGCTCGGGTTCGCCATTCCAACCGCTTTACTAGCAATCTCCCTCCTTGGAGAATCAGCGCCTTTAACCTCCTGTTACGTAAAGGTTGCAATTTGTCCTGAGGATGAACGGGAAGAGGGGGAACCAATGAGAGACTAGCTCTAGGTGTTGGGACAGGCACAGGTCACTCTATTTTCCCATCAGGAAGAAGAATTAACCACAGGCTCAGCCTGCCGCCCGGGACCAGAATAGGGCCTGAAGCAATCCTGCGCTTTTGCGGCCAGCCCCAAGAAAGCGAGTTGAAAAATGGAGCTCAGGGGTACTGCAATTCACAAACCTGCAGACTTATAAATGATGACTCTCGTCCACAAATATATTGAGGGAAGGCAACGAAGAGGATTTGAAAGCAAGGCAGAATTGCAGGAAACAGATTTCAGGAGGGAGATTCGAATCGCCTTTAAAGCACAGGAAAAGCGGCAAAACCTCGACAATAATACCCTTGGCCAAAAAGGGCGTATGCGTTTTTTCCTGAATATATTCAGGAAAAAACGCATACGCCCTTTTTGGCCTACCAAGCAACCTGGAAAGGCAAATCAGCGCTACAAAGAAGTCTCGCTTCCCATCGGTCAAAAGGGCCATGCTGAATAAAGTGTCAAAACCAGAAAGGCAGGACAGGCCATGGAGAAACGGGAACTTGGCTACGCTGATGGGCGGGATGTAAATTGCCAACAGCCACTCTGGAGAAGTGCACGGTGTGTCCGAAAACATCTAAAAAACTCAGCTTAGGGAGCATAGGGCACATCCACTCAAGGGCGTATAAATTGGGAAAACTAAAAATCAGCAAGACACAGGCACCCCAAAGTTTAGGGCTGCTCTGTTGACAAGAACCTCCACTTTGTTACACCTTAAATATCCCAGGAAAGAGAAAAATGGATAAAGAAGTTGTGGTCCTTATGTACAATGGAATATCACTCAGCCATGAAATCAACGTCATAAGGCTAGTAGCAGCATGATGAGTGGATTTAGGTACGACGATTCTAAGTGAAATAAGTCACACAGAAAAAGACACTTATCATAAGATATCACTTATAGAGGGAATGTAAAAACCGCTACCGTTGAACTGAATTACAAAACAGAATAGAGTCACACGTTTAGAAAACACACTATGGCTGCTTAACGGGAAAGGTGAGGTGGGGTGATGCATAAAACAAGGGTTTCAAATTATCTCAGATACCGTTCCATAAACCCAATATGTAATAGACAAGACCTACTCCTTGCTCAATGAATTGGACTCAACACCCCCTATTCACCGCCCAAGAATATATCTGACTAGTAAGAATCTTAAAACCTATGCATTGATATCTCTCTGTAAGTGAGTCAAGTGGGTGTAAAGCGGCAAAAACACAGCAGTGAAAAGCTGGTAAACCCCATTATAAAAATCAATTACTTTTAAAAACCTGTGAAACAAAGACAGTGAAAGAGAGAGAAATTCTTACAAAATTTGTTCAGGGGCTGTGATGCCACCTAGATTGACCATATCTAGACCCACAGCTGATTGAGACATAAGGGTGGACACTCTTGGGGCTGAGAGGTTTGGTGAGGTTGGGTGAGCAAACGCAGACCCTTTAAAGTAATACTGCGTGGTACCCATCCCATGGGTCCCCAATCTCCAGGTTCAAGGGCATCTTCCTACATCGAAAACTTGCATGAGAAACCCAGAAGATGGTACACCGTGTGATTGGGAAAGGTTTCTAAAACGCACCTCATTTCTCATCTCCCTGTGCTCGGGTTCGCCATTCCAACCGCTTTACTAGCAATCTCCCTCCTTGGAGAATCAGCACCTTTAACCTCCTGTTCCGTACAGGTTGCAATTTGTCCTGAGGATGAACGGGAAGAGGGGGAACCAATGAGAGACTAGCTCTAGGTGTTGGGACAGGCACAGGTCACTCTATTTTCCCATCAGGAAGAAGAATTAACCACAGGCTCAGCCTGCCGCCCGGGACCAGAATAGGGCCTGAAGCAATCCTGCGCTTTTGCGGCCAGCTCCCAAGAAAGCGAGTTGAAAAATGGAGCTCAGGGGCACTGCAATTCACAAACCTGCAGACTTAGAAATGATGACTGTCGTCCACAAACATATTGAGGGAAGGCAACGAAGAGGATTTGAAAGCAAGGCAGAATTGCAGGAAACAGATTTCAGGAGGGAGATTCGAATCGCCTTTAAAGCACAGGAAAAGCGGCAAAACCTCGACAATGATGCCCTTGGCCAAAAAGGGCGTATGCGTTTTTTCCTGAATATATTCAGGAAAAAACGCATACGCCCTTTTTGGCCAACCAAGCAACCTGGAAAGGCAAATCACCGCTACAAAGAAGTCTCGCTTCCCATCGGTCAAAAGGGCCATGCTGAATAATGTGTCAAAACCAGAAAGGCAGGACAGGCCATGGAGAAACGGGAGCCTGGCTACGCTGATGGGCGGGATGTAAATTGCCAACAGCCACTCTGGAGAAGTGCACGGTGTGTCCTGAAACTTCTAAAAAACTCAGCTTAGGGAGCATAGGGCACATCCACTCAAGGGCGTATAAATTGGGAAAACTAAAAATCAGCAAGACACAGGCACCCCAAAGTTTAGGGCTGCTCTGTTGACAAGAACCTCCACTTTGTTACACCTTAAATATCCCAGAAAAGAGAAAAATGGATAAAGAAGTTGTGGTCCTTATGTACAATGGAATATCACTCAGCCATGAAATCAACGTCATAAGGCTAGTAGCAGCATGATGAGTGGATTTAGGTACGACGATTCTAAGTGAAGTAAGTCACACAGAAAAAGACACTTATCATAAGATATCACTTATAGAGGGAATGTAAAAACCGCTACCGTTGAACTGAATTAAAAAACAGAATAGAGTCACACGTTTAGAAAACACACTATGGCTGCTTAACGGGAAAGGTGAGGTGGGGTGATGCATAAAACAAGGGTTTCAAATTATCTCAGATACCGTTCCATAAACCCAATATCAAATAGACAAGACCTACTCCTTGCTCAATGAATTGGACTCAAAACCCCCTATTCACCACCCAAGAATATATCTGACTAGTAAGAATCTTAAAAGCTATGCATTGATATCTCTCTGTAAGTGAGTCAAGTGGGTGTAAAGCGGCAAAAACAGAGCAGTGAAAAGCAGGTAAACCCCATTATAAAAATCAATTACTTTTAAAAACCCGTGAAACAAAGACAGTGAAAGAGAGAGAAATTCTTACAAAATTCGTTCAGGGGCTGTGATGCCACCTAGATTGACCATATCTAGACCCACAGCTGATTGAGACATAAGGGTGGACACTCTTGGGGCTGAGAGGTTTGGTGAGGTTGGGTGAGCAAACGCAGACCCTTTAAAGTAATACTGCGTGGTACCCATCCCATGGGTCCCAAATCTCCAGGTTCAAGGGCATCTTCCTACATCGAAAACATGCATGAGAAACCCAGAAGATGGTACACCGTGTGATCGGGAAAGGTTTCTAAAACGCACCTCATTTCTCATCTCCCTGTGCTCGGGTTCGCCATTCCAACCGCTTTACTAGCAATCTCCCTCCTTGGAGAATCAGCACCTTTAACCTCCTGTTCCGTAAAGGTTGCAATTTGTCCTGAGGATGAACGGGAAGAGGGGGAACCAATGAGAGACTAGCTCTAGGTGTTGGGACAGGCACAGGTCACTCTATTTTCCCATCAGGAAGAAGAATTAACCACAGGCTCAGCCTGCCGCCCGGGACCAGAATAGGGCCTGAAGCAATCCTGCGCTTTTGCGGCCAGCCCCAAGAAAGCGAGTTGAAAAATGGAGCTCAGGGGTACTGCAATTCACAAACCTGCAGACTTATAAATGATGACTCTCGTCCACAAATATATTGAGGGAAGGCAACGAAGAGGATTTGAAAGCAAGGCAGAATTGCAGGAAACAGATTTCAGGAGGGAGATTCGAATCGCCTTTAAAGCACAGGAAAAGCGGCAAAACCTCGACAATAATACCCTTGGCCAAAAAGGGCGTATGCGTTTTTTCCTGAATATATTCAGGAAAAAACGCATACGCCCTTTTTGGCCTACCAAGCAACCTGGAAAGGCAAATCAGCGCTACAAAGAAGTCTCGCTTCCCATCGGTCAAAAGGGCCATGCTGAATAAAGTGTCAAAACCAGAAAGGCAGGACAGGCCATGGAGAAACGGGAACTTGGCTACGCTGATGGGCGGGATGTAAATTGCCAACAGCCACTCTGGAGAAGTGCACGGTGTGTCCGAAAACATCTAAAAAACTCAGCTTAGGGAGCATAGGGCACATCCACTCAAGGGCGTATAAATTGGGAAAACTAAAAATCAGCAAGACACAGGCACCCCAAAGTTTAGGGCTGCTCTGTTGACAAGAACCTCCACTTTGTTACACCTTAAATATCCCAGGAAAGAGAAAAATGGATAAAGAAGTTGTGGTCCTTATGTACAATGGAATATCACTCAGCCATGAAATCAACGTCATAAGGCTAGTAGCAGCATGATGAGTGGATTTAGGTACGACGATTCTAAGTGAAATAAGTCACACAGAAAAAGACACTTATCATAAGATATCACTTATAGAGGGAATGTAAAAACCGCTACCGTTGAACTGAATTACAAAACAGAATAGAGTCACACGTTTAGAAAACACACTATGGCTGCTTAACGGGAAAGGTGAGGTGGGGTGATGCATAAAACAAGGGTTTCAAATTATCTCAGATACCGTTCCATAAACCCAATATGTAATAGACAAGACCTACTCCTTGCTCAATGAATTGGACTCAACACCCCCTATTCACCGCCCAAGAATATATCTGACTAGTAAGAATCTTAAAACCTATGCATTGATATCTCTCTGTAAGTGAGTCAAGTGGGTGTAAAGCGGCAAAAACACAGCAGTGAAAAGCTGGTAAACCCCATTATAAAAATCAATTACTTTTAAAAACCCGTGAAACAAAGACAGTGAAAGAGAGAGAAATTCTTACAAAATTCGTTCAGGGGCTGTGATGCCACCTAGATTGACCATATCTAGACCCACAGCTGATTGAGACATAAGGGTGGACACTCTTGGGGCTGAGAGGTTTGGTGAGGTTGGGTGAGCAAACGCAGACCCTTTAAAGTAATACTGCGTGGTACCCATCCCATGGGTCCCAAATCTCCAGGTTCAAGGGCATCTTCCTACATCGAAAACATGCATGAGAAACCCAGAAGATGGTACACCGCGTGATCGGGAAAGGTTTCTAAAACGCACCTCATTTCTCATCTCCTTGTGCTCGGGTTCGCCATTCCAACCGCTTTACTAGCAATCTCCCTCCTTGGATAATCAGCGCCTTTAACCTCCTGTTACGTAAAGGTTGCAATTTGTCCTGAGGATGAACGGGAAGAGGGGGAACCAATGAGAGACTAGCTCTAGGTGTTGGGACAGGCACAGGTCACTCTATTTTCCCATCAGGAAGAAGAATTAACCACAGGCTCAGCCTGCCGCCCGGGACCAGAATAGGGCCTGAAGCAATCCTGCGCTTTTGCGGCCAGCCCCAAGAAAGCGAGTTGAAAAATGGAGCTCAGGGGTCCTGCAATTCACAAACCTGCAGACTTATAAATGATGACTCTCGTCCACAAATATATTGAGGGAAGGCAACGAAGAGGATTTGAAAGCAAGGCAGAATTGCAGGAAACAGATTTCAGGAGGGAGATTCGAATCGCCTTTAAAGCACAGGAAAAGCGGCAAAACCTCGACAATGATGCCCTTGGCCAAAAAGGGCGTATGCGTGTTTTCCTGAATATATTCAGGAAAACACGCATACGCCCTTCTTGGCCAACCAAGCAACCTGGAAAGGCAAATCAGCGCTACAAAGAAGTCTCGCTTCCCATCGGTCAAAAGGGCCATGCTGAATAAAGTGTCAAAACCAGAAAGGCAGGACAGGCCATGGAGAAACGGGAACCTGGCTACGCTGATGGACGGGATGTAAATTGCCAACAGCCACTCTGGAGAAGTGCACGGTGTGTCCTGAAACTTCTAAAAAACTCAGCTTAGGGAGCATAGGGCACATCCATTCAAGGGCGTATAAATTGGGAAAACTAAAAATCAGCAAGACACAGGCACCCCAAAGTTTAGGGCTGCTCTGTTGACAAGAACCTCCACTTTGTTACACCTTAAATATCCCAGGAAAGAGAAAAATGGATAAAGAAGTTGTGGTCCTTATGTACAATGGAATATCACTCAGCCATGAAATCAACGTCATAAGGCTAGTAGCAGCATGATGAGTGGATTTAGGTACGACGATTCTAAGTGAAATAAGTCACACAGAAAAAGACACTTATCATAAGATATCACTTATAGAGGGAATGTAAAAACCGCTACCGTTGAACTGAATTACAAAACAGAATAGAGTCACACGTTTAGAAAACACACTATGGCTGCTTAACGGGAAAGGTGAGGTGGGGTGATGCATAAAACAAGGGTTTCAAATTATCTCAGATACCGTTCCATAAACCCAATATGTAATAGACAAGACCTACTCCTTGCTCAATGAATTGGACTCAACACCCCCTATTCACCGCCCAAGAATATATCTGACTAGTAAGAATCTTAAAACCTATGCATTGATATCTCTCTGTAAGTGAGTCAAGTGGGTGTAAAGCGGCAAAAACACAGCAGTGAAAAGCTGGTAAACCCCATTATAAAAATCAATTACTTTTAAAAACCTGTGAAAGAAAGACAGTGAAAGAGAGAGAAATTCTTACAAAATTCGTTCAGGGGCTGTGATGCCACCTAGATTGACCATATCTAGACCCACAGCTGATTGAGACATAAGGGTGGACACTCTTGGGGCTGAGAGGTTTGGTGAGGTTGGGTGAGCAAATGCAGACCCTTTAAAGTAATACTGCGTGGTACCCATCCCATGGGTCCCCAATCTCCAGGTTCAAGGGCATCTTCCTACATCGAAAACTTGCATGAGAAACCCAGAAGATGGTACACCGTGTGATCGGGAAAGGTTTCTAAAACGCACCTCATTTCTCATCTCCCTGTGCTCGGGTTCGCCATTCCAACCGCTTTACTAGCAATCTCCCTCCTTGGAGAATCAGCACCTTTAACCTCCTGTTCCGTACAGGTTGCAATTTGTCCTGAGGATGAACGGGAAGAGGGGGAACCAATGAGAGACTAGCTCTAGGTGTTGGGACAGGCACAGGTCACTCTATTTTCCCATCAGGAAGAAGAATTAACCACAGGCTCAGCCTGCCGCCCGGGACCAGAATAGGGCCTGAAGCAATCCTGCGCTTTTGCGGCCAGCTCCCAAGAAAGCGAGTTGAAAAATGGAGCTCAGGGGCACTGCAATTCACAAACCTGCAGACTTAGAAATGATGACTGTCGTCCACAAACATATTGAGGGAAGGCAACGAAGAGGATTTGAAAGCAAGGCAGAATTGCAGGAAACAGATTTCAGGAGGGAGATTCGAATCGCCTTTAAAGCACAGGAAAAGCGGCAAAACCTCGACAATGATGCCCTTGGCCAAAAAGGGCGTATGCGTTTTTTCCTGAATATATTCAGGAAAAAACGCATACGCCCTTTTTGGCCAACCAAGCAACCTGGAAAGGCAAATCACCGCTACAAAGAAGTCTCGCTTCCCATCGGTCAAAAGGGCCATGCTGAATAATGTGTCAAAACCAGAAAGGCAGGACAGGCCATGGAGAAACGGGAGCCTGGCTACGCTGATGGGCGGGATGTAATTTGCCAACAGCCACTCTGGAGAAGTGCACGGTGTGTCCTGAAACTTCTAAAAAACTCAGCTTAGGGAGCATAGGGCACATCCACTCAAGGGCGTATAAATTGGGAAAACTAAAAATCAGCAAGACACAGGCACCCCAAAGTTTAGGGCTGCTCTGTTGACAAGAACCTCCACTTTGTTACACCTTAAATATCCCAGGAAAGAGAAAAATGGATAAAGAAGTTGTGGTCCTTATGTACAATGGAATATCACTCAGCCATGAAATCAACGTCATAAGGCTAGTAGCAGCATGATGAGTGGATTTAGGTACGACGATTCTAAGTGAAATAAGTCACACAGAAAAAGACACTTATCATAAGATATCACTTATAGAGGGAATGTAAAAACCGCTACCGTTGAACTGAATTACAAAACAGAATAGAGTCACACGTTTAGAAAACACACTATGGCTGCTTAACGGGAAAGGTGAGGTGGGGTGATGCATAAAACAAGGGTTTCAAATTATCTCAGATACCGTTCCATAAACCCAATATGTAATAGACAAGACCTACTCCTTGCTCAATGAATTGGACTCAACACCCCCTATTCACCGCCCAAGAATATATCTGACTAGTAAGAATCTTAAAACCTATGCATTGATATCTCTCTGTAAGTGAGTCAAGTGGGTGTAAAGCGGCAAAACCACAGCAGTGAAAAGCAGGTAAACCCCATTATAAAAATCAATTACTTTTAAAAACCCGTGAAACAAAGACAGTGAAAGAGAGAGAAATTCTTACAAAATTCGTTCAGGGGCTGTGATGCCACCTAGATTGACCATATCTAGACCCACAGCTGATTGAGACATAAGGGTGGACACTCTTGGGGCTGAGAGGTTTGGTGAGGTTGGGTGAGCAAACGCAGACCCTTTAAAGTAATACTGCATGGTACCCATCCCATGGGTCCCAAATCTCCAGGTTCAAGGGCATCTTCCTACATCGAAAACATGCATGAGAAACCCAGAAGATGGTACACCGCGTGATCGGGAAAGGTTTCTAAAACGCACCTCATTTCTCATCTCCTTGTGCTCGGGTTCGCCATTCCAACCGCTTTACTAGCAATCTCCCTCCTTGGAGAATCAGCGCCTTAAACCTCCTGTTACGTAAAGGTTGCAATTTGTCCTGAGGATGAACGGGAAGAGGGGGAACCAATGAGAGACTAGCTCTAGGTGTTGGGACAGGCACAGGTCACTCTATTTTCCCATCAGGAAGAAGAATTAACCACAGGCTCAGCCTGCCGCCCGGGACCAGAATAGGGCCTGAAGCAATCCTGCGCTTTTGCGGCCAGCCCCAAGAAAGCGAGTTGAAAAATGGAGCTCAGGGGTACTGCAATTCACAAACCTGCAGACTTATAAATGATGACTCTCGTCCACAAATATATTGAGGGAAGGCAACGAAGAGGATTTGAAAGCAAGGCAGAATTGCAGGAAACAGATTTCAGGAGGGAGATTCGAATCGCCTTTAAAGCACAGGAAAAGCGGCAAAACCTCGACAATGATGCCCTTGGCCAAAAAGGGCGTATGCGTTTTTTCCTGAATATATTCAGGAAAAAACGCATACGCCCTTTTTGGCCAACCAAGCAACCTGGAAAGGCAAATCACCGCTACAAAGAAGTCTCGCTTCCCATCGGTCAAAAGGGCCATGCTGAATAATGTGTCAAAACCAGAAAGGCAGGACAGGCCATGGAGAAACGGGAGCCTGGCTACGCTGATGGGCGGGATGTAAATTGCCAACAGCCACTCTGGAGAAGTGCACGGTGTGTCCTGAAACTTCTAAAAAACTCAGCTTAGGGAGCATAGGGCACATCCACTCAAGGGCGTATAAATTGGGAAAACTAAAAATCAGCAAGACACAGGCACCCCAAAGTTTAGGGCTGCTCTGTTGACAAGAACCTCCACTTTGTTACACCTTAAATATCCCAGGAAAGAGAAAAATGGATAAAGAAGTTGTGGTCCTTATGTACAATGGAATATCACTCAGCCATGAAATCAACGTCATAAGGCTAGTAGCAGCATGATGAGTGGATTTAGGTACGACGATTCTAAGTGAAATAAGTCACACAGAAAAAGACACTTATCATAAGATATCACTTATAGAGGGAATGTAAAAACCGCTACCGTTGAACTGAATTACAAAACAGAATAGAGTCACACGTTTAGAAAACACACTATGGCTGCTTAACGGGAAAGGTGAGGTGGGGTGATGCATAAAACAAGGGTTTCAAATTATCTCAGATACCGTTCCATAAACCCAATATGTAATAGACAAGACCTACTCCTTGCTCAATGAATTGGACTCAACACCCCCTATTCACCGCCCAAGAATATATCTGACTAGTAAGAATCTTAAAACCTATGCATTGATATCTCTCTGTAAGTGAGTCAAGTGGGTGTAAAGCGGCAAAACCACAGCAGTGAAAAGCAGGTAAACCCCATTATAAAAATCAATTACTTTTAAAAACCCGTGAAACAAAGACAGTGAAAGAGAGAGAAATTCTTACAAAATTCGTTCAGGGGCTGTGATGCCACCTAGATTGACCATATCTAGACCCACAGCTGATTGAGACATAAGGGTGGACACTCTTGGGGCTGAGAGGTTTGGTGAGGCTGGGTGAGCAAACGCAGACCCTTTAAAGTAATACTGCGTGGTACCCATCCCATGGGTCCCAAATCTCCAGGTTCAAGGGCATCTTCCTACATCGAAAACATGCATGAGAAACCCAGAAGATGGTACACCGCGTGATCGGGAAAGGTTTCTAAAACGCACCTCATTTCTCATCTCCTTGTGCTCGGGTTCGCCATTCGATCCGCTTTACTAGCAATCTCCCTCCTTGGATAATCAGCGCCTTTAACCTCCTGTTACGTACAGGTTGCAATTTGTCCTGAGGATGAACGGGAAGAGGGGGAACCAATGAGAGACTAGCTCTAGGTGTTGGGACAGGCACAGGTCACTCTATTTTCCCATCAGGAAGAAGAATTAACCACAGGCTCAGCCTGCCGCCCGGGACCTGAATAGGGCCTGAAGCAATCCTGCGCTTTTGCGGCCAGCCCCAAGAAAGCGAGTTGAAAAATGGAGCTCAGGGGTACTGCAATTCACAAACCTGCAGACTTATAAATGATGACTCTCGTCCACAAATATATTGAGGGAAGGCAACGAAGAGGATTTGATAGCTAGGCAGAATTGCAGGAAACAGATTTCAGGAGGGAGATTCGAATCGCCTTTAAAGCACAGGAAAAGCGGCAAAACCTCGACAATGATACCCTTGGCCAAAAAGGGCGTATGCGTTTTTTCCTGAATATATTCAGGAAAAAACGCATACGCCCTTTTTGGCCTACCAAGCAACCTGGAAAGGCAAATCAGCGCTACAAAGAAGTCTCGCTTCCCATCGGTCAAAAGGGCCATGCTGAATAAAGTGTCAAAACCAGAAAGGCAGGACAGGCCATGGAGAAACGGGAACTTGGCTACGCTGATGGGCGGGATGTAAATTGCCAACAGCCACTCTGGAGAAGTGCACGGTGTGTCCGAAAACATCTAAAAAACTCAGCTTAGGGAGCATAGGGCACATCCACTCAAGGGCGTATAAATTGGGAAAACTAAAAATCAGCAAGACACAGGCACCCCAAAGTTTAGGGCTGCTCTGTTGACAAGAACCTCCACTTTGTTACACCTTAAATATCCCAGGAAAGAGAAAAATGGATAAAGAAGTTGTGGTCCTTATGTACAATGGAATATCACTCAGCCATGAAATCAACGTCATAAGGCTAGTAGCAGCATGATGAGTGGATTTAGGTACGACGATTCTAAGTGAAATAAGTCACACAGAAAAAGACACTTATCATAAGATATCACTTATAGAGGGAATGTAAAAACCGCTACCGTTGAACTGAATTACAAAACAGAATAGAGTCACACGTTTAGAAAACACACTATGGCTGCTTAACGGGAAAGGTGAGGTGGGGTGATGCATAAAACAAGGGTTTCAAATTATCTCAGATACCGTTCCATAAACCCAATATGTAATAGACAAGACCTACTCCTTGCTCAATGAATTGGACTCAACACCCCTTATTCACCGCCCGAGAATATATCTGACTAGTAAGAATCTTAAAACCTATGCATTGATATCTCTCTGTAAGTGAGTCAAGTGGGTGTAAAGCGGCAAAACCACAGCAGTGAAAAGCAGGTAAACCCCATTATAAAAATCAATTACTTTTAAAAACCCGTGAAACAAAGACAGTGAAAGAGAGAGAAATTCTTACAAAATTCGTTCAGGGGCTGTGATGCCACCTAGATTGACCATATCTAGACCCACAGCTGATTGAGACATAAGGGTGGACACTCTTGGGGCTGAGAGGTTTGGTGAGGTTGGGTGAGCAAACGCAGACCCTTTAAAGTAATACTGCGTGGTACCCATCCCATGGGTCCCCAATCTCCAGGTTCAAGGGCATCTTCCTACATCGAAAACTTGCATGAGAAACCCAGAAGATGGTACACCGTGTGATCGGGAAAGGTTTCTAAAACGCACCTCATTTCTCATCTCCCTGTGCTCGGGTTCGCCATTCCAACCGCTTTACTAGCAATCTCCCTCCTTGGAGAATCAGCACCTTTAACCTCCTGTTCCGTACAGGTTGCAATTTGTCCTGAGGATGAACGGGAAGAGGGGGAACCAATGAGAGACTAGCTCTAGGTGTTGGGACAGGCACAGGTCACTCTATTTTCCCATGAGGAAGAAGAATTAACCACAGGCTCAGCCTGCCGCCCGGGACCAGAATAGGGCCTGAAGCAATCCTGCGCTTTTGCGGCCAGCTCCCAAGAAAGCGAGTTGAAAAATGGAGCTCAGGGGCACTGCAATTCACAAACCTGCAGACTTAGAAATGATGACTGTCGTCCACAAATATATTGAGGGAAGGCAACGAAGAGGATTTGAAAGCAAGGCAGAATTGCAGGAAACAGATTTCAGGAGGGAGATTCGAATCGCCTTTAAAGCACAGGAAAAGCGGCAAAACCTCGAAAATGATGCCCTTGGCCAAAAAGGGCGTATGCGTTTTCTCCTGAATATATTCAGGAAAAAACGCATACGCCCTTTTTGGCCAACCAAGCAACCTGGAAAGGCAAATCACCGCTACAAAGAAGTCTCGCTTCCCATCGGTCAAAAGGGCCATGCTGAATAAAGTGTCAAAACCAGAAAGGCAGGACAGGCCATGGAGAAACGGGAGCCTGGCTACGCTGATGGGCGGGACGTAAATTGCCAACAGCCACTCTGGAGAAGTGCACGGTGTGTCCTGAAACTTCTAAAAAACTCAGCTTAGGGAGCATAGGGCACATCCACTCAAGGGCGTATAAATTGGGAAAACTAAAAATCAGCAAGACACAGGCACCCCAAAGTTTAGGGCTGCTCTGTTGACAAGAACCTCCACTTTGTTACACCTTAAATATCCCAGGAAAGAGAAAAATGGATAAAGAAGTTGTGGTCCTTATGTACAATGGAATATCACTCAGCCATGAAATCAACGTCATAAGGCTAGTAGCAGCATGATGAGTGGATTTAGGTACGACGATTCTAAGTGAAATAAGTCACACAGAAAAAGACACTTATCATAAGATATCACTTATAGAGGGAATGTAAAAACCGCTACCGTTGAACTGAATTACAAAACAGAATAGAGTCACACGTTTAGAAAACACACTATGGCTGCTTAACGGGAAAGGTGAGGTGGGGTGATGCATAAAACAAGGGTTTCAAATTATCTCAGATACCGTTCCATAAACCCAATATGTAATAGACAAGACCTACTCCTTGCTCAATGAATTGGACTCAACACCCCCTATTCACCGCCCAAGAATATATCTGACTAGTAAGAATCTTAAAACCTATGCATTGATATCTCTCTGTAAGTGAGTCAAGTGGGTGTAAAGCGGCAAAACCACAGCAGTGAAAAGCAGGTAAACCCCATTATAAAAATCAATTACTTTTAAAAACCCGTGAAACAAAGACAGTGAAAGAGAGAGAAATTCTTACAAAATTCGTTCAGGGGCTGTGATGCCACCTAGATTGACCATATCTAGACCCACAGCTGATTGAGACATAAGGGTGGACACTCTTGGGGCTGAGAGGTTTGGTGAGGTTGGGTGAGCAAACGCAGACCCTTTAAAGTAATACTGCATGGTACCCATCCCATGGGTCCCAAATCTCCAGGTTCAAGGGCATCTTCCTACATCGAAAACATGCATGAGAAACCCAGAAGATGGTACACCGCGTGATCGGGAAAGGTTTCTAAAACGCACCTCATTTCTCATCTCCTTGTGCTCGGGTTCGCCATTCCAACCGCTTTACTAGCAATCTCCCTCCTTGGAGAATCAGCGCCTTAAACCTCCTGTTACGTAAAGGTTGCAATTTGTCCTGAGGATGAACGGGAAGAGGGGGAACCAATGAGAGACTAGCTCTAGGTGTTGGGACAGGCACAGGTCACTCTATTTTCCCATCAGGAAGAAGAATTAACCACAGGCTCAGCCTGCCGCCCGGGACCAGAATAGGGCCTGAAGCAATCCTGCGCTTTTGCGGCCAGCCCCAAGAAAGCGAGTTGAAAAATGGAGCTCAGGGGTACTGCAATTCACAAACCTGCAGACTTATAAATGATGACTCTCGTCCACAAATATATTGAGGGAAGGCAACGAAGAGGATTTGAAAGCAAGGCAGAATTGCAGGAAACAGATTTCAGGAGGGAGATTCGAATCGCCTTTAAAGCACAGGAAAAGCGGCAAAACCTCGACAATGATGCCCTTGGCCAAAAAGGGCGTATGCGTTTTTTCCTGAATATATTCAGGAAAAAACGCATACGCCCTTTTTGGCCAACCAAGCAACCTGGAAAGGCAAATCACCGCTACAAAGAAGTCTCGCTTCCCATCGGTCAAAAGGGCCATGCTGAATAATGTGTCAAAACCAGAAAGGCAGGACAGGCCATGGAGAAACGGGAGCCTGGCTACGCTGATGGGCGGGATGTAAATTGCCAACAGCCACTCTGGAGAAGTGCACGGTGTGTCCTGAAACTTCTAAAAAACTCAGCTTAGGGAGCATAGGGCACATCCACTCAAGGGCGTATAAATTGGGAAAACTAAAAATCAGCAAGACACAGGCACCCCAAAGTTTAGGGCTGCTCTGTTGACAAGAACCTCCACTTTGTTACACCTTAAATATCCCAGGAAAGAGAAAAATGGATAAAGAAGTTGTGGTCCTTATGTACAATGGAATATCACTCAGCCATGAAATCAACGTCATAAGGCTAGTAGCAGCATGATGAGTGGATTTAGGTACGACGATTCTAAGTGAAATAAGTCACACAGAAAAAGACACTTATCATAAGATATCACTTATAGAGGGAATGTAAAAACCGCTACCGTTGAACTGAATTACAAAACAGAATAGAGTCACACGTTTAGAAAACACACTATGGCTGCTTAACGGGAAAGGTGAGGTGGGGTGATGCATAAAACAAGGGTTTCAAATTATCTCAGATACCGTTCCATAAACCCAATATGTAATAGACAAGACCTACTCCTTGCTCAATGAATTGGACTCAACACCCCCTATTCACCGCCCAAGAATATATCTGACTAGTAAGAATCTTAAAACCTATGCATTGATATCTCTCTGTAAGTGAGTCAAGTGGGTGTAAAGCGGCAAAACCACAGCAGTGAAAAGCAGGTAAACCCCATTATAAAAATCAATTACTTTTAAAAACCCGTGAAACAAAGACAGTGAAAGAGAGAGAAATTCTTACAAAATTCGTTCAGGGGCTGTGATGCCACCTAGATTGACCATATCTAGACCCACAGCTGATTGAGACATAAGGGTGGACACTCTTGGGGCTGAGAGGTTTGGTGAGGCTGGGTGAGCAAACGCAGACCCTTTAAAGTAATACTGCGTGGTACCCATCCCATGGGTCCCAAATCTCCAGGTTCAAGGGCATCTTCCTACATCGAAAACATGCATGAGAAACCCAGAAGATGGTACACCGCGTGATCGGGAAAGGTTTCTAAAACGCACCTCATTTCTCATCTCCTTGTGCTCGGGTTCGCCATTCGATCCGCTTTACTAGCAATCTCCCTCCTTGGATAATCAGCGCCTTTAACCTCCTGTTACGTACAGGTTGCAATTTGTCCTGAGGATGAACGGGAAGAGGGGGAACCAATGAGAGACTAGCTCTAGGTGTTGGGACAGGCACAGGTCACTCTATTTTCCCATCAGGAAGAAGAATTAACCACAGGCTCAGCCTGCCGCCCGGGACCTGAATAGGGCCTGAAGCAATCCTGCGCTTTTGCGGCCAGCCCCAAGAAAGCGAGTTGAAAAATGGAGCTCAGGGGTACTGCAATTCACAAACCTGCAGACTTATAAATGATGACTCTCGTCCACAAATATATTGAGGGAAGGCAACGAAGAGGATTTGATAGCTAGGCAGAATTGCAGGAAACAGATTTCAGGAGGGAGATTCGAATCGCCTTTAAAGCACAGGAAAAGCGGCAAAACCTCGACAATGATACCCTTGGCCAAAAAGGGCGTATGCGTTTTTTCCTGAATATATTCAGGAAAAAACGCATACGCCCTTTTTGGCCTACCAAGCAACCTGGAAAGGCAAATCAGCGCTACAAAGAAGTCTCGCTTCCCATCGGTCAAAAGGGCCATGCTGAATAAAGTGTCAAAACCAGAAAGGCAGGACAGGCCATGGAGAAACGGGAACTTGGCTACGCTGATGGGCGGGATGTAAATTGCCAACAGCCACTCTGGAGAAGTGCACGGTGTGTCCGAAAACATCTAAAAAACTCAGCTTAGGGAGCATAGGGCACATCCACTCAAGGGCGTATAAATTGGGAAAACTAAAAATCAGCAAGACACAGGCACCCCAAAGTTTAGGGCTGCTCTGTTGACAAGAACCTCCACTTTGTTACACCTTAAATATCCCAGGAAAGAGAAAAATGGATAAAGAAGTTGTGGTCCTTATGTACAATGGAATATCACTCAGCCATGAAATCAACGTCATAAGGCTAGTAGCAGCATGATGAGTGGATTTAGGTACGACGATTCTAAGTGAAATAAGTCACACAGAAAAAGACACTTATCATAAGATATCACTTATAGAGGGAATGTAAAAACCGCTACCGTTGAACTGAATTACAAAACAGAATAGAGTCACACGTTTAGAAAACACACTATGGCTGCTTAACGGGAAAGGTGAGGTGGGGTGATGCATAAAACAAGGGTTTCAAATTATCTCAGATACCGTTCCATAAACCCAATATGTAATAGACAAGACCTACTCCTTGCTCAATGAATTGGACTCAACACCCCTTATTCACCGCCCGAGAATATATCTGACTAGTAAGAATCTTAAAACCTATGCATTGATATCTCTCTGTAAGTGAGTCAAGTGGGTGTAAAGCGGCAAAACCACAGCAGTGAAAAGCAGGTAAACCCCATTATAAAAATCAATTACTTTTAAAAACCCGTGAAACAAAGACAGTGAAAGAGAGAGAAATTCTTACAAAATTCGTTCAGGGGCTGTGATGCCACCTAGATTGACCATATCTAGACCCACAGCTGATTGAGACATAAGGGTGGACACTCTTGGGGCTGAGAGGTTTGGTGAGGTTGGGTGAGCAAACGCAGACCCTTTAAAGTAATACTGCGTGGTACCCATCCCATGGGTCCCCAATCTCCAGGTTCAAGGGCATCTTCCTACATCGAAAACTTGCATGAGAAACCCAGAAGATGGTACACCGTGTGATCGGGAAAGGTTTCTAAAACGCACCTCATTTCTCATCTCCCTGTGCTCGGGTTCGCCATTCCAACCGCTTTACTAGCAATCTCCCTCCTTGGAGAATCAGCACCTTTAACCTCCTGTTCCGTACAGGTTGCAATTTGTCCTGAGGATGAACGGGAAGAGGGGGAACCAATGAGAGACTAGCTCTAGGTGTTGGGACAGGCACAGGTCACTCTATTTTCCCATGAGGAAGAAGAATTAACCACAGGCTCAGCCTGCCGCCCGGGACCAGAATAGGGCCTGAAGCAATCCTGCGCTTTTGCGGCCAGCTCCCAAGAAAGCGAGTTGAAAAATGGAGCTCAGGGGCACTGCAATTCACAAACCTGCAGACTTAGAAATGATGACTGTCGTCCACAAATATATTGAGGGAAGGCAACGAAGAGGATTTGAAAGCAAGGCAGAATTGCAGGAAACAGATTTCAGGAGGGAGATTCGAATCGCCTTTAAAGCACAGGAAAAGCGGCAAAACCTCGAAAATGATGCCCTTGGCCAAAAAGGGCGTATGCGTTTTCTCCTGAATATATTCAGGAAAAAACGCATACGCCCTTTTTGGCCAACCAAGCAACCTGGAAAGGCAAATCACCGCTACAAAGAAGTCTCGCTTCCCATCGGTCAAAAGGGCCATGCTGAATAAAGTGTCAAAACCAGAAAGGCAGGACAGGCCATGGAGAAACGGGAGCCTGGCTACGCTGATGGGCGGGACGTAAATTGCCAACAGCCACTCTGGAGAAGTGCACGGTGTGTCCTGAAACTTCTAAAAAACTCAGCTTAGGGAGCATAGGGCACATCCACTCAAGGGCGTATAAATTGGGAAAACTAAAAATCAGCAAGACACAGGCACCCCAAAGTTTAGGGCTGCTCTGTTGACAAGAACCTCCACTTTGTTACACCTTAAATATCCCAGGAAAGAGAAAAATGGATAAAGAAGTTGTGGTCCTTATGTACAATGGAATATCACTCAGCCATGAAATCAACGTCATAAGGCTAGTAGCAGCATGATGAGTGGATTTAGGTACGACGATTCTAAGTGAAATAAGTCACACAGAAAAAGACACTTATCATAAGATATCACTTATAGAGGGAATGTAAAAACCGCTACCGTTGAACTGAATTACAAAACAGAATAGAGTCACACGTTTAGAAAACACACTATGGCTGCTTAACGGGAAAGGTGAGGTGGGGTGATGTATAAAACAAGGGTTTCAAATTATCTCAGATACCGTTCCATAAACCCAATATGTAATAGACAAGACCTACTCCTTGCTCAATGAATTGGACTCAACACCCCCTATTCACCGCCCAAGAATATATCTGACTAGTAAGAATCTTAAAACCTATGCATTGATATCTCTCTGTAAGTGAGTCAAGTGGGTGTAAAGCGGCAAAAACACAGCAGTGAAAAGCTGGTAAACCCCATTATAAAAATCAATTACTTTTAAAAACCCGTGAAACAAAGACAGTGAAAGAGAGAGAAATTCTTACAAAATTCGTTCAGGGGCTGTGATGCCACCTAGATTGACCATATCTAGACCCACAGCTGATTGAGACATAAGGGTGGACACTCTTGGGGCTGAGAGGTTTGGTGAGGTTGGGTGAGCAAACGCAGACCCTTTAAAGTAATACTGCGTGGTACCCATCCCATGGGTCCCAAATCTCCAGGTTCAAGGGCATCTTCCTACACCGAAAACATGCATGAGAAACCCAGAAGATGGTACACCACGTGATCGGGAAAGGTTTCTAAAACGCACCTCATTTCTCATCTCCTTGTGCTCGGGTTCGCCATTCCAACCGCTTTACTAGCAATCTCCCTCCTTGGATAATCAGCACCTTTAACCTCCTGTTACGTAAAGGTTGCAATTTGTCCTGAGGATGAACGGGAAGAGGGGGAACCAATGAGAGACTAGCTCTAGGTGTTGGGACAGGCACAGGTCACTCTATTTTCCCATCAGGAAGAAGAATTAACCACAGGCTCAGCCTGCCGCCCGGGACCTGAATAGGGCCTGAAGCAATCCTGCGCTTTTGCGGCCAGCCCCAAGAAAGCGAGTTGAAAAATGGAGCTCAGGGGTACTGCAATTCACAAACCTGCAGACTTATAAATGATGACTCTCGTCCACAAATATATTGAGGGAAGGCAACGAAGAGGATTTGAAAGCAAGGCAGAATTGCAGGAAACAGATTTCAGGAGGGAGATTCGAATCGCCTTTAAAGCACAGGAAAAGCGGCAAAACCTCGACAATGATACCCTTGGCCAAAAAGGGCGTATGCGTTTTTTCCTGAATATATTCAGGAAAAAACGCATACGCCCTTTTTGGCCTACCAAGCAACCTGGAAAGGCAAATCAGCGCTACAAAGAAGTCTCGCTTCCCATCGGTCAAAAGGGCCATGCTGAATAAAGTGTCAAAACCAGAAAGGCAGGACAGGCCATGGAGAAACGGGAGCCTGGCTACGCTGATGGGCGGGATGTAAATTGCCAACAGCCACTCTGGAGAAGTGCACGGTGTGTCCGAAAACATCTAAAAAACTCAGCTTAGGGAGCATAGGGCACATCCACTCAAGGGCGTATAAATTGGGAAAACTAAAAATCAGCAAGACACAGGCACCCCAAAGTTTAGGGCTGCTCTGTTGACAAGAACCTCCACTTTGTTACACCTTAAATATCCCAGGAAAGAGAAAAATGGATAAAGAAGTTGTGGTCCTTATGTACAATGGAATATCACTCAGCCATGAAATCAACGTCATAAGGCTAGTAGCAGCATGATGAGTGGATTTAGGTACGACGATTCTAAGTGAAATAAGTCACACAGAAAAAGACACTTATCATAAGATATCACTTATAGAGGGAATGTAAAAACCGCTACCGTTGACCTGAATTACAAAACAGAATAGAGTCACACGTTTAGAAAACACACTATGGCTGCTTAACGGGAAAGGTGAGGTGGGGTGATGTATAAAACAAGGGTTTCAAATTATCTCAGATACCGTTCCATAAACCCAATATGTAATAGACAAGACCTACTCCTTGCTCAATGAATTGGACTCAACACCCCCTATTCACCGCCCAAGAATATATCTGACTAGTAAGAATCTTAAAACCTATGCATTGATATCTCTCTGTAAGTGAGTCAAGTGGGTGTAAAGCGGCAAAAACACAGCAGTGAAAAGCTGGTAAACCCCATTATAAAAATCAATTACTTTTAAAAACCCGTGAAACAAAGACAGTGAAAGAGAGAGAAATTCTTACAAAATTCGTTCAGGGGCTGTGATGCCACCTAGATTGACCATATCTAGACCCACAGCTGATTGAGACATAAGGGTGGACACTCTTGGGGCTGAGAGGTTTGGTGAGGTTGGGTGAGCAAACGCAGACCCTTTAAAGTAATACTGCGTGGTACCCATCCCATGGGTCCCAAATCTCCAGGTTCAAGGGCATCTTCCTACATCGAAAACATGCATGAGAAACCCAGAAGATGGTACACCGCGTGATCGGGAAAGGTTTCTAAAACGCACCTCATTTCTCATCTCCTTGTGCTCGGGTTCGCCATTCCAACCGCTTTACTAGCAATCTCCCTCCTTGGATAATCAGCACCTTTAACCTCCTGTTACGTAAAGGTTGCAATTTGTCCTGAGGATGAACGGGAAGAGGGGGAACTAATGAGAGACTAGCTCTAGGTGTTGGGACAGGCACAGGTCACTCTATTTTCCCATCAGGAAGAAGAATTAACCACAGGCTCAGCCTGCCGCCCGGGACCTGAATAGGGCCTGAAGCAATCCTGCGCTTTTGCGGCCAGCCCCAAGAAAGCGAGTTGAAAAATGGAGCTCAGGGGTACTGCAATTCACAAACCTGCAGACTTATAAATGATGACTCTCGTCCCCAAATATATTGAGGGAAGGCAACGAAGAGGATTTGAAAGCAAGGCAGAATTGCAGGAAACAGATTTCAGGAGGGAGATTCGAATCGCCTTTAAAGCACAGGAAAAGCGGCAAAACCTCGACAATGATACCCTTGGCCAAAAAGGGCGTATGCGTTTTTTCCTGAATATATTCAGGAAAAAACGCATACGCCCTTTTTGGCCTACCAAGCAACCTGGAAAGGCAAATCAGCGCTACAAAGAAGTCTCGCTTCCCATCGGTCAAAAGGGCCATGCTGAATAAAGTGTCAAAACCAGAAAGGCAGGACAGGCCATGGAGAAACGGGAGCCTGGCTACGCTGATGGGCGGGATGTAAATTGCCAACAGCCACTCTGGAGAAGTGCACGGTGTGTCCGAAAACATCTAAAAAACTCAGCTTAGGGAGCATAGGGCACATCCACTCAAGGGCGTATAAATTGGGAAAACTAAAAATCAGCAAGACACAGGCACCCCAAAGTTTAGGGCTGCTCTGTTGACAAGAACCTCCACTTTGTTACACCTTAAATATCCCAGGAAAGAGAAAAATGGATAAAGAAGTTGTGGTCCTTATGTACAATGGAATATCACTCAGCCATGAAATCAACGTCATAAGGCTAGTAGCAGCATGATGAGTGGATTTAGGTACGACGATTCTAAGTGAAATAAGTCACACAGAAAAAGACACTTATCATAAGATATCACTTATAGAGGGAATGTAAAAACCGCTATCGTTGAACTGAATTACAAAACAGAATAGAGTCACACGTTTAGAAAACACACTATGGCTGCTTAACGGGAAAGGTGAGGTGGGGTGATGCATAAAACAAGGGTTTCAAATTATCTCAGATACCGTTCCATAAACCCAATATGTAATAGACAAGACCTACTCCTTGCTCAATGAATTGGACTCAACACCCCCTATTCACCGCCCAAGAATATATCTGACTAGTAAGAATCTTAAAACCTATGCATTGATATCTCTCTGTAAGTGAGTCAAGTGGGTGTAAAGCGGCAAAACCACAGCAGTGAAAAGCAGGTAAACCCCATTATAAAAATCAATTACTTTTAAAAACCCGTGAAACAAAGACAGTGAAAGAGAGAGAAATTCTTACAAAATTCGTTCAGGGGCTGTGATGCCACCTAGATTGACCATATCTAGACCCACAGCTGATTGAGACATAAGGGTGGACACTCTTGGGGCTGAGAGGTTTGGTGAGGTTGGGTGAGCAAACGCAGACCCTTTAAAGTAATACTGCGTGGTACCCATCCCATGGGTCCCCAATCTCCAGGTTCAAGGGCATCTTCCTACATCGAAAACTTGCATGAGAAACCCAGAAGATGGTACACCGTGTGATCGGGAAAGGTTTCTAAAACGCACCTCATTTCTCATCTCCTTGTGCTCGGGTTCGCCATTCCAACCGCTTTACTAGCAATCTCCCTCCTTGGAGAATCAGCACCTTTAACCTCCTGTTCCGTACAGGTTGCAATTTGTCCTGAGGATGAACGGGAAGAGGGGGAACCAATGAGAGACTAGCTCTAGGTGTTGGGACAGGCACAGGTCACTCTATTTTCCCATCAGGAAGAAGAATTAACCACAGGCTCAGCCTGCCGCCCGGGACCAGAATAGGGCCTGAAGCAATCCTGCGCTTTTGCGGCCAGCTCCCAAGAAAGCGAGTTGAAAAATGGAGCTCAGGGGCACTGCAATTCACAAACCTGCAGACTTAGAAATGATGACTGTCGTCCACAAATATATTGAGGGAAGGCAACGAAGAGGATTTGAAAGCAAGGCAGAATTGCAGGAAACAGATTTCAGGAGGGAGATTCGAATCGCCTTTAAAGCACAGGAAAAGCGGCAAAACCTCGAAAATGATGCCCTTGGCCAAAAAGGGCGTATGCGTTTTCTCCTGAATATATTCAGGAAAAAACGCATACGCCCTTTTTGGCCAACCAAGCAACCTGGAAAGGCAAATCACCGCTACAAAGAAGTCTCGCTTCCCATCGGTCAAAAGGGCCATGCTGAATAAAGTGTCAAAACCAGAAAGGCAGGACAGGCCATGGAGAAACGGGAGCCTGGCTACGCTGATGGGCGGGACGTAAATTGCCAACAGCCACTCTGGAGAAGTGCACGGTGTGTCCTGAAACTTCTAAAAAACTCAGCTTAGGGAGCATAGGGCACATCCACTCAAGGGCGTATAAATTGGGAAAACTAAAAATCAGCAAGACACAGGCACCCCAAAGTTTAGGGCTGCTCTGTTGACAAGAACCTCCACTTTGTTACACCTTAAATATCCCAGGAAAGAGAAAAATGGATAAAGAAGTTGTGGTCCTTATGTACAATGGAATATCACTCAGCCATGAAATCAACGTCATAAGGCTAGTAGCAGCATGATGAGTGGATTTAGGTACGACGATTCTAAGTGAAATAAGTCACACAGAAAAAGACACTTATCATAAGATATCACTTATAGAGGGAATGTAAAAACCGCTACCGTTGAACTGAATTACAAAACAGAATAGAGTCACACGTTTAGAAAACACACTATGGCTGCTTAACGGGAAAGGTGAGGTGGGGTGATGTATAAAACAAGGGTTTCAAATTATCTCAGATACCGTTCCATAAACCCAATATGTAATAGACAAGACCTACTCCTTGCTCAATGAATTGGACTCAACACCCCCTATTCACCGCCCAAGAATATATCTGACTAGTAAGAATCTTAAAACCTATGCATTGATATCTCTCTGTAAGTGAGTCAAGTGGGTGTAAAGCGGCAAAAACACAGCAGTGAAAAGCTGGTAAACCCCATTATAAAAATCAATTACTTTTAAAAACCCGTGAAACAAAGACAGTGAAAGAGAGAGAAATTCTTACAAAATTCGTTCAGGGGCTGTGATGCCACCTAGATTGACCATATCTAGACCCACAGCTGATTGAGACATAAGGGTGGACACTCTTGGGGCTGAGAGGTTTGGTGAGGTTGGGTGAGCAAACGCAGACCCTTTAAAGTAATACTGCGTGGTACCCATCCCATGGGTCCCAAATCTCCAGGTTCAAGGGCATCTTCCTACATCGAAAACATGCATGAGAAACCCAGAAGATGGTACACCGCGTGATCGGGAAAGGTTTCTAAAACGCACCTCATTTCTCATCTCCTTGTGCTCGGGTTCGCCATTCCAACCGCTTTACTAGCAATCTCCCTCCTTGGATAATCAGCACCTTTAACCTCCTGTTACGTAAAGGTTGCAATTTGTCCTGAGGATGAACGGGAAGAGGGGGAACCAATGAGAGACTAGCTCTAGGTGTTGGGACAGGCACAGGTCACTCTATTTTCCCATCAGGAAGAAGAATTAACCACAGGCTCAGCCTGCCGCCCGGGACCTGAATAGGGCCTGAAGCAATCCTGCGCTTTTGCGGCCAGCCCCAAGAAAGCGAGTTGAAAAATGGAGCTCAGGGGTACTGCAATTCACAAACCTGCAGACTTATAAAT
The DNA here is from genome assembly GCF_965194825.1 of Balaenoptera physalus. NCBI lineage: Eukaryota > Metazoa > Chordata > Mammalia > Artiodactyla > Balaenopteridae > Balaenoptera > Balaenoptera physalus. Next base: position 175,866 of record NW_028126044.1, read on the forward strand.
GATGACTCTCGTCCACAAATATATTGAGGGAAGGCAACGAAGAGGATTTGAAAGCAAGGCAGAATTGCAGGAAACAGATTTCAGGAGGGAGATTCGAATCGCCTTTAAAGCACAGGAAAAGCGGCAAAACCTCGACAATGATACCATTGGCCAAAAAGGGCGTATGCGTTTTTTCCTGAATATATTCAGGAAAAAACGCATACGCCCTTTTTGGCCTACCAAGCAACCTGGAAAGGCAAATCAGCGCTACAAAGAAGTCTCGCTTCCCATCGGTCAAAAGGGCCATGCTGAATAAAGTGTCAAAACCAGAAAGGCAGGACAGGCCATGGAGAAACGGGAGCCTGGCTACGCTGATGGGCGGGATGTAAATTGCCAACAGCCACTCTGGAGAAGTGCACGGTGTGTCCGAAAACATCTAAAAAACTCAGCTTAGGGAGCATAGGGCACATCCACTCAAGGGCGTATAAATTGGGAAAACTAAAAATCAGCAAGACACAGGCACCCCAAAGTTTAGGGCTGCTCTGTTGACAAGAACCTCCACTTTGTTACACCTTAAATATCCCAGGAAAGAGAAAAATGGATAAAGAAGTTGTGGTCCATATGTACAATGGAATATCACTCAGCCATGAAATCAACGTCATAAGGCTAGTAGCAGCATGATGAGTGGATTTAGGTACGACGATTCTAAGTGAAATAAGTCACACAGAAAAAGACACTTATCATAAGATATCACTTATAGAGGGAATGTAAAAACCGCTATCGTTGAACTGAATTACAAAACAGAATAGAGTCACACGTTTAGAAAACACACTATGGCTGCTTAACGGGAAAGGTGAGGTGGGGTGATGCATAAAACAAGGGTTTCAAATTATCTCAGATACCGTTCCATAAACCCAATATGTAATAGACAAGACCTACTCCTTGCTCAATGAATTGGACTCAACACCCCCTATTCACCGCCCAAGAATATATCTGACTAGTAAGAATCTTAAAACCTATGCATTGATATCTCTCTGTAAGTGAGTCAAGTGGGTGTAAAGCGGCAAAACCACAGCAGTGAAAAGCAGGTAAACCCCATTATAAAAATAAATTACTTTTAAAAACCCGTGAAACAAAGACAGTGAAAGAGAGAGAAATTCTTACAAAATTCGTTCAGGGGCTGTGATGCCACCTAGATTGACCATATCTAGACCCACAGCTGATTGAGACATAAGGGTGGACACTCTTGGGGCTGAGAGGTTTGCTGAGGTTGGGTGAGCAAACGCAGACCCTTTAAAGTAATACTGCGTGGTACCCATCCCATGGGTCCCCAATCTCCAGGTTCAAGGGCATCTTCCTACATCGAAAACTTGCATGAGAAACCCCAGAAGATGGTACACCGTGTGATCGGGAAAGGTTTCTAAAACGCACCTCATTTCTCATCTCCTTGTGCTCGGGTTCGCCATTCCAACCGCTTTACTAGCAATCTCCCTCCTTGGAGAATCAGCACCTTTAACCTCCTGTTCCGTACAGGTTGCAATTTGTCCTGAGGATGAACGGGAAGAGGGGGAACCAATGAGAGACTAGCTCTAGGTGTTGGGACAGGCACAGGTCACTCTATTTTCCCATCAGGAAGAAGAATTAACCACAGGCTCAGCCTGCCGCCCGGGACCAGAATAGGGCCTGAAGCAATCCTGCGCTTTTGCGGCCAGCTCCCAAGAAAGCGAGTTGAAAAATGGAGCTCAGGGGCACTGCAATTCACAAACCTGCAGACTTAGAAATGATGACTGTCGTCCACAAATATATTGAGGGAAGGCAACGAAGAGGATTTGAAAGCAAGGCAGAATTGCAGGAAACAGATTTCAGGAGGGAGATTCGAATCGCCTTTAAAGCACAGGAAAAGCGGCAAAACCTCGAAAATGATGCCCTTGGCCAAAAAGGGCGTATGCGTTTTCTCCTGAATATATTCAGGAAAAAACGCATACGCCCTTTTTGGCCAACCAAGCAACCTGGAAAGGCAAATCACCGCTACAAAGAAGTCTCGCTTCCCATCGGTCAAAAGGGCCATGCTGAATAAAGTGTCAAAACCAGAAAGGCAGGACAGGCCATGGAGAAACGGGAGCCTGGCTACGCTGATGGGCGGGACGTAAATTGCCAACAGCCACTCTGGAGAAGTGCACGGTGTGTCCTGAAACTTCTAAAAAACTCAGCTTAGGGAGCATAGGGCACATCCACTCAAGGGCGTATAAATTGGGAAAACTAAAAATCAGCAAGACACAGGCACCCCAAAGTTTAGGGCTGCTCTGTTGACAAGAACCTCCACTTTGTTACACCTTAAATATCCCAGGAAAGAGAAAAATGGATAAAGAAGTTGTGGTCCTTATGTACAATGGAATATCACTCAGCCATGAAATCAACGTCATAAGGCTAGTAGCAGCATGATGAGTGGATTTAGGTACGACGATTCTAAGTGAAATAAGTCACACAGAAAAAGACACTTATCATAAGATATCACTTATAGAGGGAATGTAAAAACCGCTACCGTTGAACTGAATTACAAAACAGAATAGAGTCACACGTTTAGAAAACACACTATGGCTGCTTAACGGGAAAGGTGAGGTGGGGTGATGCATAAAACAAGGGTTTCAAATTATCTCAGATACCGTTCCATAAACCCAATATGTAATAGACAAGACCTACTCCTTGCTCAATGAATTGGACTCAACACCCCCTATTCACCGCCCAAGAATATATCTGACTAGTAAGAATCTTAAAACCTATGCATTGATATCTCTCTGTAAGTGAGTCAAGTGGGTGTAAAGCGGCAAAAACACAGCAGTGAAAAGCTGGTAAACCCCATTATAAAAATCAATTACTTTTAAAAACCTGTGAAACAAAGACAGTGAAAGAGAGAGAAATTCTTACAAAATTCGTTCAGGGGCTGTGATGCCACCTAGATTGACCATATCTAGACCCACAGCTGATTGAGACATAAGGGTGGACACTCTTGGGGCTGAGAGGTTTGGTGAGGTTGGGTGAGCAAACGCAGACCCTTTAAAGTAATACTGCGTGGTACCCATCCCATGGGTCCCCAATCTCCAGGTTCAAGGGCATCTTCCTACATCGAAAACTTGCATGAGAAACCCAGAAGATGGTACACCGTGTGATCGGGAAAGGTTTCTAAAACGCACCTCATTTCTCATCTCCCTGTGCTCGGGTTCGCCATTCCAACCGCTTTACTAGCAATCTCCCTCCTTGGAGAATCAGCACCTTTAACCTCCTGTTCCGTACAGGTTGCAATTTGTCCTGAGGATGAACGGGAAGAGGGGGAACCAATGAGAGACTAGCTCTAGGTGTTGGGACAGGCACAGGTCACTCTATTTTCCCATCAGGAAGAAGAATTAACCACAGGCTCAGCCTGCCGCCCGGGACCAGAATAGGGCCTGAAGCAATCCTGCGCTTTTGCGGCCAGCTCCCAAGAAAGCGAGTTGAAAAATGGAGCTCAGGGGCACTGCAATTCACAAACCTGCAGACTTAGAAATGATGACTGTCGTCCACAAACATATTGAGGGAAGGCAACGAAGAGGATTTGAAAGCAAGGCAGAATTGCAGGAAACAGATTTCAGGAGGGAGATTCGAATCGCCTTTAAAGCACAGGAAAAGCGGCAAAACCTCGACAATGATGCCCTTGGCCAAAAAGGGCGTATGCGTTTTTTCCTGAATATATTCAGGAAAAAACGCATACGCCCTTTTTGGCCAACCAAGCAACCTGGAAAGGCAAATCACCGCTACAAAGAAGTCTCGCTTCCCATCGGTCAAAAGGGCCATGCTGAATAATGTGTCAAAACCAGAAAGGCAGGACAGGCCATGGAGAAACGGGAGCCTGGCTACGCTGATGGGCGGGATGTAAATTGCCAACAGCCACTCTGGAGAAGTGCACGGTGTGTCCTGAAACTTCTAAAAAACTCAGCTTAGGGAGCATAGGGCACATCCACTCAAGGGCGTATAAATTGGGAAAACTAAAAATCAGCAAGACACAGGCACCCCAAAGTTTAGGGCTGCTCTGTTGACAAGAACCTCCACTTTGTTACACCTTAAATATCCCAGAAAAGAGAAAAATGGATAAAGAAGTTGTGGTCCTTATGTACAATGGAATATCACTCAGCCATGAAATCAACGTCATAAGGCTAGTAGCAGCATGATGAGTGGATTTAGGTACGACGATTCTAAGTGAAGTAAGTCACACAGAAAAAGACACTTATCATAAGATATCACTTATAGAGGGAATGTAAAAACCGCTACCGTTGAACTGAATTAAAAAACAGAATAGAGTCACACGTTTAGAAAACACACTATGGCTGCTTAACGGGAAAGGTGAGGTGGGGTGATGCATAAAACAAGGGTTTCAAATTATCTCAGATACCGTTCCATAAACCCAATATCAAATAGACAAGACCTACTCCTTGCTCAATGAATTGGACTCAAAACCCCCTATTCACCACCCAAGAATATATCTGACTAGTAAGAATCTTAAAAGCTATGCATTGATATCTCTCTGTAAGTGAGTCAAGTGGGTGTAAAGCGGCAAAAACAGAGCAGTGAAAAGCAGGTAAACCCCATTATAAAAATCAATTACTTTTAAAAACCCGTGAAACAAAGACAGTGAAAGAGAGAGAAATTCTTACAAAATTCGTTCAGGGGCTGTGATGCCACCTAGATTGACCATATCTAGACCCACAGCTGATTGAGACATAAGGGTGGACACTCTTGGGGCTGAGAGGTTTGGTGAGGTTGGGTGAGCAAACGCAGACCCTTTAAAGTAATACTGCGTGGTAGCCATCCCATGGGTCCCAAATCTCCAGGTTCAAGGGCATCTTCCTACATCGAAAACATGCATGAGAAACCCAGAAGATGGTACACCTTGTGATCGGGAAAGGTTTCTAAAACGCACCTCATTTCTCATCTCCTTGTGCTCGGGTTCGCCATTCCAGCCGCTTTACTAGCGATCTCCCTCCTTGGAGAATCAGCACCTTTAACCTCCTGTTCCGTACAGGTTGCAATTTGTCCTGAGGATGAATGGGAAGAGGGGGAACTAATGAGAGACTAGCTCTAGGTGTTGGGACAGGCACAGGTCACTCTATTTTCCCATCAGGAAGAAGAATTAACCACAGGCTCAGCCTGCCGCCCGGGACCAGAATAGGGCCTGAAGCAATCCTGCGCTTTTGCGGCCAACCCCAAGAAAGCGAGTTGAAAAATGGAGCTCAGGGGCACTGCAATTCACAAACCTGCAGACTTATAAATGATGACTCTCGTCCACAAATATATTGAGGGAAGGCAACGAAGAGGATTGGAAAGCAAGGCAGAATTGCAGGAAACAGATTTCAGGAGGGAGATTCGAATCGCCTTTAAAGCACAGGAAAAGCGGCAAAACCTCGACAATGATGCCCTTGGCCAAAAAGGGCGTATGCGTGTTTTCCTGAATATATTCAGGAAAAAACGCATACGCCCTTTTTGGCCTACCAAGCAACCTGGAAAGGCAAATCAGCGCTACAAAGAAGTCTCGCTTCCCATCGGTCAAAAGGGCCATGCTGAATAAAGTGTCAAAACCAGAAAGGCAGGACAGGCCATGGAGAAACGGGAGCCTGGCTACGCTGATGGGCGGGATGTAAATTGCCAACAGCCACTCTGGAGAAGTGCACGGTGTGTCCGAAAACATCTAAAAAACTCAGCTTAGGGAGCATAGGGCACATCCACTCAAGGGCGTATAAATTGGGAAAACTAAAAATCAGCAAGACACAGGCACCCCAAAGTTTAGGGCTGCTCTGTTGACAAGAACCTCCACTTTGTTACACCTTAAATATCCCAGGAAAGAGAAAAATGGATAAAGAAGTTGTGGTCCTTATGTACAATGGAATATCACTCAGCCATGAAATCAACGTCATAAGGCTAGTAGCAGCATGATGAGTGGATTTAGGTACGACGATTCTAAGTGAAATAAGTCACACAGAAAAAGACACTTATCATAAGATATCACTTATAGAGGGAATGTAAAAACCGCTATCGTTGAACTGAATTACAAAACAGAATAGAGTCACACGTTTAGAAAACACACTATGGCTGCTTAACGGGAAAGGTGAGGTGGGGTGATGCATAAAACAAGGGTTTCAAATTATCTCAGATACCGTTCCATAAACCCAATATGTAATAGACAAGACCTACTCCTTGCTCAATGAATTGGACTCAACACCCCCTATTCACCGCCCAAGAATATATCTGACTAGTAAGAATCTTAAAACCTATGCATTGATATCTCTCTGTAAGTGAGTCAAGTGGGTGTAAAGCGGCAAAACCACAGCAGTGAAAAGCAGGTAAACCCCATTATAAAAATAAATTACTTTTAAAAACCCGTGAAACAAAGACAGTGAAAGAGAGAGAAATTCTTACAAAATTCGTTCAGGGGCTGTGATGCCACCTAGATTGACCATATCTAGACCCACAGCTGATTGAGACATAAGGGTGGACACTCTTGGGGCTGAGAGGTTTGGTGAGGTTGGGTGAGCAAACGCAGACCCTTTAAAGTAATACTGCGTGGTACCCATCCCATGGGTCCCCAATCTCCAGGTTCAAGGGCATCTTCCTACATCGAAAACTTGCATGAGAAACCCAGAAGATGGTACACCGTGTGATCGGGAAAGGTTTCTAAAACGCACCTCATTTCTCATCTCCTTGTGCTCGGGTTCGCCATTCCAACCGCTTTACTAGCAATCTCCCTCCTTGGAGAATCAGCACCTTTAACCTCCTGTTCCGTACAGGTTGCAATTTGTCCTGAGGATGAACGGGAAGAGGGGGAACCAATGAGAGACTAGCTCTAGGTGTTGGGACAGGCACAGGTCACTCTATTTTCCCATCAGGAAGAAGAATTAACCACAGGCTCAGCCTGCCGCCCGGGACCAGAATAGGGCCTGAAGCAATCCTGCGCTTTTGCGGCCAGCTCCCAAGAAAGCGAGTTGAAAAATGGAGCTCAGGGGCACTGCAATTCACAAACCTGCAGACTTAGAAATGATGACTGTCGTCCACAAATATATTGAGGGAAGGCAACGAAGAGGATTTGAAAGCAAGGCAGAATTGCAGGAAACAGATTTCAGGAGGGAGATTCGAATCGCCTTTAAAGCACAGGAAAAGCGGCAAAACCTCGAAAATGATGCCCTTGGCCAAAAAGGGCGTATGCGTTTTCTCCTGAATATATTCAGGAAAAAACGCATACGCCCTTTTTGGCCAACCAAGCAACCTGGAAAGGCAAATCACCGCTACAAAGAAGTCTCGCTTCCCATCGGTCAAAAGGGCCATGCTGAATAAAGTGTCAAAACCAGAAAGGCAGGACAGGCCATGGAGAAACGGGAGCCTGGCTACGCTGATGGGCGGGACGTAAATTGCCAACAGCCACTCTGGAGAAGTGCACGGTGTGTCCTGAAACTTCTAAAAAACTCAGCTTAGGGAGCATAGGGCACATCCACTCAAGGGCGTATAAATTGGGAAAACTAAAAATCAGCAAGACACAGGCACCCCAAAGTTTAGGGCTGCTCTGTTGACAAGAACCTCCACTTTGTTACACCTTAAATATCCCAGGAAAGAGAAAAATGGATAAAGAAGTTGTGGTCCTTATGTACAATGGAATATCACTCAGCCATGAAATCAACGTCATAAGGCTAGTAGCAGCATGATGAGTGGATTTAGGTACGACGATTCTAAGTGAAATAAGTCACACAGAAAAAGACACTTATCATAAGATATCACTTATAGAGGGAATGTAAAAACCGCTACCGTTGAACTGAATTACAAAACAGAATAGAGTCACACGTTTAGAAAACACACTATGGCTGCTTAACGGGAAAGGTGAGGTGGGGTGATGTATAAAACAAGGGTTTCAAATTATCTCAGATACCGTTCCATAAACCCAATATGTAATAGACAAGACCTACTCCTTGCTCAATGAATTGGACTCAACACCCCCTATTCACCGCCCAAGAATATATCTGACTAGTAAGAATCTTAAAACCTATGCATTGATATCTCTCTGTAAGTGAGTCAAGTGGGTGTAAAGCGGCAAAAACACAGCAGTGAAAAGCTGGTAAACCCCATTATAAAAATCAATTACTTTTAAAAACCCGTGAAACAAAGACAGTGAAAGAGAGAGAAATTCTTACAAAATTCGTTCAGGGGCTGTGATGCCACCTAGATTGACCATATCTAGACCCACAGCTGATTGAGACATAAGGGTGGACACTCTTGGGGCTGAGAGGTTTGGTGAGGTTGGGTGAGCAAACGCAGACCCTTTAAAGTAATACTGCGTGGTACCCATCCCATGGGTCCCAAATCTCCAGGTTCAAGGGCATCTTCCTACATCGAAAACATGCATGAGAAACCCAGAAGATGGTACACCGCGTGATCGGGAAAGGTTTCTAAAACGCACCTCATTTCTCATCTCCTTGTGCTCGGGTTCGCCATTCCAACCGCTTTACTAGCAATCTCCCTCCTTGGATAATCAGCACCTTTAACCTCCTGTTACGTAAAGGTTGCAATTTGTCCTGAGGATGAACGGGAAGAGGGGGAACCAATGAGAGACTAGCTCTAGGTGTTGGGACAGGCACAGGTCACTCTATTTTCCCATCAGGAAGAAGAATTAACCACAGGCTCAGCCTGCCGCCCGGGACCTGAATAGGGCCTGAAGCAATCCTGCGCTTTTGCGGCCAGCCCCAAGAAAGCGAGTTGAAAAATGGAGCTCAGGGGTACTGCAATTCACAAACCTGCAGACTTATAAATGATGACTCTCGTCCACAAATATATTGAGGGAAGGCAACGAAGAGGATTTGAAAGCAAGGCAGAATTGCAGGAAACAGATTTCAGGAGGGAGATTCGAATCGCCTTTAAAGCACAGGAAAAGCGGCAAAACCTCGACAATGATACCATTGGCCAAAAAGGGCGTATGCGTTTTTTCCTGAATATATTCAGGAAAAAACGCATACGCCCTTTTTGGCCTACCAAGCAACCTGGAAAGGCAAATCAGCGCTACAAAGAAGTCTCGCTTCCCATCGGTCAAAAGGGCCATGCTGAATAAAGTGTCAAAACCAGAAAGGCAGGACAGGCCATGGAGAAACGGGAGCCTGGCTACGCTGATGGGCGGGATGTAAATTGCCAACAGCCACTCTGGAGAAGTGCACGGTGTGTCCGAAAACATCTAAAAAACTCAGCTTAGGGAGCATAGGGCACATCCACTCAAGGGCGTATAAATTGGGAAAACTAAAAATCAGCAAGACACAGGCACCCCAAAGTTTAGGGCTGCTCTGTTGACAAGAACCTCCACTTTGTTACACCTTAAATATCCCAGGAAAGAGAAAAATGGATAAAGAAGTTGTGGTCCATATGTACAATGGAATATCACTCAGCCATGAAATCAACGTCATAAGGCTAGTAGCAGCATGATGAGTGGATTTAGGTACGACGATTCTAAGTGAAATAAGTCACACAGAAAAAGACACTTATCATAAGATATCACTTATAGAGGGAATGTAAAAACCGCTATCGTTGAACTGAATTACAAAACAGAATAGAGTCACACGTTTAGAAAACACACTATGGCTGCTTAACGGGAAAGGTGAGGTGGGGTGATGCATAAAACAAGGGTTTCAAATTATCTCAGATACCGTTCCATAAACCCAATATGTAATAGACAAGACCTACTCCTTGCTCAATGAATTGGACTCAACACCCCCTATTCACCGCCCAAGAATATATCTGACTAGTAAGAATCTTAAAACCTATGCATTGATATCTCTCTGTAAGTGAGTCAAGTGGGTGTAAAGCGGCAAAACCACAGCAGTGAAAAGCAGGTAAACCCCATTATAAAAATAAATTACTTTTAAAAACCCGTGAAACAAAGACAGTGAAAGAGAGAGAAATTCTTACAAAATTCGTTCAGGGGCTGTGATGCCACCTAGATTGACCATATCTAGACCCACAGCTGATTGAGACATAAGGGTGGACACTCTTGGGGCTGAGAGGTTTGCTGAGGTTGGGTGAGCAAACGCAGACCCTTTAAAGTAATACTGCGTGGTACCCATCCCATGGGTCCCCAATCTCCAGGTTCAAGGGCATCTTCCTACATCGAAAACTTGCATGAGAAACCCAGAAGATGGTACACCGTGTGATCGGGAAAGGTTTCTAAAACGCACCTCATTTCTCATCTCCTTGTGCTCGGGTTCGCCATTCCAACCGCTTTACTAGCAATCTCCCTCCTTGGAGAATCAGCACCTTTAACCTCCTGTTCCGTACAGGTTGCAATTTGTCCTGAGGATGAACGGGAAGAGGGGGAACCAATGAGAGACTAGCTCTAGGTGTTGGGACAGGCACAGGTCACTCTATTTTCCCATCAGGAAGAAGAATTAACCACAGGCTCAGCCTGCCGCCCGGGACCAGAATAGGGCCTGAAGCAATCCTGCGCTTTTGCGGCCAGCTCCCAAGAAAGCGAGTTGAAAAATGGAGCTCAGGGGCACTGCAATTCACAAACCTGCAGACTTAGAAATGATGACTGTCGTCCACAAATATATTGAGGGAAGGCAACGAAGAGGATTTGAAAGCAAGGCAGAATTGCAGGAAACAGATTTCAGGAGGGAGATTCGAATCGCCTTTAAAGCACAGGAAAAGCGGCAAAACCTCGAAAATGATGCCCTTGGCCAAAAAGGGCGTATGCGTTTTCTCCTGAATATATTCAGGAAAAAACGCATACGCCCTTTTTGGCCAACCAAGCAACCTGGAAAGGCAAATCACCGCTACAAAGAAGTCTCGCTTCCCATCGGTCAAAAGGGCCATGCTGAATAAAGTGTCAAAACCAGAAAGGCAGGACAGGCCATGGAGAAACGGGAGCCTGGCTACGCTGATGGGCGGGACGTAAATTGCCAACAGCCACTCTGGAGAAGTGCACGGTGTGTCCTGAAACTTCTAAAAAACTCAGCTTAGGGAGCATAGGGCACATCCACTCAAGGGCGTATAAATTGGGAAAACTAAAAATCAGCAAGACACAGGCACCCCAAAGTTTAGGGCTGCTCTGTTGACAAGAACCTCCACTTTGTTACACCTTAAATATCCCAGGAAAGAGAAAAATGGATAAAGAAGTTGTGGTCCTTATGTACAATGGAATATCACTCAGCCATGAAATCAACGTCATAAGGCTAGTAGCAGCATGATGAGTGGATTTAGGTACGACGATTCTAAGTGAAATAAGTCACACAGAAAAAGACACTTATCATAAGATATCACTTATAGAGGGAATGTAAAAACCGCTACCGTTGAACTGAATTACAAAACAGAATAGAGTCACACGTTTAGAAAACACACTATGGCTGCTTAACGGGAAAGGTGAGGTGGGGTGATGCATAAAACAAGGGTTTCAAATTATCTCAGATACCGTTCCATAAACCCAATATGTAATAGACAAGACCTACTCCTTGCTCAATGAATTGGACTCAACACCCCCTATTCACCGCCCAAGAATATATCTGACTAGTAAGAATCTTAAAACCTATGCATTGATATCTCTCTGTAAGTGAGTCAAGTGGGTGTAAAGCGGCAAAAACACAGCAGTGAAAAGCTGGTAAACCCCATTATAAAAATCAATTACTTTTAAAAACCTGTGAAACAAAGACAGTGAAAGAGAGAGAAATTCTTACAAAATTCGTTCAGGGGCTGTGATGCCACCTAGATTGACCATATCTAGACCCACAGCTGATTGAGACATAAGGGTGGACACTCTTGGGGCTGAGAGGTTTGGTGAGGTTGGGTGAGCAAACGCAGACCCTTTAAAGTAATACTGCGTGGTACCCATCCCATGGGTCCCCAATCTCCAGGTTCAAGGGCATCTTCCTACATCGAAAACTTGCATGAGAAACCCAGAAGATGGTACACCGTGTGATCGGGAAAGGTTTCTAAAACGCACCTCATTTCTCATCTCCCTGTGCTCGGGTTCGCCATTCCAACCGCTTTACTAGCAATCTCCCTCCTTGGAGAATCAGCACCTTTAACCTCCTGTTCCGTACAGGTTGCAATTTGTCCTGAGGATGAACGGGAAGAGGGGGAACCAATGAGAGACTAGCTCTAGGTGTTGGGACAGGCACAGGTCACTCTATTTTCCCATCAGGAAGAAGAATTAACCACAGGCTCAGCCTGCCGCCCGGGACCAGAATAGGGCCTGAAGCAATCCTGCGCTTTTGCGGCCAGCTCCCAAGAAAGCGAGTTGAAAAATGGAGCTCAGGGGCACTGCAATTCACAAACCTGCAGACTTAGAAATGATGACTGTCGTCCACAAATATATTGAGGGAAGGCAACGAAGAGGATTTGAAAGCAAGGCAGAATTGCAGGAAACAGATTTCAGGAGGGAGATTCGAATCGCCTTTAAAGCACAGGAAAAGCGGCAAAACCTCGACAATGATGCCCTTGGCCAAAAAGGGCGTATGCGTTTTTTCCTGAATATATTCAGGAAAAAACGCATACGCCCTTTTTGGCCAACCAAGCAACCTGGAAAGGCAAATCACCGCTACAAAGAAGTCTCGCTTCCCATCGGTCAAAAGGGCCATGCTGAATAATGTGTCAAAACCAGAAAGGCAGGACAGGCCATGGAGAAACGGGAGCCTGGCTACGCTGATGGGCGGGATGTAAATTGCCAACAGCCACTCTGGAGAAGTGCACGGTGTGTCCTGAAACTTCTAAAAAACTCAGCTTAGGGAGCATAGGGCACATCCACTCAAGGGCGTATAAATTGGGAAAACTAAAAATCAGCAAGACACAGGCACCCCAAAGTTTAGGGCTGCTCTGTTGACAAGAACCTCCACTTTGTTACACCTTAAATATCCCAGAAAAGAGAAAAATGGATAAAGAAGTTGTGGTCCTTATGTACAATGGAATATCACTCAGCCATGAAATCAACGTCATAAGGCTAGTAGCAGCATGATGAGTGGATTTAGGTACGACGATTCTAAGTGAAGTAAGTCACACAGAAAAAGACACTTATCATAAGATATCACTTATAGAGGGAATGTAAAAACCGCTACCGTTGAACTGAATTAAAAAACAGAATAGAGTCACACGTTTAGAAAACACACTATGGCTGCTTAACGGGAAAGGTGAGGTGGGGTGATGCATAAAACAAGGGTTTCAAATTATCTCAGATACCGTTCCATAAACCCAATATCAAATAGACAAGACCTACTCCTTGCTCAATGAATTGGACTCAAAACCCCCTATTCACCGCCCAAGAATATATCTGACTAGTAAGAATCTTAAAACCTATGCATTGATATCTCTCTGTAAGTGAGTCAAGTGGGTGTAAAGCGGCAAAAACAGAGCAGTGAAAAGCAGGTAAACCCCATTATAAAAATCAATTACTTTTAAAAACCCGTGAAACAAAGACAGTGAAAGAGAGAGAAATTCTTACAAAATTCGTTCAGGGGCTGTGATGCCACCTAGATTGACCATATCTAGACCCACAGCTGATTGAGACATAAGGGTGGACACTCTTGGGGCTGAGAGGTTTGGTGAGGTTGGGTGAGCAAACGCAGACCCTTTAAAGTAATACTGCGTGGTAGCCATCCCATGGGTCCCAAATCTCCAGGTTCAAGGGCATCTTCCTACATCGAAAACATGCATGAGAAACCCAGAAGATGGTACACCTTGTGATCGGGAAAGGTTTCTAAAACGCACCTCATTTCTCATCTCCTTGTGCTCGGGTTCGCCATTCCAGCCGCTTTACTAGCGATCTCCCTCCTTGGAGAATCAGCACCTTTAACCTCCTGTTCCGTACAGGTTGCAATTTGTCCTGAGGATGAATGGGAAGAGGGGGAACTAATGAGAGACTAGCTCTAGGTGTTGGGACAGGCACAGGTCACTCTATTTTCCCATCAGGAAGAAGAATTAACCACAGGCTCAGCCTGCCGCCCGGGACCAGAATAGGGCCTGAAGCAATCCTGCGCTTTTGCGGCCAACCCCAAGAAAGCGAGTTGAAAAATGGAGCTCAGGGGCACTGCAATTCACAAACCTGCAGACTTATAAATGATGACTCTCGTCCACAAATATATTGAGGGAAGGCAACGAAGAGGATTGGAAAGCAAGGCAGAATTGCAGGAAACAGATTTCAGGAGGGAGATTCGAATCGCCTTTAAAGCACAGGAAAAGCGGCAAAACCTCGACAATGATGCCCTTGGCCAAAAAGGGCGTATGCGTGTTTTCCTGAATATATTCAGGAAAACACGCATACGCCCTTCTTGGCCAACCAAGCAACCTGGAAAGGCAAATCAGCGCTACAAAGAAGTCTCGCTTCCCATCGGTCAAAAGGGCCATGCTGAATAAAGTGTCAAAACCAGAAAGGCAGGACAGGCCATGGAGAAACGGGAACCTGGCTACGCTGATGGACGGGATGTAAATTGCCAACAGCCACTCTGGAGAAGTGCACGGTGTGTCCTGAAACTTCTAAAAAACTCAGCTTAGGGAGCATAGGGCACATCCATTCAAGGGCGTATAAATTGGGAAAACTAAAAATCAGCAAGACACAGGCACCCCAAAGTTTAGGGCTGCTCTGTTGACAAGAACCTCCACTTTGTTACACCTTAAATATCCCAGGAAAGAGAAAAATGGATAAAGAAGTTGTGGTCCTTATGTACAATGGAATATCACTCAGCCATGAAATCAACGTCATAAGGCTAGTAGCAGCATGATGAGTGGATTTAGGTACGACGATTCTAAGTGAAATAAGTCACACAGAAAAAGACACTTATCATAAGATATCACTTATAGAGGGAATGTAAAAACCGCTACCGTTGAACTGAATTACAAAACAGAATAGAGTCACACGTTTAGAAAACACACTATGGCTGCTTAACGGGAAAGGTGAGGTGGGGTGATGCATAAAACAAGGGTTTCAAATTATCTCAGATACCGTTCCATAAACCCAATATGTAATAGACAAGACCTACTCCTTGCTCAATGAATTGGACTCAACACCCCCTATTCACCGCCCAAGAATATATCTGACTAGTAAGAATCTTAAAACCTATGCATTGATATCTCTCTGTAAGTGAGTCAAGTGGGTGTAAAGCGGCAAAAACACAGCAGTGAAAAGCTGGTAAACCCCATTATAAAAATCAATTACTTTTAAAAACCTGTGAAAGAAAGACAGTGAAAGAGAGAGAAATTCTTACAAAATTCGTTCAGGGGCTGTGATGCCACCTAGATTGACCATATCTAGACCCACAGCTGATTGAGACATAAGGGTGGACACTCTTGGGGCTGAGAGGTTTGGTGAGGTTGGTTGAGCAAACACAGACCCTTTAAAGTAATACTGCGTGGTACCCATCCCATGGGTCCCCAATCTCCAGGTTCAAGGGCATCTTCCTACATCGAAAACTTGCATGAGAAACCCAGAAGATGGTACACCGTGTGATCGGGAAAGGTTTCTAAAACGCACCTCATTTCTCATCTCCCTGTGCTCGGGTTCGCCATTCCAACCGCTTTACTAGCAATCTCCCTCCTTGGAGAATCAGCACCTTTAACCTCCTGTTCCGTACAGGTTGCAATTTGTCCTGAGGATGAACGGGAAGAGGGGGAACCAATGAGAGACTAGCTCTAGGTGTTGGGACAGGCACAGGTCACTCTATTTTCCCATCAGGAAGAAGAATTAACCACAGGCTCAGCCTGCCGCCCGGGACCAGAATAGGGCCTGAAGCAAACCTGCGCTTTTGCGGCCAGCTCCCAAGAAAGCGAGTTGAAAAATGGAGCTCAGGGGCACTGCAATTCACAAACCTGCAGACTTAGAAATGATGACTGTCGTCCACAAACATATTGAGGGAAGGCAACGAAGAGGATTTGAAAGCAAGGCAGAATTGCAGGAAACAGATTTCAGGAGGGAGATTCGAATCGCCTTTAAAGCACAGGAAAAGCGGCAAAACCTCGACAATGATGCCCTTGGCCAAAAAGGGCGTATGCGTTTTTTCCTGAATATATTCAGGAAAAAACGCATACGCCCTTTTTGGCCAACCAAGCAACCTGGAAAGGCAAATCACCGCTACAAAGAAGTCTCGCTTCCCATCGGTCAAAAGGGCCATGCTGAATAATGTGTCAAAACCAGAAAGGCAGGACAGGCCATGGAGAAACGGGAGCCTGGCTACGCTGATGGGCGGGATGTAATTTGCCAACAGCCACTCTGGAGAAGTGCACGGTGTGTCCTGAAACTTCTAAAAAACTCAGCTTAGGGAGCATAGGGCACATCCACTCAAGGGCGTATAAATTGGGAAAACTAAAAATCAGCAAGACACAGGCACCCCAAAGTTTAGGGCTGCTCTGTTGACAAGAACCTCCACTTTGTTACACCTTAAATATCCCAGGAAAGAGAAAAATGGATAAAGAAGTTGTGGTCCTTATGTACAATGGAATATCACTCAGCCATGAAATCAACGTCATAAGGCTAGTAGCAGCATGATGAGTGGATTTAGGTACGACGATTCTAAGTGAAATAAGTCACACAGAAAAAGACACTTATCATAAGATATCACTTATAGAGGGAATGTAAAAACCGCTACCGTTGAACTGAATTACAAAACAGAATAGAGTCACACGTTTAGAAAACACACTATGGCTGCTTAACGGGAAAGGTGAGGTGGGGTGATGCATAAAACAAGGGTTTCAAATTATCTCAGATACCGTTCCATAAACCCAATATGTAATAGACAAGACCTACTCCTTGCTCAATGAATTGGACTCAACACCCCCTATTCACCGCCCAAGAATATATCTGACTAGTAAGAATCTTAAAACCTATGCATTGATATCTCTCTGTAAGTGAGTCAAGTGGGTGTAAACCGGCAAAACCACAGCAGTGAAAAGCAGGTAAACCCCATTATAAAAATCAATTACTTTTAAAAACCCGTGAAACAAAGACAGTGAAAGAGAGAGAAATTCTTACAAAATTCGTTCAGGGGCTGTGATGCCACCTAGATTGACCATATCTAGACCCACAGCTGATTGAGACATAAGGGTGGACACTCTTGGGGCTGAGAGGTTTGGTGAGGTTGGGTGAGCAAACGCAGACCCTTTAAAGTAATACTGCATGGTACCCATCCCATGGGTCCCAAATCTCCAGGTTCAAGGGCATCTTCCTACATCGAAAACATGCATGAGAAACCCAGAAGATGGTACACCGCGTGATCGGGAAAGGTTTCTAAAACGCACCTCATTTCTCATCTCCTTGTGCTCGGGTTCGCCATTCCAACCGCTTTACTAGCAATCTCCCTCCTTGGAGAATCAGCGCCTTAAACCTCCTGTTACGTAAAGGTTGCAATTTGTCCTGAGGATGAACGGGAAGAGGGGGAACCAATGAGAGACTAGCTCTAGGTGTTGGGACAGGCACAGGTCACTCTATTTTCCCATCAGGAAGAAGAATTAACCACAGGCTCAGCCTGCCGCCCGGGACCAGAATAGGGCCTGAAGCAATCCTGCGCTTTTGCGGCCAGCCCCAAGAAAGCGAGTTGAAAAATGGAGCTCAGGGGTACTGCAATTCACAAACCTGCAGACTTATAAATGATGACTCTCGTCCACAAATATATTGAGGGAAGGCAACGAAGAGGATTTGAAAGCAAGGCAGAATTGCAGGAAACAGATTTCAGGAGGGAGATTCGAATCGCCTTTAAAGCACAGGAAAAGCGGCAAAACCTCGACAATGATGCCCTTGGCCAAAAAGGGCGTATGCGTTTTTTCCTGAATATATTCAGGAAAAAACGCATACGCCCTTTTTGGCCAACCAAGCAACCTGGAAAGGCAAATCACCGCTACAAAGAAGTCTCGCTTCCCATCGGTCAAAAGGGCCATGCTGAATAATGTGTCAAAACCAGAAAGGCAGGACAGGCCATGGAGAAACGGGAGCCTGGCTACGCTGATGGGCGGGATGTAAATTGCCAACAGCCACTCTGGAGAAGTGCACGGTGTGTCCTGAAACTTCTAAAAAACTCAGCTTAGGGAGCATAGGGCACATCCACTCAAGGGCGTATAAATTGGGAAAACTAAAAATCAGCAAGACACAGGCACCCCAAAGTTTAGGGCTGCTCTGTTGACAAGAACCTCCACTTTGTTACACCTTAAATATCCCAGGAAAGAGAAAAATGGATAAAGAAGTTGTGGTCCTTATGTACAATGGAATATCACTCAGCCATGAAATCAACGTCATAAGGCTAGTAGCAGCATGATGAGTGGATTTAGGTACGACGATTCTAAGTGAAATAAGTCACACAGAAAAAGACACTTATCATAAGATATCACTTATAGAGGGAATGTAAAAACCGCTACCGTTGAACTGAATTACAAAACAGAATAGAGTCACACGTTTAGAAAACACACTATGGCTGCTTAACGGGAAAGGTGAGGTGGGGTGATGCATAAAACAAGGGTTTCAAATTATCTCAGATACCGTTCCATAAACCCAATATGTAATAGACAAGACCTACTCCTTGCTCAATGAATTGGACTCAACACCCCCTATTCACCGCCCAAGAATATATCTGACTAGTAAGAATCTTAAAACCTATGCATTGATATCTCTCTGTAAGTGAGTCAAGTGGGTGTAAAGCGGCAAAACCACAGCAGTGAAAAGCAGGTAAACCCCATTATAAAAATCAATTACTTTTAAAAACCCGTGAAACAAAGACAGTGAAAGAGAGAGAAATTCTTACAAAATTCGTTCAGGGGCTGTGATGCCACCTAGATTGACCATATCTAGACCCACAGCTGATTGAGACATAAGGGTGGACACTCTTGGGGCTGAGAGGTTTGGTGAGGCTGGGTGAGCAAACGCAGACCCTTTAAAGTAATACTGCGTGGTACCCATCCCATGGGTCCCAAATCTCCAGGTTCAAGGGCATCTTCCTACATCGAAAACATGCATGAGAAACCCAGAAGATGGTACACCGCGTGATCGGGAAAGGTTTCTAAAACGCACCTCATTTCTCATCTCCTTGTGCTCGGGTTCGCCATTCGATCCGCTTTACTAGCAATCTCCCTCCTTGGATAATCAGCGCCTTTAACCTCCTGTTACGTACAGGTTGCAATTTGTCCTGAGGATGAACGGGAAGAGGGGGAACCAATGAGAGACTAGCTCTAGGTGTTGGGACAGGCACAGGTCACTCTATTTTCCCATCAGGAAGAAGAATTAACCACAGGCTCAGCCTGCCGCCCGGGACCTGAATAGGGCCTGAAGCAATCCTGCGCTTTTGCGGCCAGCCCCAAGAAAGCGAGTTGAAAAATGGAGCTCAGGGGTACTGCAATTCACAAACCTGCAGACTTATAAATGATGACTCTCGTCCACAAATATATTGAGGGAAGGCAACGAAGAGGATTTGATAGCTAGGCAGAATTGCAGGAAACAGATTTCAGGAGGGAGATTCGAATCGCCTTTAAAGCACAGGAAAAGCGGCAAAACCTCGACAATGATACCCTTGGCCAAAAAGGGCGTATGCGTTTTTTCCTGAATATATTCAGGAAAAAACGCATACGCCCTTTTTGGCCTACCAAGCAACCTGGAAAGGCAAATCAGCGCTACAAAGAAGTCTCGCTTCCCATCGGTCAAAAGGGCCATGCTGAATAAAGTGTCAAAACCAGAAAGGCAGGACAGGCCATGGAGAAACGGGAACTTGGCTACGCTGATGGGCGGGATGTAAATTGCCAACAGCCACTCTGGAGAAGTGCACAGTGTGTCCGAAAACATCTAAAAAACTCAGCTTAGGGAGCATAGGGCACATCCACTCAAGGGCGTATAAATTGGGAAAACTAAAAATCAGCAAGACACAGGCACCCCAAAGTTTAGGGCTGCTCTGTTGACAAGAACCTCCACTTTGTTACACCTTAAATATCCCAGGAAAGAGAAAAATGGATAAAGAAGTTGTGGTCCTTATGTACAATGGAATATCACTCAGCCATGAAATCAACGTCATAAGGCTAGTAGCAGCATGATGAGTGGATTTAGGTACGACGATTCTAAGTGAAATAAGTCACACAGAAAAAGACACTTATCATAAGATATCACTTATAGAGGGAATGTAAAAACCGCTACCGTTGAACTGAATTACAAAACAGAATAGAGTCACACGTTTAGAAAACACACTATGGCTGCTTAACGGGAAAGGTGAGGTGGGGTGATGCATAAAACAAGGGTTTCAAATTATCTCAGATACCGTTCCATAAACCCAATATGTAATAGACAAGACCTACTCCTTGCTCAATGAATTGGACTCAACACCCCTTATTCACCGCCCGAGAATATATCTGACTAGTAAGAATCTTAAAACCTATGCATTGATATCTCTCTGTAAGTGAGTCAAGTGGGTGTAAAGCGGCAAAACCACAGCAGTGAAAAGCAGGTAAACCCCATTATAAAAATCAATTACTTTTAAAAACCCGTGAAACAAAGACAGTGAAAGAGAGAGAAATTCTTACAAAATTCGTTCAGGGGCTGTGATGCCACCTAGATTGACCATATCTAGACCCACAGCTGATTGAGACATAAGGGTGGACACTCTTGGGGCTGAGAGGTTTGGTGAGGTTGGGTGAGCAAACGCAGACCCTTTAAAGTAATACTGCGTGGTACCCATCCCATGGGTCCCCAATCTCCAGGTTCAAGGGCATCTTCCTACATCGAAAACTTGCATGAGAAACCCAGAAGATGGTACACCGTGTGATCGGGAAAGGTTTCTAAAACGCACCTCATTTCTCATCTCCCTGTGCTCGGCTTCGCCATTCCAACCGCTTTACTAGCAATCTCCCTCCTTGGAGAATCAGCACCTTTAACCTCCTGTTCCGTACAGGTTGCAATTTGTCCTGAGGATGAACGGGAAGAGGGGGAACCAATGAGAGACTAGCTCTAGGTGTTGGGACAGGCACAGGTCACTCTATTTTCCCATGAGGAAGAAGAATTAACCACAGGCTCAGCCTGCCGCCCGGGACCAGAATAGGGCCTGAAGCAATCCTGCGCTTTTGCGGCCAGCTCCCAAGAAAGCGAGTTGAAAAATGGAGCTCAGGGGCACTGCAATTCACAAACCTGCAGACTTAGAAATGATGACTGTCGTCCACAAATATATTGAGGGAAGGCAACGAAGAGGATTTGAAAGCAAGGCAGAATTGCAGGAAACAGATTTCAGGAGGGAGATTCGAATCGCCTTTAAAGCACAGGAAAAGCGGCAAAACCTCGAAAATGATGCCCTTGGCCAAAAAGGGCGTATGCGTTTTCTCCTGAATATATTCAGGAAAAAACGCATACGCCCTTTTTGGCCAACCAAGCAACCTGGAAAGGCAAATCACCGCTACAAAGAAGTCTCGCTTCCCATCGGTCAAAAGGGCCATGCTGAATAAAGTGTCAAAACCAGAAAGGCAGGACAGGCCATGGAGAAACGGGAGCCTGGCTACGCTGATGGGCGGGACGTAAATTGCCAACAGCCACTCTGGAGAAGTGCACGGTGTGTCCTGAAACTTCTAAAAAACTCAGCTTAGGGAGCATAGGGCACATCCACTCAAGGGCGTATAAATTGGGAAAACTAAAAATCAGCAAGACACAGGCACCCCAAAGTTTAGGGCTGCTCTGTTGACAAGAACCTCCACTTTGTTACACCTTAAATATCCCAGGAAAGAGAAAAATGGATAAAGAAGTTGTGGTCCTTATGTACAATGGAATATCACTCAGCCATGAAATCAACGTCATAAGGCTAGTAGCAGCATGATGAGTGGATTTAGGTACGACGATTCTAAGTGAAATAAGTCACACAGAAAAAGACACTTATCATAAGATATCACTTATAGAGGGAATGTAAAAACCGCTACCGTTGAACTGAATTACAAAACAGAATAGAGTCACACGTTTAGAAAACACACTATGGCTGCTTAACGGGAAAGGTGAGGTGGGGTGATGTATAAAACAAGGGTTTCAAATTATCTCAGATACCGTTCCATAAACCCAATATGTAATAGACAAGACCTACTCCTTGCTCAATGAATTGGACTCAACACCCCCTATTCACCGCCCAAGAATATATCTGACTAGTAAGAATCTTAAAACCTATGCATTGATATCTCTCTGTAAGTGAGTCAAGTGGGTGTAAAGCGGCAAAAACACAGCAGTGAAAAGCTGGTAAACCCCATTATAAAAATCAATTACTTTTAAAAACCCGTGAAACAAAGACAGTGAAAGAGAGAGAAATTCTTACAAAATTCGTTCAGGGGCTGTGATGCCACCTAGATTGACCATATCTAGACCCACAGCTGATTGAGACATAAGGGTGGACACTCTTGGGGCTGAGAGGTTTGGTGAGGTTGGGTGAGCAAACGCAGACCCTTTAAAGTAATACTGCGTGGTACCCATCCCATGGGTCCCAAATCTCCAGGTTCAAGGGCATCTTCCTACACCGAAAACATGCATGAGAAACCCAGAAGATGGTACACCACGTGATCGGGAAAGGTTTCTAAAACGCACCTCATTTCTCATCTCCTTGTGCTCGGGTTCGCCATTCCAACCGCTTTACTAGCAATCTCCCTCCTTGGATAATCAGCACCTTTAACCTCCTGTTACGTAAAGGTTGCAATTTGTCCTGAGGATGAACGGGAAGAGGGGGAACCAATGAGAGACTAGCTCTAGGTGTTGGGACAGGCACAGGTCACTCTATTTTCCCATCAGGAAGAAGAATTAACCACAGGCTCAGCCTGCCGCCCGGGACCTGAATAGGGCCTGAAGCAATCCTGCGCTTTTGCGGCCAGCCCCAAGAAAGCGAGTTGAAAAATGGAGCTCAGGGGTACTGCAATTCACAAACCTGCAGACTTATAAATGATGACTCTCGTCCACAAATATATTGAGGGAAGGCAACGAAGAGGATTTGAAAGCAAGGCAGAATTGCAGGAAACAGATTTCAGGAGGGAGATTCGAATCGCCTTTAAAGCACAGGAAAAGCGGCAAAACCTCGACAATGATACCCTTGGCCAAAAAGGGCGTATGCGTTTTTTCCTGAATATATTCAGGAAAAAACGCATACGCCCTTTTTGGCCTACCCAGCAACCTGGAAAGGCAAATCAGCGCTACAAAGAAGTCTCGCTTCCCATCGGTCAAAAGGGCCATGCTGAATAAAGTGTCAAAACCAGAAAGGCAGGACAGGCCATGGAGAAACGGGAGCCTGGCTACGCTGATGGGCGGGATGTAAATTGCCAACAGCCACTCTGGAGAAGTGCACGGTGTGTCCGAAAACATCTAAAAAACTCAGCTTAGGGAGCATAGGGCACATCCACTCAAGGGCGTATAAATTGGGAAAACTAAAAATCAGCAAGACACAGGCACCCCAAAGTTTAGGGCTGCTCTGTTGACAAGAACCTCCACTTTGTTACACCTTAAATATCCCAGGAAAGAGAAAAATGGATAAAGAAGTTGTGGTCCTTATGTACAATGGAATATCACTCAGCCATGAAATCAACGTCATAAGGCTAGTAGCAGCATGATGAGTGGATTTAGGTACGACGATTCTAAGTGAAATAAGTCACACAGAAAAAGACACTTATCATAAGATATCACTTATAGAGGGAATGTAAAAACCGCTACCGTTGACCTGAATTACAAAACAGAATAGAGTCACACGTTTAGAAAACACACTATGGCTGCTTAACGGGAAAGGTGAGGTGGGGTGATGTATAAAACAAGGGTTTCAAATTATCTCAGATACCGTTCCATAAACCCAATATGTAATAGACAAGACCTACTCCTTGCTCAATGAATTGGACTCAACACCCCCTATTCACCGCCCAAGAATATATCTGACTAGTAAGAATCTTAAAACCTATGCATTGATATCTCTCTGTAAGTGAGTCAAGTGGGTGTAAAGCGGCAAAAACACAGCAGTGAAAAGCTGGTAAACCCCATTATAAAAATCAATTACTTTTAAAAACCCGTGAAACAAAGACAGTGAAAGAGAGAGAAATTCTTACAAAATTCGTTCAGGGGCTGTGATGCCACCTAGATTGACCATATCTAGACCCACAGCTGATTGAGACATAAGGGTGGACACTCTTGGGGCTGAGAGGTTTGGTGAGGTTGGGTGAGCAAACGCAGACCCTTTAAAGTAATACTGCGTGGTACCCATCCCATGGGTCCCAAATCTCCAGGTTCAAGGGCATCTTCCTACATCGAAAACATGCATGAGAAACCCAGAAGATGGTACACCGCGTGATCGGGAAAGGTTTCTAAAACGCACCTCATTTCTCATCTCCTTGTGCTCGGGTTCGCCATTCCAACCGCTTTACTAGCAATCTCCCTCCTTGGATAATCAGCACCTTTAACCTCCTGTTACGTAAAGGTTGCAATTTGTCCTGAGGATGAACGGGAAGAGGGGGAACTAATGAGAGACTAGCTCTAGGTGTTGGGACAGGCACAGGTCACTCTATTTTCCCATCAGGAAGAAGAATTAACCACAGGCTCAGCCTGCCGCCCGGGACCTGAATAGGGCCTGAAGCAATCCTGCGCTTTTGCGGCCAGCCCCAAGAAAGCGAGTTGAAAAATGGAGCTCAGGGGTACTGCAATTCACAAACCTGCAGACTTATAAATGATGACTCTCGTCCCCAAATATATTGAGGGAAGGCAACGAAGAGGATTTGAAAGCAAGGCAGAATTGCAGGAAACAGATTTCAGGAGGGAGATTCGAATCGCCTTTAAAGCACAGGAAAAGCGGCAAAACCTCGACAATGATACCCTTGGCCAAAAAGGGCGTATGCGTTTTTTCCTGAATATATTCAGGAAAAAACGCATACGCCCTTTTTGGCCTACCAAGCAACCTGGAAAGGCAAATCAGCGCTACAAAGAAGTCTCGCTTCCCATCGGTCAAAAGGGCCATGCTGAATAAAGTGTCAAAACCAGAAAGGCAGGACAGGCCATGGAGAAACGGGAGCCTGGCTACGCTGATGGGCGGGATGTAAATTGCCAACAGCCACTCTGGAGAAGTGCACGGTGTGTCCGAAAACATCTAAAAAACTCAGCTTAGGGAGCATAGGGCACATCCACTCAAGGGCGTATAAATTGGGAAAACTAAAAATCAGCAAGACACAGGCACCCCAAAGTTTAGGGCTGCTCTGTTGACAAGAACCTCCACTTTGTTACACCTTAAATATCCCAGGAAAGAGAAAAATGGATAAAGAAGTTGTGGTCCTTATGTACAATGGAATATCACTCAGCCATGAAATCAACGTCATAAGGCTAGTAGCAGCATGATGAGTGGATTTAGGTACGACGATTCTAAG
Organism: Balaenoptera physalus; assembly: GCF_965194825.1. Taxonomy (NCBI): domain Eukaryota; kingdom Metazoa; phylum Chordata; class Mammalia; order Artiodactyla; family Balaenopteridae; genus Balaenoptera; species Balaenoptera physalus. Next base: position 201,189 of record NW_028126044.1, read on the forward strand.
TGAAATAAGTCACACAGAAAAAGACACTTATCATAAGATATCACTTATAGAGGGAATGTAAAAACCGCTATCGTTGAACTGAATTACAAAACAGAATAGAGTCACACGTTTAGAAAACACACTATGGCTGCTTAACGGGAAAGGTGAGGTGGGGTGATGCATAAAACAAGGGTTTCAAATTATCTCAGATACCGTTCCATAAACCCAATATGTAATAGACAAGACCTACTCCTTGCTCAATGAATTGGACTCAACACCCCCTATTCACCGCCCAAGAATATATCTGACTAGTAAGAATCTTAAAACCTATGCATTGATATCTCTCTGTAAGTGAGTCAAGTGGGTGTAAAGCGGCAAAACCACAGCAGTGAAAAGCAGGTAAACCCCATTATAAAAATCAATTACTTTTAAAAACCCGTGAAACAAAGACAGTGAAAGAGAGAGAAATTCTTACAAAATTCGTTCAGGGGCTGTGATGCCACCTAGATTGACCATATCTAGACCCACAGCTGATTGAGACATAAGGGTGGACACTCTTGGGGCTGAGAGGTTTGGTGAGGTTGGGTGAGCAAACGCAGACCCTTTAAAGTAATACTGCGTGGTACCCATCCCATGGGTCCCCAATCTCCAGGTTCAAGGGCATCTTCCTACATCGAAAACTTGCATGAGAAACCCAGAAGATGGTACACCGTGTGATCGGGAAAGGTTTCTAAAACGCACCTCATTTCTCATCTCCTTGTGCTCGGGTTCGCCATTCCAACCGCTTTACTAGCAATCTCCCTCCTTGGAGAATCAGCACCTTTAACCTCCTGTTCCGTACAGGTTGCAATTTGTCCTGAGGATGAACGGGAAGAGGGGGAACCAATGAGAGACTAGCTCTAGGTGTTGGGACAGGCACAGGTCACTCTATTTTCCCATCAGGAAGAAGAATTAACCACAGGCTCAGCCTGCCGCCCGGGACCAGAATAGGGCCTGAAGCAATCCTGCGCTTTTGCGGCCAGCTCCCAAGAAAGCGAGTTGAAAAATGGAGCTCAGGGGCACTGCAATTCACAAACCTGCAGACTTAGAAATGATGACTGTCGTCCACAAATATATTGAGGGAAGGCAACGAAGAGGATTTGAAAGCAAGGCAGAATTGCAGGAAACAGATTTCAGGAGGGAGATTCGAATCGCCTTTAAAGCACAGGAAAAGCGGCAAAACCTCGAAAATGATGCCCTTGGCCAAAAAGGGCGTATGCGTTTTCTCCTGAATATATTCAGGAAAAAACGCATACGCCCTTTTTGGCCAACCAAGCAACCTGGAAAGGCAAATCACCGCTACAAAGAAGTCTCGCTTCCCATCGGTCAAAAGGGCCATGCTGAATAAAGTGTCAAAACCAGAAAGGCAGGACAGGCCATGGAGAAACGGGAGCCTGGCTACGCTGATGGGCGGGACGTAAATTGCCAACAGCCACTCTGGAGAAGTGCACGGTGTGTCCTGAAACTTCTAAAAAACTCAGCTTAGGGAGCATAGGGCACATCCACTCAAGGGCGTATAAATTGGGAAAACTAAAAATCAGCAAGACACAGGCACCCCAAAGTTTAGGGCTGCTCTGTTGACAAGAACCTCCACTTTGTTACACCTTAAATATCCCAGGAAAGAGAAAAATGGATAAAGAAGTTGTGGTCCATATGTACAATGGAATATCACTCAGCCATGAAATCAACGTCATAAGGCTAGTAGCAGCATGATGAGTGGATTTAGGTACGACGATTCTAAGTGAAATAAGTCACACAGAAAAAGACACTTATCATAAGATATCACTTATAGAGGGAATGTAAAAACCGCTATCGTTGAACTGAATTACAAAACAGAATAGAGTCACACGTTTAGAAAACACACTATGGCTGCTTAACGGGAAAGGTGAGGTGGGGTGATGCATAAAACAAGGGTTTCAAATTATCTCAGATACCGTTCCATAAACCCAATATGTAATAGACAAGACCTACTCCTTGCTCAATGAATTGGACTCAACACCCCCTATTCACCGCCCAAGAATATATCTGACTAGTAAGAATCTTAAAACCTATGCATTGATATCTCTCTGTAAGTGAGTCAAGTGGGTGTAAAGCGGCAAAACCACAGCAGTGAAAAGCAGGTAAACCCCATTATAAAAATAAATTACTTTTAAAAACCCGTGAAACAAAGACAGTGAAAGAGAGAGAAATTCTTACAAAATTCGTTCAGGGGCTGTGATGCCACCTAGATTGACCATATCTAGACCCACAGCTGATTGAGACATAAGGGTGGACACTCTTGGGGCTGAGAGGTTTGCTGAGGTTGGGTGAGCAAACGCAGACCCTTTAAAGTAATACTGCGTGGTACCCATCCCATGGGTCCCCAATCTCCAGGTTCAAGGGCATCTTCCTACATCGAAAACTTGCATGAGAAACCCAGAAGATGGTACACCGTGTGATCGGGAAAGGTTTCTAAAACGCACCTCATTTCTCATCTCCTTGTGCTCGGGTTCGCCATTCCAACCGCTTTACTAGCAATCTCCCTCCTTGGAGAATCAGCACCTTTAACCTCCTGTTCCGTACAGGTTGCAATTTGTCCTGAGGATGAACGGGAAGAGGGGGAACCAATGAGAGACTAGCTCTAGGTGTTGGGACAGGCACAGGTCACTCTATTTTCCCATCAGGAAGAAGAATTAACCACAGGCTCAGCCTGCCGCCCGGGACCAGAATAGGGCCTGAAGCAATCCTGCGCTTTTGCGGCCAGCTCCCAAGAAATCGAGTTGAAAAATGGAGCTCAGGGGCACTGCAATTCACAAACCTGCAGACTTAGAAATGATGACTGTCGTCCACAAATATATTGAGGGAAGGCAACGAAGAGGATTTGAAAGCAAGGCAGAATTGCAGGAAACAGATTTCAGGAGGGAGATTCGAATCGCCTTTAAAGCACAGGAAAAGCGGCAAAACCTCGAAAATGATGCCCTTGGCCAAAAAGGGCGTATGCGTTTTCTCCTGAATATATTCAGGAAAAAACGCATACGCCCTTTTTGGCCAACCAAGCAACCTGGAAAGGCAAATCACCGCTACAAAGAAGTCTCGCTTCCCATCGGTCAAAAGGGCCATGCTGAATAAAGTGTCAAAACCAGAAAGGCAGGACAGGCCATGGAGAAACGGGAGCCTGGCTACGCTGATGGGCGGGACGTAAATTGCCAACAGCCACTCTGGAGAAGTGCACGGTGTGTCCTGAAACTTCTAAAAAACTCAGCTTAGGGAGCATAGGGCACATCCACTCAAGGGCGTATAAATTGGGAAAACTAAAAATCAGCAAGACACAGGCACCCCAAAGTTTAGGGCTGCTCTGTTGACAAGAACCTCCACTTTGTTACACCTTAAATATCCCAGGAAAGAGAAAAATGGATAAAGAAGTTGTGGTCCTTATGTACAATGGAATATCACTCAGCCATGAAATCAACGTCATAAGGCTAGTAGCAGCATGATGAGTGGATTTAGGTACGACGATTCTAAGTGAAATAAGTCACACAGAAAAAGACACTTATCATAAGATATCACTTATAGAGGGAATGTAAAAACCGCTACCGTTGAACTGAATTACAAAACAGAATAGAGTCACACGTTTAGAAAACACACTATGGCTGCTTAACGGGAAAGGTGAGGTGGGGTGATGTATAAAACAAGGGTTTCAAATTATCTCAGATACCGTTCCATAAACCCAATATGTAATAGACAAGACCTACTCCTTGCTCAATGAATTGGACTCAACACCCCCTATTCACCGCCCAAGAATATATCTGACTAGTAAGAATCTTAAAACCTATGCATTGATATCTCTCTGTAAGTGAGTCAAGTGGGTGTAAAGCGGCAAAAACACAGCAGTGAAAAGCTGGTAAACCCCATTATAAAAATCAATTACTTTTAAAAACCCGTGAAACAAAGACAGTGAAAGAGAGAGAAATTCTTACAAAATTCGTTCAGGGGCTGTGATGCCACCTAGATTGACCATATCTAGACCCACAGCTGATTGAGACATAAGGGTGGACACTCTTGGGGCTGAGAGGTTTGGTGAGGTTGGGTGAGCAAACGCAGACCCTTTAAAGTAATACTGCGTGGTACCCATCCCATGGGTCCCAAATCTCCAGGTTCAAGGGCATCTTCCTACATCGAAAACATGCATGAGAAACCCAGAAGATGGTACACCGCGTGATCGGGAAAGGTTTCTAAAACGCACCTCATTTCTCATCTCCTTGTGCTCGGGTTCGCCATTCCAACCGCTTTACTAGCAATCTCCCTCCTTGGATAATCAGCACCTTTAACCTCCTGTTACGTAAAGGTTGCAATTTGTCCTGAGGATGAACGGGAAGAGGGGGAACCAATGAGAGACTAGCTCTAGGTGTTGGGACAGGCACAGGTCACTCTATTTTCCCATCAGGAAGAAGAATTAACCACAGGCTCAGCCTGCCGCCCGGGACCTGAATAGGGCCTGAAGCAATCCTGCGCTTTTGCGGCCAGCCCCAAGAAAGCGAGTTGAAAAATGGAGCTCAGGGGTACTGCAATTCACAAACCTGCAGACTTATAAATGATGACTCTCGTCCACAAATATATTGAGGGAAGGCAACGAAGAGGATTTGAAAGCAAGGCAGAATTGCAGGAAACAGATTTCAGGAGGGAGATTCGAATCGCCTTTAAAGCACAGGAAAAGCGGCAAAACCTCGACAATGATACCCTTGGCCAAAAAGGGCGTATGCGTTTTTTCCTGAATATATTCAGGAAAAAACGCATACGCCCTTTTTGGCCTACCAAGCAACCTGGAAAGGCAAATCACCGCTACAAAGAAGTCTCGCTTCCCATCGGTCAAAAGGGCCATGCTGAATAAAGTGTCAAAACCAGAAAGGCAGGACAGGCCATGGAGAAACGGGAGCCTGGCTACGCTGATGGGCGGGACGTAAATTGACAACAGCCACTCTGGAGAAGTGCACGGTGTGTCCTGAAACTTCTAAAAAACTCAGCTTAGGGAGCATAGGGCACATCCACTCAAGGGCGTATAAATTGGGAAAACTAAAAATCAGCAAGACACAGGCACCCCAAAGTTTAGGGCTGCTCTGTTGACAAGAACCTCCACTTTGTTACACCTTAAATATCCCAGGAAAGAGAAAAATGGATAAAGAAGTTGTGTTCCTTATGTACAATGGAATATCACTCAGCCATGAAATCAACGTCATAAGGCTAGTAGCAGCATGATGAGTGGATTTAGGTACGACGATTCTAAGTGAAATAAGTCACACAGAAAAAGACACTTATCATAAGATATCACTTATAGAGGGAATGTAAAAACCGCTACCGTTGAACTGAATTACAAAACAGAATAGAGTCACACGTTTAGAAAACACACTATGGCTGCTTAACGGGAAAGGTGAGGTGGGGTGATGCATAAAACAAGGGTTTCAAATTATCTCAGATACCGTTCCATAAACCCAATATGTAATAGACAAGACCTACTCCTTGCTCAATGAATTGGACTCAACACCCCCTATTCACCGCCCAAGAATATATCTGACTAGTAAGAATCTTAAAACCTATGCATTGATATCTCTCTGTAAGTGAGTCAAGTGGGTGTAAAGCGGCAAAACCCCAGCAGTGAAAAGCAGGTAAACCCCATTATAAAAATCAATTACTTTTAAAAACCCGTGAAACAAAGACAGTGAAAGAGAGAGAAATTCTTACAAAATTCGTTCAGGGGCTGTGATGCCACCTAGATTGACCATATCTAGACCCACAGCTGATTGAGACATAAGGGTGGACACTCTTGGGGCTGAGAGGTTTGGTGAGGTTGGGTGAGCAAACGCAGACCCTTTAAAGTAATACTGCGTGGTACCCATCCCATGGGTCCCCAATCTCCAGGTTCAAGGGCATCTTCCTACATCGAAAACTTGCATGAGAAACCCAGAAGATGGTACACCGTGTGATCGGGAAAGGTTTCTAAAACGCACCTCATTTCTCATCTCCTTGTGCTCGGGTTCGCCATTCCAACCGCTTTACTAGCAATCTCCCTCCTTGGAGAATCAGCACCTTTAACCTCCTGTTCCGTACAGGTTGCAATTTGTCCTGAGGATGAACGGGAAGAGGGGGAACCAATGAGAGACTAGCTCTAGGTGTTGGGACAGGCACAGGTCACTCTATTTTCCCATCAGGAAGAAGAATTAACCACAGGCTCAGCCTGCCGCCCGGGACCAGAATAGGGCCTGAAGCAATCCTGCGCTTTTGCGGCCAGCTCCCAAGAAATCGAGTTGAAAAATGGAGCTCAGGGGCACTGCAATTCACAAACCTGCAGACTTAGAAATGATGACTGTCGTCCACAAATATATTGAGGGAAGGCAACGAAGAGGATTTGAAAGCAAGGCAGAATTGCAGGAAACAGATTTCAGGAGGGAGATTCGAATCGCCTTTAAAGCACAGGAAAAGCGGCAAAACCTCGACAATGATGCCCTTGGCCAAAAAGGGCGTATGCGTTTTCTCCTGAATATATTCAGGAAAAAACGCATACGCCCTTTTTGGCCAACCAAGCAACCTGGAAAGGCAAATCACCGCTACAAAGAAGTCTCGCTTCCCATCGGTCAAAAGGGCCATGCTGAATAAAGTGTCAAAACCAGAAAGGCAGGACAGGCCATGGAGAAACGGGAGCCTGGCTACGCTGATGGGCGGGACGTAAATTGCCCACAGCCACTCTGGAGAAGTGCACGGTGTGTCCTGAAACTTCTAAAAAACTCAGCTTAGGGAGCATAGGGCACATCCACTCAAGGGCGTATATATTGGGAAAACTAAAAATCAGCAAGACACAGGCACCCCAAAGTTTAGGGCTGCTCTGTTGACAAGAACCTCCACTTTGTTACACCTTAAATATCCCAGGAAAGAGAAAAATGGATAAAGAAGTTGTGGTCCTTATGTACAATGGAATATCACTCAGCCATGAAATCAACGTCATAAGGCTAGTAGCAGCATGATGAGTGGATTTAGGTACGACGATTCTAAGTGAAATAAGTCACACAGAAAAAGACACTTATCATAAGATATCACTTATAGAGGGAATGTAAAAACCGCTACCGTTGAACTGAATTACAAAACAGAATAGAGTCACACGTTTAGAAAACACACTATGGCTGCTTAACGGGAAAGGTGAGGTGGGGTGATGCATAAAACAAGGGTTTCAAATTATCTCAGATACCGTTCCATAAACCCAATATGTAATAGACAAGACCTACTCCTTGCTCAATGAATTGGACTCAACACCCCCTATTCACCGCCCAAGAATATATCTGACTAGTAAGAATCTTAAAACCTATGCATTGATATCTCTCTGTAAGTGAGTCAAGTGGGTGTAAAGCGGCAAAACCACAGCAGTGAAAAGCAGGTAAACCCCATTATAAAAATCAATTACTTTTAAAAACCCGTGAAACAAAGACAGTGAAAGAGAGAGAAATTCTTACAAAATTCGTTCAGGGGCTGTGATGCCACCTAGATTGACCATATCTAGACCCACAGCTGATTGAGACATAAGGGTGGACACTCTTGGGGCTGAGAGGTTTGGTGAGGTTGGGTGAGCAAACGCAGACCCTTTAAAGTAATACTGCGTGGTACCCATCCCATGGGTCCCCAATCTCCAGGTTCAAGGGCATCTTCCTACATCGAAAACTTGCATGAGAAACCCAGAAGATGGTACACCGTGTGATCGGGAAAGGTTTCTAAAACGCACCTCATTTCTCATCTCCTTGTGCTCGGGTTCGCCATTCCAACCGCTTTACTAGCAATCTCCCTCCTTGGAGAATCAGCACCTTTAACCTCCTGTTCCGTACAGGTTGCAATTTGTCCTGAGGATGAACGGGAAGAGGGGGAACCAATGAGAGACTAGCTCTAGGTTTTGGGACAGGCACAGGTCACTCTATTTTCCCATCAGGAAGAAGAATTAACCACAGGCTCAGCCTGCCGCCCGGGACGAGAATAGGGCCTGAAGCAATCCTGAGCTTTTGCGGCCAGCTCCCAAGAAAGCGAGTTGAAAAATGGAGCTCAGGGGCACTGCAATTCACAAACCTGCAGACTTAGAAATGATGACTGTCGTCCACAAATATATTGAGGGAAGGCAACGAAGAGGATTTGAAAGCAAGGCAGAATTGCAGGAAACAGATTTCAGGAGGGAGATTCGAATCGCCTTTAAAGCACAGGAAAAGCGGCAAAACCTCGACAATGACGCCCTTGGACAAAAAGGGCGTATGCGTTTTCTCCTGAATATATTCAGGAAAAAACGCATACGCCCTTTTTGGCCAACCAAGCAACCTGGAAAGGCAAATCACCGCTACAAAGAAGTCTCGCTTCCCATCGGTCAAAAGGGCCATGCTGAATAAAGTGTCAAAACCAGAAAGGCAGGACAGGCCATGGAGAAACGGGAGCCTGGCTACGCTGATGGGCGGGATGCAAATTCCCAACATCCACTCTGGAGAAGTGCACGGTGTGTCCTGAAACTTCTAAAAAACTCAGCTTAGGGAGCATAGAGCACATCCACTCAAGGGCGTATAAATTGGGAAAACTAAAAATCAGCAAGACACAGGCACCCCAAAGTTTAGGGCTGCTCTGTTGACAAGAACCTCCACTTTGTTACACCTTAAATATCCCAGGAAAGAGAAAAATGGATAAAGAAGTTGTGGTCCTTATGTACAATGGAATATCACTCAGCCATGAAATCAACGTCATAAGGCTAGTAGCAGCATGATGAGTGGATTTAGGTACGACGATTCTAAGTGAAATAAGTCACACAGAAAAAGACACTTATTATAAGATATCACTTATAGAGGGAATGTAAAAACCGCTATCGTTGAGCTGAATTACAAAACAGAATAGAGTCACACGTTTAGAAAACACACTATGGCTGCTTAACGGGAAAGGTGAGGTGGGGTGATGCATAAAACAAGGGTTTCAAATTATCTCAGATACCGTTCCATAAACCCAATATGTAATAGACAAGACCTACTCCTTGCTCAATGAATTGGACTCAACACCCCCTATTCACCGCCCAAGAATATATCTGACTAGTAAGAATCTTAAAACCTATGCATTGATATCTCTCTGTAAGTGAGTCAAGTGGGTGTAAAGCGGCAAAACCACAGCAGTGAAAAGCAGGTAAACCCCATTATAAAATGCAATTACTTTTAAAAACCCGTGAAACAAAGACAGTGAAAGAGAGAGAAATTCTTACAAAATTCGTTCAGGGGATGTGATGCCACCTGGATTGACCATATCTAGACCCACAGCTGATTGAGACATAACGGTGGACACTCTTGGGGCTGAGAGGTTTGGTGAGGTTGGGTGAGCAAATGCAGACCCTTTAAAGTAATACTGCGTGGTTCCCATTCCATGGGTCCCAAATCTCCAGGTTGAAGGGCATCTTCCTACATCGAAAAAATGCATGAGAATCCCAGAAGATGGTACACCGTGTGATCAGGAAAGGTTTCTAAAAGCCACCCCATTTCTCATCTCCTTGTGCTCGGGTTTGCCATTCCAGCCACTTTCCTCTCAATCGCCCTCTTGGAGAATCAGCACCTTTAAGCTCCTGTTCCGTACTGGTTGCAGTTTGTCCTGAGGATGATCGGGAAGAGGGGGAAACAATGAGAGACTAGCGCTAGGTGTTGGGACAGGCACAGGACACTCTAATTTCCCATCAGGAAGAAGAATTAACCACAGGCTCAGCCTGCCGCACGGAACCAGAATAGGGCCTTAAGCAATCCTGCGGTTTTGCGGCCAGCTTCCAAAAAAGCGAGTTGAAAAATGGAGCTCAGGGGCACTGCAATTCACAGTCCTGTAGAGTTATAAATGGTAACTCAAGTCCAAAAATATATTGAAGGAAGGCAACGAAGAGGATTTAAAAGCAAGGCAGAATTGCAGGAAATTTATATAGTTTATATGTTAAGTGTTTATATACATTTAACATACATTAGCCTATTTAGGTTAGCCCCATAATCCTAATTTTTCCATCCTTCCACCTTTCATTTTGGTTAACCATTAGTTTGTTTTATAAGTCTGTGAGTGTCTTTTTCTGTGGAGGTATGTTCATTGGTAGCAATCTTAGGATAACTTGTATAAATGATATCATAGGATATTTGTCATTCCCTTTTGACTTACTTTACCTAATATGATTATTTCTAAGCTCATTTGTAGTCCTGAAAATGGCACTCTTCATTTTCTTCCCGAGGCTACTATTCCATTCTGTACATATACCACTTCTTCTTTGTCAATTCATCTGTTTATGGGCCTTTTTTTTGCTTCCATGTCTTGGCTATTTCAATATTGCTGCAGTGCACATTTGCCTGCCTCTGTCTTTCCGATTCTGGTGGTCTTAGATTATAGGCCCAAAAGGTGCCCTGTTACATCATCTGGTAGCTCAACTTTAACCTTTTAAGGCAGCTCCATTCAGTTTTCGTTAATGCTGTTACCACTTTACATCCCACCAGCTGCTAGAAGGTACAAAGTTCTCTAAAACCCCTTCAGCATTTATAGGTTGTAGACGTTTTGCTGATGGTCATTTGACTGGTGTGAGCTGAAACCTTTTTGGAGGTTGGATTTGCATGTGGCTAATAATTCCTTATACTGAGCTTTAGGCATGTCCTTTTTTCCTTTTCCTCTTTTTTTTTAAAGAGTGAGTACAACTTCTCTCATCATATTGACTTCTTGAAAAATTTGTCATGTGTTGAATTTTCTTGCCTATTCCCTACGCCAGGGCATTTTTTGAGGGAAGGTGTCATTTACAGCCCTGCAGTCCTTGTGACTATTAAGCAACCATTAGCATTGGGTTTAAAGCTGCTGTTGTGAGAAAGAGCCACAAGGCGGCAGCATTATTACGTTCTCAACCCTTGTTACTAGGGCAACAGAGTCTTCCTGGAGGTAGTGTTACGAGGTTGTATATTAGAGAAGAATGTGCGGGGACAAGCCCCCAGATTTCAGGAGGTAGATGCGAATCGCCTTTAGAGCACATGAAAAGCGGCAAAACGTCGACAATGATGCACTTGGCCAAAAAGGGCCTATGCGTTTTTTCCTGAATATATTCAGGAAAAAATGCATAGGCCCTTTTTGGCCAACCAAGCAAGCCGGAAAGGCAAATCAGCAGTACAAATAAGTCTCGCTTCCCATCCGTCCAAAAGCCATCCAAAAAAGTCTAAAAACTAGAAGTGCAGGACAGGCCAGGTAGAAAAGGGAGCCTTGTTAGGCTGATGGGCGGGATGTAAATTGCCAACGGCCACTCTGGAGAAGTGCATGGTGTTTCCTAAAACATCTAAAAAACACAGCTAGAGAGCATAGGGCCCTTCCACTCGTGGGCGTATAAAATGGGAAAACGAAAAATCAACAAGACACAGGCACCCCAAAGTTTAGGCCTGCTCTGTTTACAAGAACCTCCACTTCAGTACACCTTAAATATGCCAGGATAGAGAAAAATGGATAAAGAAGTGTGGTACTTATGTACAATGGCATATCACTCAGCCATGAAATCAGTGTCATACGGCTACTAGCAGCATGATGAGTGGATTTAGGTACGATGTTTCTAAGTGAAATAAGTCACACAGAAAAAGACACTTATCATAGGTTATCACTTATAGAGGGAAAGTAAAAATCGCTACCCATGACCTGATTACAAAACAGAACAGAGTCACACATTTAGAAAACACTGGATGGCTGCTTAACTGGAAAGGTGAGGTGCAGTGAGGCATAAAACAAGGGTTTGAAATTAGCACACATACCGTTCCATAAACCAAATATGTAAGAGACAACACCTACCCCTTGCTCAGTGAACTGGACTCAACGCCCCGTATTCACCGCACAAGGGTATATCTGACTAGTAAGAATCTTAAAACCTATGTATTGATATCTCTCTGTAAATGAATCAAGTGGGTGTAAAGCGGCATAAACACAGCAGTGAAAATCAGCTAAACCCCATTATAAAAATAGATTCCAAAAACCCCCCAACAAAGACAGTGAAAGAGAGAGAAATTCGTAAAAATTTCGTTCAGGGGCAGTGAAGCAACCTGGATCGACCATATCTAGACCCACAGCTGGATTAGATATAAGGCTGGACACTCTTGGGGCTGAGAGGTTTGGTGAGGTTGGGTGAGCAAATGCAGACCCTTTAAAGTAATACTGCGTGGTTCCCATCCCATGGGTCCCAAATCTCCAGGTTCAAGGGCATCTTCCTACATGGAAAAAATGCATGAGAATCCCAGAAGATGGTACACCGTGTGATCAGGAAAGGTTTCTAAAACCCACCCCATTTCTAATCTCCGTGTGCTCGGGTTCGCCATTCCAGCCGCTTTACTAGCAATCTCCCTCCTTGGAGAAACAGCACCTTTAACCTCCTGTTCCGTATAGGTTGCAAATTGTCCTGAGGATGAACGGGAAGAGGGGGAACCAATGAGAGACCAGCTCTAGGTGTTGGGACAGGCACAGGTCACTCTATTTTCCCATCAGGAAGAAGAATTAACCACAGGCTCAGCCTGCCGCCCGGGACCAGAATAGGGCCTGAAGCAATCCTGCGCTTTTGCGGCCAGCTCCCAAGAAAGCGAGTTGAAAAACGGAGCTCAGGGGCACTGCAATTCACAAACCTGCAGACTTGTAAATGATCACTCTCGTCCAAAAATATATTGAGGGAAGGCAACGAAGAGGATTTGAAAGCAAGGCAGAATTGCAGGAAACAGATTTCAGGAGGGAGATTCGAATCGCCTTTAAAGCACAGGAGAAGCGGCAAAACCTCGACAATGATGCCCTTGGCCAAAAAGGGCGTATGCGTTTTTTCCGGAATATATTCAGGAAAAAACGCATACGCCCTTTTTGGCCAACCAAGCAACCTGGAAAGGCAAATCAGCGCTACAAAGAAGTCTCGCTTCCCATCGGTCAAAAGGGCCATGCTGAATAAAGTGTCAAAACCAGAAAGGCAGGACAGGCCATGGAGAAACGGGAGCCTGGCTACGCTGATGGGCGGGATGTAAATTGCCAACAGCCACTCTGGAGAAGTGCACGGTGTGTCCTGAAACATCTATAAAACTCAGCTTAGGGAGCATAGGGCACATTGACTCATGGGCGTATAAATTGGGAAAACTAAAAATCAGCAAGACACAGGCACCCCAAAGTTTAGGGCTGCTCTGTTGACAAGAACCTCTACTTCGTTACACCTTAAATATCCCAGGAAAGAGAATAATGGATAAAGAATTTGTAGTCCTTATGTACAATGGAATATCACTCAGCCATGAAATCAACGTCATAAAGCTAGTAGCAGCATGATGAGTGGCTTTAGGTACGACGATTCTAAGTGAAATAAGTCACACAGAAAAAGACACTTATTATAAGATATCACTTATACAGGGAATGGAAAAACCGCTACCCTTGAACTGAATTACAAAACAGAACAGAGTCACTCGTTAAGAAAACACACTATGGCTGCTTAACTGGAAAGGTGAGGTGGGGTGATGCATAAAACAAGGGTTTCAAATTAACTCAGATACCGTTCCATATACCCAATATGTAATAGACAAGAAGTACGCCTTGCTCAGTGAACTGGACTCCACACACCCTATTCACCACCCAAGAATATATCTGACTAGTAAGAATCTTAAAACATATGAATTGATATCTCTCTGTAAGTGAGTCAAGTGGGTGTAAAGCGGCATAAACACAGCAGAGAAAAGCAGATAAACCCCATTATAAAATTCAATTACTTTTAAAAACCCGTGAAACAAAGACAGTGAAATAGAGAGAAATTCTTACAAAATTCGTTCAGGGGATGTGATGCCACCTGGATTGACCATATCTAGACCCACAGCTGATTGAGACATAAGGGTGGACACTCTTGGGGCTGAGAGGTTTGGTGAGGTTTGGTGAGCAAATGCAGACCCTTTAAAGTAATACTGCGTGGTTCCCATCCCATGGGTCCCAAAACTCCAGGTTCAAGGGCATCTTCCTACATCGAAAAAATGCATGAGAATCCCAGAAGATGGTACACTGTGTTATCAGGAAAGGTTTCTAAAACCCACCCCATTTCTCATCTCCTTGTGCTCGGGTTCGCCATTCCAGCCGCTTTACTAGCAATCTCCCTCTTGGAGAATCAGCACCTTTAAGCTCCTGTTCCGTAAAGGTTGCCGTTTGTCCTGAGGATGATCGGGAAGAGGGGGAAACAATGAGAGACTAGCGCTAGGTGTTGGGACAGGCACAGGACACTCTAATTTCCCATCAGGAAGAAGAATTAACCACAGGCTCAGCCTGCCGCACGGAACCACAATAGGGCCTTAAGCAATCCTGCGGTTTTGCGGCCAGCTTCCAAAAAAGCGAGTTGAAAAATGGAGCTCAGGGGCACTGCAATTCACAGTCCTGTAGAGTTATAAATGGTAACTCAAGTCCAAAAATATATTGAAGGAAGGCAACGAAGAGGATTTAAAAGCAAGGCAGAATTGCAGGAAATTTATATAGTTTATATGTTAAGTGTTTATATACGTTTAACATACATTAGCCTATTTAGGTTAGCCCCATAATCCTAATTTTTCCATCCTTCCACCTTTCATTTTGGTTAACCATTAGTTTGTTTTTTAAGTCTGTGAGTGTCTTTTTCTGCGGAGGTATGTTCATTGGTAGCAATCTTAGGATAACTTGCATAAATGATATCATAGGATATTTGTCATTCCCTTTTGACTTACTTTACCTAATATGATTATTTCTAAGCTCATTTGTAGTCCTGAAAATGGCACTCTTCATTTTCTTCCCGAGGCTACTATTCCATTCTGTACATATACCACTTCTTCTTTGTCAATTCATCTGTTTATGGGCCTTTTTTTTGCTTCCATGTCTTGGCTATTTCAATATTGCTGCAGTGCACATTTGCCTGCCTCTGTCTTTCCGATTCTGGTGGTCTTAGATTATAGGCCCAAAAGGTGCCCTGCTACATCATCTGGTAGCTCAATTTTTACCTTTTAAAGCAGCTCCATTCAGTTTTCGTTAATGCTGTTACCACTTTACATCCCACCAGCTGCTAGAAGGTACAAAGTTCTCTAAAACCCCTTCAGCATTTATAGGTTGTAGACGTTTTTCTGATGGTCATTTGACTGGTGTGCGCTGAAACCTTTTTGGAGGTTGGATTTGCATGTGGCTAATAATTCCTTATACTGAGCTTTAGGCTTGTCCTTTTTTTCTTTTTTTTTTTTTTTTTTCCACACACACACACTGTATTTTATTTTTACAAGAGATAAATAGACTGACACCAAGCATTGTACATGGATGACCACAACAAAAGCAACAATGATTGCAATTACCAAACATGAAACACACTCATACTATGTCATAATATTGACATTCAGTCCAGTAATCCTCCACTGTAACAGCTCCTTTACTTTTCAGTGAAAATTGATTTGTATATTCTTTGCCTCTGAGTCCTTGTGGGATTTTTTTTTTTTTAATTCAGACAGAAAGTCACAAAAATTATACTCATCCTCATCAGTTCACTCAGTCCCATGTAATTAATTGTTTTTTTTATCTTGATCTTTTGTTAGCACTTTTATGAGTTCATCAGTTTTTCATCAGAGTTCTGAAAATGCTTATTCATTCAGTTCAGCAGTACAGTCAGTTACCAGAAACCTGTACTTGTCAGAGTCTTTTCCATGAATTTCTTGAAGATGAAACCCTTTTATAGGAACATATTTGCAAAATCATCAGAGTACACCCAGAACTGTCTGTAAATGACAAAAGACTTAAAAATGACCACGGTAAAAGATTTGATGAAAGTTCATAATAATGCAGTTGACAAGAAAATTAGTTATTTCTGAGATATACATTTTAAAGTAATAACTAAGATTATTACTTATAACATTATACCAGAACATATAAGATTTTTAGAAATTTCATGTAATGTCTGAAACATTTATATTAACATATTTCCATACATATTTCCATACAAATACAAATATAAGATTTTTAGGAATTTCATGTAATAACCTGAGAATAGTGGGAATCAGTGTAGAAAGCCTCCTATAATAGTGAAGACTGCTCCCATGGACATTAGGTCATGGAAGTGTGCTACTACATAGTATGTATCCTGGAGGACAATGTCTGGGGATGAGTTGACTAAGATGATTCCTGTCAAACCACCTACTGTAAAAAGAAAAACTAAAGCCTAAAACTCATAATATAGTGGGAGGTCATATAGTATTACCTCCGTGAACAGTTGCTAACCAGGGACTTCCCTGGTGACGCAGTGGTTAAGAATTCGTCTGCCAATGCAGGGAACACGGGTTCGAGCCCTTGTCTGGGAAGATTCCACATGCCGCGGAGCAAAAAGCCCGTGTGCCACAACTACTGAGCCTGCCCTCTAGAGCCCGCAAGCCATAACTACTGAAGCCCACGTGCCTAGAGGCCGTGCTCTGCAACAAGAGAAGCCACTGCAATGAAAGGGCCGCACACCGCAACGAAGAGTAGCTGCCGCTCACCGCAACCAGAGAAAGCCCATGCGCAGCAACCAAGACCCAACTCAGCCAAAAAAAAAAAAAAAGAAAAGAAAAAGAAAAATTAAATAAAGAGTTGCTAATCAGCTAGATAATTTTACTCCTGTAGGGATAGAAGTAATTACGGTAGCTGATGCAAAGTATGCTCCTGAGTCCACAGCTATCCCTATGGTAAACATATGATGGGCCCACAAGAGAACTCCTAAAAAACCAATGGACATGACTCATACTATTCCCAGATAGCTGAAAGGCAATTTTTGTCCTAAATAGTAGGTAATGCTATGTGAGTCTATAACAAACCCTGTTAGGCCATGAATACAGACTTCAGGGTGAGCAAAGTATCAAAAGAGGTGTTGGTATAGGATTCGGTCTCCTCCTGCAGGGTCAAAGAAAGTAGTCTTTAGATTTCTATCTCTTAACAGCATGGCAATTCTGGCTGCTTGGACTGAGATTGGTAATTATAGTAATATGGCTATAGTTGGGGAAGATTAAACAAATAATGGTGTTTGGTATTGGGATATGACTGCTGGTTTTGTATTAAAGACTATAGTAATAAAAGTAATAATACCAAGAATTGAGGAGACACCTGCTAAATGTAAGGAGAAAACAGTTAGGTCGACAGAGGCTCCTGCATGGGCCAGATTGCAGGCTAGAGCTGAATACACCGTCCCACTGGTACCAGAACCAGCTTCTACTATTGGTGATATGAGTAGGAGTAAGAATGATGGAGGAAGTAGTCAAAAGTTTATATGATTTATTGGGGGAAATGCTACTTCACGTGTCCGAGTTATTAGCGGCCCAAGTCAGCTTTCAAAGCCTGCAATCATAACGGGTACAGCTATAAAGAAAATTATTACAAGTGCAGGGACTCTTATGACAACCTTACAGATTTGGGCATCTCCATGTAGCGGTCCAGGTCAGCATAGCTCAGCCTGGATTAATATAATTAAGGTGCTGCCTGCTACTCCAGCTCAAGCACCAAATAGTAAATATAAAATGCCGATATCTTTGTGATTTGTTGAAAATAATCAGCAGTGTATGAACCGAGGTAAAATGACTGAGTTAGCATTAGACTGTAAATCTAAAGACAGAGATTGAGCCCTCTTTCTGGCAAACCCTGTGGTGAATCAACAAATTGAATTGTAACTTCAGAGAAGCAGCTTCAATTCTGCCAGTGATTATCCTGCCTTTTTTTTTTCTTTTTTTCTTTCTCAAATGAAGGAGAAGTAGACTGAAGCCAGTTGACTAGAGGATTTGCCTGTTAACTAAAGTTTCCTGGGGTTAAAACTCATCAATCTCGTAAAGATTTGGCTTCAATACAGTGTTTGCTTTACATTCAATTGATGTAGAATAAAGTCTAGCAATCCTTATTTTTAGGAATTAAGTAAATTTCACTTGTTTAGGGTTTTGAAAGCTCTTGGTCTGAACTAACCTAAATTCCTAGTCCAACACCGATAGAATGGGTGTTGTGTGTAGTAACCGTGTGGGTATTATGATTGGTAATGATAGGAAGGTTATTTCTTTGTATGTTCAAATTGTTTTGTGTTTGTGTTGTTTAATGAAGGGAATATAGTTAGTGATGTGGAGTATGTTAGCTGCAAGTAGAAATATATGCTGAGGACTGCTATGATGGCTATTAGTGTTGGTAGAATGATGTTGTCGTTTTTGTTATCTCTTGGATAATTATTCATTTGGGTAGAAAGCCTGATAGTGATGGGCGATGTCCTAATGATACTATAATGGTGAGGAAAATGATTGTGATGGGAGGTGTTTTATCTCACGTGTGTGATAATGATACTCTTGTAGTACATGATCTGGGCATAAATAAGAAGAGGATAGTGTTGTTATGATATAAATTAGTATGTTTAGGATTGTTATAATCTGAATATACATTATAATAGCTGTTATTCATCCTATATGGGCAATTGATGAGGAGGGTGTAATATTTTCCAGGTGAGTATGGCGAAGTCTGCCTCAGCCTCCAGCTATGATTTATAATATCACTATGATTAATAGTATATTTAGGTTGATGGATGGTGACATGTGGTATAAAACTGATAGGGGTGCAATTTTGTCATGTTGATAGCATCAGGTCTGCTGTTCATGGGATGCCTCGTGTGACTTCAGGCACTCAGAAGTGAAATGGGGAAAGTCCTACTTTTGTGACAAGGGCGATTGTCATGAGGGTGGATGCTGCTGGATTAAAGATTCTTGTTATTCATTGTGCTCTTTGACCAGAGTATATTAGATTAATGATAATAGCCATTATAAGTAGTATTGATGTGGTGGACTGTTTTAGGAAATATTTGTTGGATGCTTCTGTAGCTTATGGGTTCATGTTTTTTATTAGAATGGGGATACCATTAACCAGTGTGAGCTTGTTATACAATTATATTTCCTGAGAAAATGGTCAGTAGAATGATGGTAAAAAGAATGAGAGTTTATTAGCACAGGAAGGATATATAAAAATATTTTGGGGGTATGGGCCTGAAGCTTACTTAGAGAACTTTACTATATAGCATGTGGTGTAATGTGGTAGGTAGCATGGAGAATGTAAAATTATTAGGAAGAATTCAATTCCAGGAATAAGAGCATTGAAACCTCTGTGATTTACTCTATCAAAGTAACTCTTTTGTCAGACATATTTCTTAAATTTGTGGTGGGTTGCCTGGTATGATGACAAATAGTTAAAACTCTCATATACATAGGGTTAATGTTAGTCGTAAAAAAACTTTTTATAAGAGATGTATGCGTTGATCATATCAAAATTGTAGGTAGGAGGCTCAAATTCATAGAAAGGAGATTGTTAGATGTGTTTAATGATGACTTGGGCTGTATATAATTCTGGCACCTAGGGATTGTCGAATGCTCCTAAAAATAGATTTCTGTGGAAATGTTTATTATAGGGAAATTGACATATTCTCTAGGAGGGACGGGGTGAATGGGCCTGCTACATTTTCTACATTGAAGACATATACAGGTTTTGATGCTACTTCCGTTTAATCAAGTGGGGCTTCGTTGGATTTCGGCTACTGAGGAGATAATCAAATTCTGGGTAGGGGTCAGGAGAAAATTAGTCATAGGTGTTCTTGTGTACTAATTACTGTTGAAAGTGTAAATGATCCATTTATCAGTAAGACTGAGAATAGAATAACTGCTACATTACTTCATATGAGATGATTGTCTGTGCTATTGCTCCTAGAGCTCCAGTGAGTGAGTATTTTGAATGTGAAGTTCATCCAGATCTGAGGATGGAGTAAATGGCTAGGTGTGATATGGCTAATAGAAATAATATGCCTACATTTATATTAATTAGTGGATAAGATATGGGAAGAGGAATTCATGTTGTGAGAGCCAGGGTTAAGGCTAGCATTGGGGTTAAGGCTAGCAAGAGCAGCCACCGCAATGAGAAGCCCGCGCACCGCAACAAAGAGTACCCCCGCTTGCCGCAACTAGGCAAAGCCTGCGCATAGCAACGAAGACCCAACGCAGCCAAAAACAAATTAATTAATTAATTAGTTAACTATTTTAAACAAAAGTACTATATTCTTCTGTACAGCTTCTCTGGGAAGAACAGAGAGATGGCGTAGGAGAGTGAGAAAGACCAATATTTAGTGCACATCTCTCATGCAGCTGCTCTGCTGGCTCAGATAGATTTATCCCCACTTTACAAAGGAGGAAATAATCTCACAGAGGTTTAGTAATTTTCCCAAAGCCAAACAGCTATGGAGTGGCAGAACCAAGATCTGAACCAAGTCTGTTACCTTCAAAGCCTAAGTCCTCATCTCAACAAAACTCAATTAATATTTACATTTATCGAATTACATTGCAACCTGGCGAGTTCTTGGCACAATCCTGAATAAGAGTGAGAAAGAAAGAAATAGCATTGTTCCTACAGTCAACCCAAATTTTTGGAGTAGCTGCTAGATGCCTGGCCCTTTTTGGGGTTCAGCAGTGATCAAGACAGGAAGAGTCCTGCTTTCATGAACCACGTAGTGGGGAGGAGAGACGGGTGCAACTTGGGTGAGGGATTTCACCTTGCTGGACCTCTGTTTTGTCATCTGGAAAATGGGATGGGTGTTCCTCATTTTCTGGGATTGTCCAGCCCTCACATTCTCTGATTCCAGAAGAAGCATTTGTTTTCCTGTTTCTTTAAAATTCATTCAGGCCGTGAGCTGTGATGAATGTTGTTAGCTGCTCCCCAAATCACTCTATTCCCACCCTTTTCCTGTGATCAGGTCTTTCCAGAAACATGACTCACAGTCAGTCAAGTCACAGAACCTAAGGGGCACCCAGCAGAAAAATTCCAACCCTTGCTTCCCAGGAGCTCTGCGGTCTACCTGCCAGGTAAACTTAACTCACCTGGCACAAGGTGGCCATCCCTGGTTTCACATCAACATGATCTCAGGCACAAACCTCCTTGTTTTTCCATTTTGTCTTTAAGTTACTTGTTGAAACAACTGCACAAATATGACACAGATATAAAATCAGGCATCTTCTGCCCCCAGTGCCTACTAATAAATGATTTTCTGCCACTTTAATGATAAAGATAGAACATTTCAACATTCTGCTACCCTTATTATTTGTCATTTTTGTTGATATTTCTATTGACTACATCTTTCAATATTTTAACAATGGAACATTTATTTAGGGTGTTCCAGACCCAGCCTTTAGTGGTAAAGGTTTCGTTGTTATATTTCTATTATGTTTCCTTTCAAAATCATTATCCTATTTAAATGGATTAAGTCAATTCTATAGGCATTTATCTTATGATATTGATGAAATTGATACATAGAGGGCAGTAGTACAAGTTGATTGGACTTGAGAACCTCTATTAGCACAGTTAAGTATAAATATTATCTATATGTAAACCAAAGTACAGGCCGAGTGAGATTCTCTGACTTTTTTCCACTGTCTGCCCCTCAAGCCTGTGAGAAATGGAATAGCTCTTGCCCTATCAGTAAACAAAGGATGTCACAGTCTTCAGCACTTGCAGCCCTCCAATGTGAGCCGGCGGGCCCTGAGGCACTCAGGATATGCAAATACAGAATGCAGGCCCCAGAGAGCTGAGGTGCATATCAAAGGAAGGAATTCAGTGAGCCCAGGCAAAGAAAAGCGCCGCATTCCTCACCTTGGGAGAGCTGGTTTTCCTTAGTTAACAATCACCTTTGGATGTTCCCCATTACCTGCGCCAGTTCCCTGCCCTGTCCCTTCCCCCCGGTACTTTAGCTCAGGGAGGAAGGAGCGCAGAGGGACTCAGCTGAATAAGGGGCCTGCGCGCCTCGGGAGGAGTTTTCAGCCGCTTTCCCCGCAGTCGGGAAGAGGGGCGCTGACGCTGCAGCCAGACCCTGCGCCTCCCTTGCCCCGTTTCCCCTCAGGACGCTCAGGCCGACCCCCTCCTCACGCCCACCAGGCCTCGCGAGCCAGGACGAGGGCAGGGGCGAGAGGACGGACCGAAGTTCCCGGGGACCAGACGCTGGAGGCCGCTCTTTCTGCACAGCAGCGGCGGGTGGCAGCGAACCCCTGCCCCTCAGAAGCTGGTCTTGTGCTGCCGCCCGGGCACCGGACCAGGCGGAGGGTCGGCGCCCACTTACCCGGCCCGCCTTCCCTCGACTGTCATGGCTTCGGCCGCCAGGGCACCTCCAGAGCCGGCAGCCTCAGTGAGGTCGCCCTCCTCTCGGGCTCCGGGGCAGTTCCGTGAAGGCGGAGGGAAGAGACCCCGCCTGAGCCGGGAGTTCCAACTCTGAGGAAACGCGGGCTCTGTTCAGCGCGCAGTGGGTGGGACCGCTCTGCCACGAGGCCTTCCGGGAGGGAGCGGGGCGGCGGGGGAGGGAGCCGCCAGGAGCGCAGGGCCCCGACGGGGGTCCTGGAGGGGCGGCCCGGCCTGGGGGCCACGCCCATTGTGGCCGCAGCCCAGGCCTTTTTCCTGGAATCCTACACAAAAAAATTAGAAAGATACACAGTCTATAGTAAATACTCACAAATGATTGTTGCTGCTGTGCTCACTATTCTATTAAAGGTGTAAATGCATAAAACACTTTAAGTTCAAAATTAAATGTGAATTTTTACCTTTCTAATTATGTCTCTGATATTCACAGTAGTGGTTAATGAATCAGAGACTGTGGCATCACTAGTTAAAAATGAGCTTGTTAAAAAAATAGAACTCAGGCCCACCGGACCTACTGAATCACAATCTGCACTTTTACAATCTCCCCAGCGTACTCGTGTACCCATGAATAGTTGAAAGGTACATTTCTACCTCGACAGGTCTTTTCTCTATGAGAAATACACACATTTTATCCAGTTTGATATAAATAAAACACTCAAAAATGCATATGCCTGTGTTGAAACCATCATTTTATCATTTCTTTTCCAGACAAGTATAGTCTCTATACTGGTTTTGTGGATCACATGCCATACTCTCTTCTTGTAGTTAGAAATAAGGTAGAGAAAGTTACTTTGTAAAAAAAAATTATATATATATATATATATATATATATATATGTATTAGTGGATAATTGAAGAGACTCTTCTAAATTAAAACCTTCTCTTAACTTGCTGTTTTCTTCTTGGGTCATATTATGAACTCTTCCCGTGGCCACATGGCATGTGTACGTTTAATTTCAGGGACTGCTGACATTCCAGGATGTGGCCATAGATTTCTGTCAAGAGGAGTGAGAATGCCTGGACCAAGATCAATGGGAATTTTACAGGGATGTGATGTTAGAGAAGTATAGGAACCTGCTCTCCTTGGGTGAGGATACCTTCCTTCCAGAATTCCTTATCCAACCACAGGGTTTGCAGTCCTTCATTTGTAGAATATCTCCTGGAATCTTCTGCTTCCTACAATAGGGTTTCAGATTGCAACGTTTCAGGAAAGATTGGGAGTTTGTGGGTATAATTTTTCTTATTCTTTTAAAATTGCAGCCTCCCTTTTAATATACTTTGTAACTGCTTGGGATGTGTCTATATGAACTGTGTACTATATGCTTCTGTTATAGTCCTTACAATATTTTATTGCCTTATTTTCTCTAACAATTTTCCATGGATTCTTTGGGCTTAAGGTATATTAAAAGGGAGACTGCGAATCTGGGACTTCCCTGGTGATGCAGTGATTAAGAATTCGCCTGCCAATGCAGGGGACCCGGTTGGATCCCCGGTCCGGGAAGATCTCACGTGCCACGGAACAACTAAGCCATTGGGCCACAACTACTGAGTCTGCACGCCACAACTACTGAAGCAGGTGTGTCTTGAGCCCATGCGCCATTTATTTTTTGGAGAATAAAACCACTTCTGAGTGATTAAAACTTAGGCCAGCTAGTCAAAATGCTTTATCACCTGTTCTTCTAAAACACTGGTCAATGGAACAAGTTTTACTAGGGATAACAGTGTAATTGTATTCTGGAGTTCATATGGGCAATATGGTTTATGACCTTGATGCTGGATCACGACATTTCAACGGTATAACTGCTATTAATTGTCTGTTTGTTCAACGATTACAGTCTCACGTGATCTGAGTTCAGACTGGAGTCATCCTGGTTGGTTTCTGTCTATTGCAGATTTCTTCCAGTATGAAAGGACAAGAGCAATACGGCTTCCTTTACAAAATGTCTTCAAACTAAATGATGATATAATCTACATTCAATTAATTTATACATACCCTACTGTAGAACAGGGTTCGTTACGGTGGCAGAGCCCGGTAATTATGTAAAACTGAAACTTTTTCTGCACTGGTTCAAGTCCTCTTCCTAAGAATATGTTTATAATCAACATTCTTTCACAAATTACCCAATTTAATTCACCATAGCATTCCTCATATTAACCAAATGGAAAATCCTAGGCTATATACAAATCCAGAAAGGGCCAAAAATCATCAGCCCCCATGGATGATTACAACCCATTGCTGAGGCATTCAAAGTACTTATTAAAGAACCACTATGTCCATCAACATCATCAATTTATATATTATTGCCCCAATGCTAGCCATAACCCTGCCTCTCACAACATGAATTCCTCTTCCCATATCTTATCCACTAATTAGTATAAATGTAGGCATATTATTTCTATTAGCCATATCACACCTAGCCATTTATTCCATCCTCAGATCTGGATGAACTTCACATTCAAAATACTCACTCACTGGAGCTCCAGGAACAATAGCACAGAGGATCATCTCATATGAAGTAATGTAGCAGTTATTCTATTCTCAGTCTTACTGGTAAATGGATCATTTACACTTTCAACAGTAATTATTACACAAGAACACCTATGACTAATTTTCTCCTGACCCCTACCCAGAGTTTGATTATCTCCGCAGTAGCAGAAATCCAGTGAAGCCCCACTTGATTTAACAGAAGTAGAATCAAAACCTGTACATATCTTCAATGTAGAAAATGTAGCAGGCCCATTCACCGCGTCCTTCCTAGAGAATATGTCAATTTCCCTATAATAAACGTTTCCACAGCAATCTATTTTTAGGAGCATTCGACAATCCCTAGGTGCCAGAATTATAGATTCTTTCATCTTGTAAATATAGTTTTCTTTAAAAAATAATTTTTATAGTTTTACTACCTTTAAACAAAATGTACTCCATTGCTGTGGAATATTCCTTCATAGGAGCGTGCATGGTTCATTTCTGCATCCGTCTGTGATGGCCTTCAGGTTCCTTCAAGTTTGGCTCCTGTGGCTGCCAGTCCATGTCCGTGTGTCCTGGTGCAGGGCTGGTGGGTTTGTGTTCAACTGGGAGGAGCACTGTGGGTCTCTGTGCACGGACTTCGCTATCTGAGGCCCAATTGCTTGAGAAGTGGTTGCATCCCCCCGTTGCGTACCAGGCTTTCCATTGCTCCACATCCTGCTGCTATTTGATACTATGTCTTTCATGTCTGCCATTCTGGTAGGTGTATGCACAGTATTTTTCTTATGGCTTTAATCCCTCTCTTGTTAGTGAAGTTGTGCATCTTATGGTATTCATGGACTATTTCCTGTTGTTTTTGGAAAAGTTTTAAAAATTGTGGTCTGGTACACATAACATAAAATGCACTATCTTAACCATTTTTAAGTGCACATTTCAGGGTCAGGAAGTAATTCACACTGTTGTGCAAACCTGACCACCATCATCCTCCAGAAATTTTTCATCTTGCAAAATTGAAACAGTCCCCATTAAACACTCACTCCCCATTGTCCCTCCCTCAGCCTCTGGCCCTTAACATCCTACTTTATGACTCTATATTTCCGACTGCTCTAGGGGCCTTGTATGAGTGGATCAAGCACTGTTTGTTTTTTTGTGTCTAGCTTACATCACTGAGCATAATGCCCTCGAGGTTCATCCCTGCTGCATCCTGTGTCAGAATTGACTTCCTTTTTAGGCTGAATAGCATTCCCTTGTATTGATGGACCGTGTTTTTCTTCTCCATTCTTCCATTAGTGGACACATGTAATATCTACATTCATTTCTGCTGTCATAATATTTGTGGAATAAAATCAGAAAGTCCTATGAATCAAAAGTCATTTGCCATTAACTTTTTTCTTAAACTTTTTGTTGTGGAAAACATCAAGGCTAAGAAAAGGGAAAAGTACATGTCAGCTTCACTTGTGTTCAGGAATTAATGCTTTACGGATTCACTTTATTCCCTGTGTGTGTGCTATGCCTGTGCATGTGCCTGTTTGCATAAATATGCTGTGCATGTGGATAGGTATGTGAACTTGCACACATTAGTGTGTGCATGGGCATATGGGTGCATGTGTGTTCACATGCTAGTGTGTGAATATATTTGTGCTGTGCACGTGCATATGTTTGTGTGTGTGCTGTGCCTGCCTGTGCGCACACCTGTGTGTTTGCTGGAACCACTTGCAAGTTGGCTGCAGACTGAATTGTGCCCCAGATATATCCGCACGCAGCTGCTCTAACAATCCTGCGTAGCCACGTAAAGGTCACAGATCTCAGGGATTTAAATGGATGGAGCAGGATATCCTGACACAGAGTTTGTCTTCCAATGACTGTCACTGTCTCAGTAACATCCTTCACACCTTCTTTAAGCCGCATTCAGGGTCCAGTTTAGACTCCCATTACATTCAGTCACCTGTCCCAGGTCCCCTAAAGCAACAATGTCACCGTTGGAGAGCCCGGCCAAGGCTGGGGGTGCCCCTCCTGTTGGCCTGGCCTCCAGGCCCTGCCCTTGGCTCCTGTTTTCTCATATCTCAGCCAGGCCCCGACTTGGATCGGGCCGCCACCTCTTTCCTCACAGGGTCCCATCGCCCAGTCAAGGGGGTTCATTCTCCCCCTAAACACAGCATCAGGAGTCGGGGGCTGACAGTCCACACTGGGTCTCCTTCATGTGAGACCCTGTGCTGTTGAAAGAGCAGGCACCCTGCCCTCGGGGGTGGGGGACTGGGGGGCGACATGCGGCCCACGATGGGCAGGCGGGTCTCCGGGTGGGGCGAGCCAGTGTGCAAGGAGTTCCGCGGTGGGTTCTCCTCTCCAACGGCTTCTGTGCCCCTACCTCTCCCCGTGCCTCCCCTCGAAGATAGCGCGGTGCCCGGGTTGGGAACCATGGGAGCCGTCAGCCACCGCCCCCTCTACACACACACACACACGCACACGCACATGCACACGCACACGCTGCAGGGAAGCAGGACCTGAGTGCAGGGCTCTCAGCGGCCCTGAGCGCCCCGCCCGGAATCGGCCAGCCGAATGGACAGACCGGATCTCCCGGCCCGGACCATGCAGGACTCTCCTGACCTGGCTTGCAGTGTGGCCGCCTCCTTCTGGAAGCCTGGGAGGCTGGAATCAGGCCACTTCTTCTCTGTCCTGGCAGCAGACTGGGCTGCACTAAGAAGTTCGTGGCTCGCCCGTGGATCCTGACCATCAGGTGGCCAGAGAAATTGGGAACATTTCTGTTTTACCTGTTGAAATGTTTAATGACAAAGATTTTGTTCAGTTTCCTGACGTGGGTGTCCAAAGATGAGAGACCCATGTGTGTGATCTGTACCCCCTATGAGATCAGCCCTAAGCTAGTTTAAACATGATCAAGTTGTGTCTACATGGTAGATTTAGACCTCTGCATGTCCTGTCTACTGATTATGTTTAGAGCTGACCATGTGTTGTCTACAATAAGAAGATTTAGACCTGACCATGTTCTGTGTACGCTAGGACTATGGGGACCTGGGTAGAGACCCGGCCTGGCCTCAGTACTGGGAAGCTCCGTGCCTGCATCTGAATGTCAGTGCTTAGATGTCTGGGGTCTGGAGCTGAGGTGGGCTTGTCTACGTAACAGCCTCTCTTCTGAGTGTGGTGACCTGGTCCTCCCAAGGGTCAGTGCTATGGTCGGGGCCTTAGTCTTAATCCCTGCAAGGTTCACGTTCCCTGGGGCTCATGGATAATCCTCAGGAGGACTACCTGGCAATAATTCCAATTTACCAGCACGTGCATGGTGCATAGGGAAGCAGGTTTAGCTGCTGAATTGATTGCAGGGCACGCAGATCGGGCAAAAGGCCGATGGGTGACAGCTGAGGCTGCTGCTGAGCTCTCCCTCCAGTCTACCGTCCCTACTCAGCAGAGTCCAGAGCTGCCCCTCGGCTTTCAGCCCTGCTGTCCTGTGAGTTTTCTCAACATGTAAGTGAGACGAGAAAGGACCGAGCATGCCAGCACCAGGGTCGTGTGTTCAACTCTAGTATGAAAGCTGTAAAAACAGTTCAAATCACACAGAACCAAAGTGAGAAGAGGAGGACTCCTCTGGGCCAAGTGTGGGGAAAGGAGACCCACCTGACACTTTTTCCCATCCCAGGAGGTCCCAGGGACCCAGCTTGTTTCCACATTGGGGGAGCCCCCTGCAGAGCCATGGTGTCCTGACCAAGGGGACGTGTGACCCCAGGTGCAGGGTCTGGGGAGGTGAGGTCACCCTGGGACTGTGGACATGTGACCCAGGTGGAGGGGTCTGGGGAGGTGGGTCACCCTGGTGAGTGTGGATGTGTGGCCCCAGGTATAGGGTGCGGGGACTGTGTGGGTCTCACCATACCTGCATGGTCAGGATCACATGGATGGGGAGACCGCATATGCGCTCTTTGCCTGCAGTGTGTCCTGTCCCCTTTGAGATTTCCAACCTCTGCATTAAGGGTGTTGTCCTGATTAACCTGTGGTTCCTTTTCTTCTCTTCATCTTGTCACAATCATATGAGGTCAGGCATGTTTGAGTGGGTTACTGCTCTGTGTTCCGGTGAGTGACAACACTTGGTGGTATCGTATTAATACTATAGCATATCATATGTCTAATCTATGGGGGTCACCACTGCCTGGGTCCCCCTGGACAGAGGTCAGGTGAGCACAGATTAGCCCCCCCTAAGAATGGTCTCCCACGTGCTCTGTGAGGGTACCGTGATGGCCCCTAAGGTAGGGGACTGTGTCTGGGCCTCCGACATTTGTGATGAAGGGGAGTCGAAATGGAATCTCAATTAACAAGACATTATTTTAAGAATTTATTTTAAGTGAAATAAAACACACGTCACATACCCTTTACCATCATCACCATTTTAAGTGCACGTTTCTGAGGCATCAGATAGATTCACTTTCTCGTGGAGCCATCACCACCATCACTAGAACTTTTCGTCCTGCAAAACCAAAATTCCACAACCATGAAAGTCTCATTCCCCATTCCCTCCCACTGCCCCTGGCACCGATATCCACTTCAGTCCCTGAGTTGTCGACTGCAGGGCACCCACTGGAGTGGAATCCTGCAGTGTTTGCTGACGGGTCATTTTGGAAGAGCTGACTTTCAGTCTGAAGCTCTGCCTGTTCGCATCTGAAGAATCTGCATTTAAGGAGAGGGTGTATGAGGAAGGGGGTGTATGCGGGACAAAGGTGTCCGGGATGCAGGTGAGCCAGGACCTGACCAGCTGCCTTTTGGGTCCTCTGGTCACATCTCTTGGTCTGTGCCTCATCTGCATCATCACTGTCCCCGCTGGCACCGCTGGGGTGTTGTTGTCTGAGTGAGAGTCCCCTGGTGCCCCTGCTCTCCTCCCCTCCTCCTGCTGGTGGGGAGGGAACTGCTTGCTGTGTGGTCTCTACTCCTGAGGCATGAAGGACCCTGTACCATGGGCCTGCAGAGTGTGGGGTGTGGTCCCAAGAGCATGGGTCCCACATAGGACACGACATCGGGCCGTGACAAGTGCTAGGGCTGCCTCATCACTGACAGGGAATGTTGCCCAGATCCTGCTCCAGAGGGCGTGGTGGGTGGCCTGGGACCCTAGAGGACCCATTCCTATACTGGAGCTTGGAGAGTGCATCCCCATGGGCTGCAGATTCACCCCATATCTCAGACATATCCCTCTGTCCTGTCTTTGAACTCAGGAAAACGAGCTCTCTTGTCCACAACATAGGCCGGGTCCTGTTGATATTAGGATTCTTTAAGTTAGGCGTCCTGGGATAGCAGCTCCTTTTAGGCCTGAGAAGGAACAACTCCGGAGTGTACAACAATTTCAGATGAAACTAATATTCAATGACTATCCCTAACTACTCGGTTGTTGACTTCTATTAGGCATTATTCTCCTGGTTTTAGCTCTGATGTGGGGATTACAGAGGAGTCAACATTTAAATCTTCGTAATCTGTGTATTTGTAGCTTCAGTATCGTTACTGACCCATAGTTTTTTGTGGTTTGGGAAGAGTTATTGATTTCATGTATCATGTAAAGGATTCACAATGATGATAGGGCAATTAAGATTACAATAATAGCTAGTAAATTGTTCACATTTTCTCTACCTGTGCATCTATTGTATGCATATGAGTTTAGATGTCAATATTAGTGAAATGATATAGAGGACTAGAGAACTTATTTTAAAAATCACTATTTATGTGTGATGAAGAAAATGTAAAAGTTCTTCCATAATCGGTGATGTTGTATCTTGAGAGCCTAGATTAAATTGATATGCCTTAGTCATATACAGGATTTTAGCCTATCATTTAACTTTGACAAAGCTACATCACTTTTTACTTTTATCTCATTTATTGAGGAAGACATAATTGTTATGGTGTTGGCTTGAAACTGGTTGAAAGGGACTTGAGTCCTTCCTTATTTTACATTTACATAGGTAGGATCTTGAAACGTAGGATATGGTGGAGAACATCCGTGTAACCATTCTAGGTTAGGAGTAGCAATTTCTACTGCTAAGACTTCTTGTTTAGACACAAATGCTTTTCAAAGTATGAAGATTATTAGCATTACTGCTGCTACTGAGATGAATGAGCCTAAAGACAAAATATTTCATGTTGTGTGTGCCTCAGGGTACTCAGACTAACGTAGTGACATCCCTGAGAGGCCACGAAATTGCTGCAGGATGTCATATTTACTACTACAAATATACTTGTGAAGTGAATTTTTGCTCATGCTGAGTTAACTGTATAACCTGAGAATAGTGGGAATCAGTGTAGAAAGCCTCCTATAATAGTGAAGACTGCTCCCATGGACATTAGGTCATGGAAGTGTGCTACTACATAGTATGTATCCTGGAGGACAATGTCTGGGGATGAGTTGACTAAGATGATTCCTGTCAAACCACCTACTGTAAAAAGAAAAACTAAAGCCTAAAACTCATAATATAGTGGGAGGTCATATAGTATTACCTCCGTGAACAGTTGCTAACCAGGGACTTCCCTGGTGATGCAGTGGTTAAGAATTCGTCTGCCAATGCAGGGGACACGGGTTCGAGCCCTTGTCTGGGAAGATTCCACATGCCGCGGAGCAAAAAGCCCGTGTGCCACAACTGCTGAGCCTGCCTTCTAGAGCCCGCAAGCCACAACTACTGAAGCCCACGCGCCTAGAGGCTGTGCTCTGCAACAAGAGAAGCCACTGCAATGAAAGGGCCGCACACCGCAACGAAGAGTAGCTGCCGCTCACCGCAACCAGAGAAAGCCCATGCGCAGCAACCAAGACCCAACTCAGCTAAAAAAAAAAAAGAAAAGAAAAAGAAAAATTAAATAAAGAGTTGCTAATCAGCTAGATACTTTTACTCCTGTAGGGATAGAAGTAATTACGGTAGCTGATGCAAAGTATGCTCCTGAG
Organism: Balaenoptera physalus; assembly: GCF_965194825.1. Classification (NCBI taxonomy): domain Eukaryota; kingdom Metazoa; phylum Chordata; class Mammalia; order Artiodactyla; family Balaenopteridae; genus Balaenoptera; species Balaenoptera physalus. Next base: position 232,762 of record NW_028126044.1, read on the forward strand.
TCCACAGCTATCCCTATGGTAAACATATGATGGGCCCACAAGAGAACTCCTAAAAAACCAGTGGACATGACTCATACTATTCCCAGATAGCTGAAAGGCAATTTTTGTCCTAAATAGTAGGTAATGCTATGTGAGTTTATAACAAACCCTGTTAGGCCATGAATACAGACTTCAGGGTGAGCAAAGTATCAAAAGAGGTGTTGGTATAGGATTCGGTCTCCTCCTGCAGGGTCAAAGAAAGTAGTGTTTAGATTTCTATCTCTTAACAGCATGGCAATTCTGGCTGCTTGGACTGAGATTGGTAATTATAGTAATATGGCTATAGTTGGGGAAGATTAAACAAATAATGGTGTTTGGTATTGGGATATGACTGCTGGTTTTGTATTAAAGACTATAGTAATAAAAGTAATAATACCAAGAATTGAGGAGACACCTGCTAAATGTAAGGAGAAAACAGTTAGGTCGACAGAGGCTCCTGCATGGGCCAGATTGCAGGCTAGAGCTGAATACACCGTCCCACTGGTACCAGAACCAGCTTCTACTATTGGTGATATGAGTAGGAGTAAGAATGATGGGGGAAGTAGTCAAAAGTTTATATGATTTATTGGGGGAAATGCTACTTCAGGCATCCGAGTTCTTAGTGGCCCAAGTCAGTTTTCAAAGCCTGCAATCATAACGGGTACAGCTATAAAGAAAATTATTACAAGTGCAGGGACTCTTATGACAACCTTACAGATTTGGGCATCTCCAAGTAGCGGTCCAGGTCAGCATAGCTCAGCCTGGATTAATATAAATAAGGTGCTGCCTGCTACTCCAGCTCAAGCACCAAATAGTAAATATAAAATGCCGATATCTTTGTGATTTGTTGAAAATAATCAGCAGTGTATGAACAGAGGTAAAATGACTGAGTTAGCATTAGACTGTAAATCTAAAGACAGAGATTGAGCCCTCTTTCTGGCAAACCCTGTGGTGAATCAACAAATTGAATTGTAACTTCAGAGAAGCAGCTTCAATTCTGCCAGTGATTATCCTGCCTTTTTTTTTCTTTTTTTCTTTCTCAAATGAAGGAGAGGTAGACTGAAGCCAGTTGACTAGAGGATTTGCCTGTTAACTAAAGTTTCCTGGGGTTAAAACTCATCAATCTCGTAAAGATTTGGCTTCAATACAGTGTTTGCTTTACATTCAATTGATGTAGAGTAAAGTCTTGCAATCCTTATTTTTAGGAATTAAGTAAATTTCACTTGTTTAGGGTTTTGAAAGCTCTTGGTCTGAACTAACCTAAATTCCTAGTCCAGCACCGATAGAATGGGTGTTGTGTGTAGTAACCGTGTGGGTATTATGATTGGTAATGATAGGAAGATTATTTCTTTGTATGTTCAAATTGTTTTGTGTTTGTGTTGTTTAATGAAGGGGATATAGTTAGTGATGTGGAGCATGTTAGCTGCAAGTAGAAATATATGCTGAGGACAGCTATGATGGCTATTAGTGTTGGTAGAATGATGTTCTCGTTTTTGTTATCTCTTGGATAATTATTCATTTGGGTAGAAAGCCTGATAGTGATGGGCGATGTCCTAATGATACTATAATGGTGAGGAAAATGATTGTGATGGGAGGTGTTTTATCTCATGTGTGTGATAATGATACTCTTGTAGTACATGATCTGGGCATAAATAAGAAGAAGATAGTGTTTTTATGATATAAATTAGTATGTTTAGGATTGTTATAATCTGAATATACATTATAATAGCTGTTATTCATCCTATAAGGGCAATTGATGAGGAGGGTGTAATATTTTCCAGGTGAGTGTAGCGAAGTCTGCCTCAGCCTCCAGCTACGATTTATAATATCACTATGATTAATAGTATATTTAGGTTGATGGATGGTGACATGTGGTATAAAACTGATAGGGGTGCAATTTTGTCATGTTGATAGCATCAGGTCTGCTGTTCATGGGATGCCTTGTGTGACTTCAGGCACTCAGAAGTGAAATGGGGAAAGTCCTACTTTTGTGACAAGGGCGATTGTCATGAGGGTGGATGCTGCTGGATTAAAGATTCTTGTTATTCATTGTGCTCTTTGACCAGAGTATATTAGATTAATGATAATAGCCATTATAAGTAGTATTGATGTGGTGGACTGTTTTAGGAAATATTTGTTGGATGCTTCTGTAGCTTATGGGTTCATGTTTTTTATTAGAATGGGGATACCATTAACCAGTGTGAGCTTGTTATACAATTATATTTCCTGAGAAAATGGTCAGTAGAATGATGGTAAAAACAATGAGAGTTTATTAGCACAGGAAGGATATACAAAAATATTTTGGGGGTATGGGCCTGAAGCTTACTTAGAGACCTTTACTATATAGCATGTGGTGTAATGTGGTAGGTAGCATGGAGAATGTAAAATTATTAAGAATAATTCAATTCCAGGAATCAGAGCATTGAAACCTCTATGATTTACTCTATCAAAGTAACTCTTTTGTCAGACATATTTCTTAAATTTGTGGTGGGTTGCCTGGTATGATGACAAGTAGTGAAAACTCTCATATACATAAGGTTAATGTTAGTCGTAAAAAAACATTTCATAAGAGATGTATGCGTTGATCATATTAAAATTGTAGGTAGGAGGCTCAAATTCATAGAAAGGAGATTGTTAGATGTGTTTTAATGATGACTTGGGCTGTATATAATTCTGGCACCTAGGGATTGTCGAATGCTCCTAAAAATAGATTGCTGTGGAAATGTTTATTATAGGGAAATTGACATATTCTCTGGAGGGACGGGGTGAATGGGCCTGCTACATTTTCTACATTGAAGACATACACAGGTTTTGATGCTACTTCCGTGAAATCAAGTGGGGCTTCATTGGATTTCTGCTAATGAGGAGATAATCAAATTCTGGGTAGGGTTCAGGAGAAAATTAGTCATAGGTGTTCTTGTGTAATAATTACTGTTGAAAGTGTAAATGATCCATTTACCAGTAAAACTGAGAATAGAATAACTGCTACATTACTTCATATGAGATGATTGTCTGTGCTATTGTTCCTAGAGCTCCAGTGAGTGAGTATTTTGAATGTGAAGTTCATCCAGATCTGAGTATGGAATAAATGGCTTGGTGTGATATGGCTAATAGAAATAATATGCCTACATTTATACTAATTAGTGGATAAGATATGGGACGAGGAATTCATGTTGTGAGAGCCAGGGTTAAGGCTAGCATTGGGGCAATAATATATAAATTGATGATGTTGATGGACATAGTGGTTCTTTAATAAGTAATTTGAATGCCTCAGCAATGGGTTGTAATCATCCACGGGGGCTGATGATTTTTGACCCTTTCTGGATTTGTATATAGCCTAGGATTTTCCATTTAGTTAATATGAGGAATGCTATGGTGAATTAAATTGCGTAATTTGTGAAAGAATGTTGATTATAAACATATTCTTAGGAAGAGGACTTGAACCAGTGCAGAAAAAGGTTCAGTTTTACATAATTACCGGGGTCTGCCCCCGTAACGAACCCTGTTCTACAGTAGGGTATGTATAAATTAATTGAATGTAGATTATATCATCATTTAGTTTAAAGACATTTTGTAAAGGAAGCCATATTGCTCTTGTCCTTTCATACTGGAAGAAATCTGCAATAGACAAAAACCAACCAGGATGACTACACTCTGAACTCAGATCACGTGAGACTTTAATCATTGAACAAACAGACAATTAATAGCAGTCATATCGTTGAAATGTCGTGATCCAGCATCAAGGTCATAAACCATATTGCCCATATGAACTCCAGAATACAATTACACTGTTATTCCTAGTAAAACTTGTTTCATTGACCAGTGTTTTAGAAGAACAGGTGATAAAGCATTTTGACTAGCTGACCTAAATTTTAATCACTCAGAAGTGATTTTATTCTCCAAAAAATAAATGGCGCACTGGCTAAAGACACACCGGCTTCAGTAGTTGTGGCGTGCAGACTCAGTAGTTGTGGCCCAATGGCTTAGTTGTTCCGTGGCACGTGAGATCTTCCCGGACCGGGGATCGAACCGGGTCCCCTGCATTGGCAGGCGAATTCTTAATCACTGCATCACCAGGGAAGTCCCAGATTCGCAGTCTCCCTTTTAATATACCTTAAGCCCAAAGAATCCATGGAAAATTGTTAGAGAAAATAAGGCAATAAAATATTGTAAGGACTATAACAGAAGCATATAGTACACAGTTCATATAGACACATCCCAAGCAGTTACAATGTATATTAAAAGGAGGCTGCAATTTTAAAAGAATAAGAAAAATTATACCCACAAACTCCCAATCTTTCCTGAAACGTTGCAATCTGAAACCCTATTGTAGGAAGCAGAAGATTCCTGGAGACATTGTACAAATGAAGGACTGCAAACCCTGTGGTTGGATAAGGAATTCTGGAAGGAAGGTATCCTCACCCAAGGAGAGCAGGTTCCTATACTTCTCTAACATCACATCCCTGTAAAATTCCCATTGATCTTGGTCCAGGCATTCTCACTCCTCTTGACAGAAATCTATGGCCACATCCTGGAATGTCAGCAGTCCCTGAAATTAAACGTACACATGCCATGTGGCCACGGGAAGAGTTTATAATATGACCCAAGAAGAAAACAGCAAGTTAAGAGAAGGTTTTAATTTAGAAGAGTCTCTTCAATTATCCACTAATACATATATATATATATATTTTTACAAAGTAACTTTCTCTACCTTATTTCTAACTACAAGAAAAGAGTATGGCATGTGATCCACAAAACCAGTATAGAGACAATACTTGTCTGGAAAAGAAATGATAAAATGATGGTTTCAACACAGGCATATGCATTTTTGAGTGTTTTATTTATATCAAACTGGATAAAATGTGTGTATTTCTCATAGAGAAAAGACCTGTCGAGGTAGAAATGTACCTTTCAACTCTTCATGGTTACACGAGTCCACTGGGGAGATTGTAAAAGTGCAGATTGTGATTCAGTAGGTCCGGTGGGCCTGAGTTCTATTTTTTTAACAAGCTCATTTTTAACTAGTGATGCCACAGTCTCTGATTCATTAACCACAACTGTGAATATCAGAGACATAATTAGAAAGGTAAAAATTCACATTTAATTTTGAACTTAAAGTGTTTTATGGATTTACACCTTTAATAGAATAGTGAGCACAGCAGCAACAATCATTTGTGAGTATTTACTATAGACTGTGTATCTTTCTAATTTTTTTGTGTAGGATTCCAGGAAAAAGGCCTGGGCTGCGGCCACAATGGGCGTGGCCCCCAGGCCGGGCCGCCCCTCCAGGACCCCCGTCGGGGCCCTGCGCTCCTGGCGGCTCCCTCCCCCGCCGCCCCGCTCCCTCCCGGAAGGCCTCGTGGCAGAGCGGTCCCACCCACTGTGCGCTGAACAGAGCCCGCGTTTCCTCAGAGTTGGAACTCCCGGCTCAGGCGGGGTCTCTTCCCTCCGCCTTCACGGAACTGCCCCGGAGCCCGAGAGGAGGGCGACCTCACTGAGGCTGCCGGCTCTGGAGGTGCCCTGGCGGCCGAAGCCATGACAGTCGAGGGAAGGCGGGCCGGGTAAGTGGGCGCCGACCCTCCGCCTGGTCCGGTGCCCGGGCGGCAGCACAAGACCAGCTTCTGAGGGGCAGGGGTTCGCTGCCACCCGCCGCTGCTGTGCAGAAAGAGCGGCCTCCAGCGTCTGGTCCCCGGGAACTTCGGTCCGTCCTCTCGCCCCTGCCCTCGTCCTGGCTCGCGAGGCCTGGTGGGCGTGAGGAGGGGGTCGGCCTGAGCGTCCTGAGGGGAAACGGGGCAAGGGAGGCACAGGGTCCGGCTGCAGCGTCAGCGCCCCTCTTCCCGACTGCGGAGAAAGCGGCTGAAAACTCCTCCCGAGGCGCGCAGGCCCCTTATTCAGCCGTGTCCCTCTGCGCTCCTTCCTCCCTGAGCTAAAGTACCGGGGGGAGGGGAAAGGGCAGGGAACTGGCGCAGGTAATGGGGAACATCCAAAGGTGATTGTTAACTAAGGAAAACCAGCTCTCCCAAGGTGAGGAATGCGGCGCTTTTCTTTGCCTGGGCTCACTGAATTCCTTCCTTTGATATGCACCTCAGCTCTCTGGGGCCTGCATTCTGTATTTGCATATCCTGAGTGCCTCAGGGCCCGCCAGCTCACATTGGAAGGCTTCAAGTGCTGAAGACTGTGACATCCTTTGTTTACTGATAGGGCAAGAGCTATTCCATTTCTCACAGGCTTGAGGGGCAGACAGTGGAAAAAAGTCAGAGAATCTCACTCGGCCTGTACTTTGGTTTACATATAGATAATATTTATACTTAACTGTGCTAATAGAGGTTCTCAAGTCCAATCAACTTGTACTACTGCCCTCTATGTATCAATTTCATCAATATCATAAGATAAATGCCTATAGAATTGACTTAATCCATTTAAATAGGATAATGATTTTGAAAGGAAACATAATAGAAATATAACAACGAAACCTTTACCACTAAAGGCTGGGTCTGGAACACCCTAAATAAATGTTCCATTGTTAAAATATTGAAAGATGTAGTCAATAGAAATATCAACAAAAATGACAAATAATAAGGGTAGCAGAATGTTGAAATGTTCTATCTTTATCATTAAAGTGGCAGAAAATCATTTATTAGTAGGCACTGGGGGCAGAAGATGCCTGATTTTATATCTGTGTCATATTTGTGCAGTTGTTTCAACAAGTAACTTAAAGACAAAATGGAAAAACAAGGAGGTTTGTGCCTGAGATCATGTTGATGTGAAACCAGGGATGGCCACCTTGTGCCAGGTGAGTTAAGTTAACCTGGCAGGTAGACCGCAGAGATCCTGGGAAGCAAGGGTTGGAATTTTTCTGCTGGGTGCCCCTTAGGTTCTGTGACTTGACTGACTGTGAGTCATGTTTCGGGAAAGACCTGATCACAGGAAAAGGGTGGGAAAAGAGTTCTTTGGGGAGCAGCTAACAACATTCATCACAGGAAAAGGGTGGGAAAAGAGTGCTTTGGGGAGCAGCTAACAACATTTATCACAGCTCACGGCCTGAATGAATTTTAAAGAAACAGGAAAACAAATGCTGCTTATGGAATTAGAGAATGTGAGGGCTGGACAATCCCAGAAAATGAGGAACACCCATCCCATTTTCCAGATGAGAAAACAGAGGTCCAGAAACGTGAAATCCCTCACCCAAGTTGCACCCGTCTCTCCTCCCCACTACGTGGTTCATGAAAGCAGGATTCTTCCTGTCTTTATCACTGCTGAACCCCAAAAAGGACCAGGCATCTAGCAGCTGCTCCAAAAATTTGGGTTGACTGTAGGAACAATGCTATTTCTTTCTTTCTCACTCTTATTCAGGATTGTGCCAAGAACTCCCCAGCTTGCAATGTAATTCGATAAATGTAAATATTAATTGAGTTTTGTTGTGATGAGGACTTAGGCTTTGAAGGTAACAGACTTGGTTCAGACCTTGGTTCTGCCACTCCATAGCTGTTTGGCTTTGGGAAAATTACTAAACCTCTCTGAGATTATTTCCTCCTTTGTAAAGTGGGGATAAATCTATCTGAGCCAGCAGAGCAGCTGCATGAGAGATGTGCACTAAATATTGGTCTTTCTCACTCTCCTACGCCATCTCTCTGTTCTTCCCAGAGAAGCTGTACTGAAGGATATAGTACCTTTTTAAAATAGTTAACTAATTAATTAATTAATTTTTTTTTGGCTGCGCTGGGTGTTCGTTGCTATGCCCAAGCTTTCTCTAGTTGCGGCAAGCGGGGGCTACTCTTTGTTGCGGTGCGCGGGGTTCTCATTGCGGTGGCTTCTCTTGCTGGGCTTGTTGTGGAGCACCAGTTCTAGGCACACGGGCTTCAGTAGTTGTGGTCTGCAGGCTCAGTAGTTGTGGCCCATGTGCTTAGCTGCTGCGCGGCATGTGGGATCTTCCCTGACCAGAGCTCGAACCCATGTCCCCTGCCTTGACAGGCAGATTCTTAACCACTGCGCCACCAGGGAAGTCCGATATAGTACTTTTTAAAGAGGGGTTTGAATTTATTTCAGATTGTGTACATTTTTCTTGTAGAAAAGATTATTCCACTATAGAAACATAAACACGCAAAACCACTCCAAATGCAGTATTCTATGGTTTAGATATTATCAGTCACATTTTATAAGTAATTGGGCAAATGCCAAAGCACTAGGTACTGGGGCGTAAGAAGACTCAAATCTGTGGTGACCCCACCCCAATTTCAAGAGCAGAGTGTGCTTTTCAAATCCATGTTTCATCTGGTCTTTGTTTCTCATCCATCCTCTCTCTGTGTCTGCCTTTCTCAAGAAGGCTCAGATCCTTGGCTTTCACACCCTCCCGGCTGGCTGTGCCCCAGCTCCCGGCCTGGAACCTCTGCGTGCCTGGGTGTGCCTGCTCCCCCTGTGCATCACCAGCTTTGCCAGGGAGCTGCTGTATCGTGCACTGCTTGCTGTACCCAGAGTACCTGGACCCTTCTGGTACATGAAGTGCACCCTCCTCACCATGTGTGCAGCCCATCCCCTTACCTTATATCCTGCCTCTAAGCCAGGCTTGGGGGTGACTACAGTGTGCATTCAGCTGTGTGAGGTGCTGGGATCAAAGTGAAGTTCCCAACTTTTGAAGTGGCAGGCTTGAGGGGCACACAGTGATTTAAAGTCGGGTCACCTGACTTAAAGGGGGGACTGATTGATTTAAAGCCAAGGCAGCTGACTTAAAGCCTGCGTCCCTCAGCTGCAGGACGAGACCAATTTTGGCGGTGCACAGGTTCGCTCCAAGCCAGCACTGCTGTTCAGGAAGAGATTCCAGTAGCGCCTTAGTGCAGGGGGACTTGGTCCGTTGTCTTGCCCCTGCCCTCAGAGGGGGGCCACCTGCTCTTCTGGAGAATCAGGGAGGGGGAAGTGCAGAGTCCCGGCTGGAGTTGCGGCACCGCTTGTCTGATGGCAGGGAAAGGGGGACAGGGCTGTGTGGTGTCCTGGGGCTGGACTCAGCAGGTCGACTCAACCTCTCAGCCTCCTAACCTCCCCCCCCCACACACACTCCACAAGAGTTTCCAATAATATGTAATTGCACCTTAGGTTCTCGGTCTTCAACCTCATCCCCAGGCTCCCAGGTCCCTTGATTCAGCCAATTCCTCTGTGCTCTTTCTTCTATTAGATACAGTCCCAGAGGGAGGGGCTGGGGGATGGGACTGGAGGGATGCCGGCAGCACTGGCCTCAGCTGACTAAAGAGATCTGGGCCTGCGTTATCACACATGTGCGAGGACCCTTAAGGCAGAATCGAGGGTGCCAGTTAGAGGCAGTCCTTGCTGCCTCAAGTGAGTATGGATCACCGTCGGGTGGGGAGCACGCTGACCCCTGAGAAATACTGTAAGGAGGATGTGTTGCTCCCTCGGCTTCAAGGACGTGGGTGGGCTTCAGGGCTCCAGTTCCCCTCCAGGCCTCCAGGTCCGACTGCACCACAGCGGCCTTGCAGACCCGCCTTCTTGTCCCAGAACTTGCCAGGCTCCAGGAAGAATCCAGACAGCAGAGATGGTGCCTGAGGGCTTCAGCTTGAAAAGTGCTGTCCCTGGGGACCCAACAGTGTAGGGAGGAAGGGTGAAGGGAGTGGGGGGGTGGGGTCGGGAAGGGTGGCTGCCCTGGGAGACGTTGAGAGAGAAATATCGCCCCCCACACCCCCTGCCCCTGCAACTGACCCATTGATGCCATAGGATCTCAGGGCCTTTTAGTCAGAGATGCCTCTGCTTCTTTACTCCTGTGTTCAAAACTATGCAAAACCAACTCTTCATCCTCTTGCTGCCTTGCCAGGACTTTTAAAGCACTGTTCTTTTGAAGCACTTGTTCCCTAAACTGCAGTTTGGAGCTGTCCCAGCTATTTAAAAGTGTTCTCTTTAAACTGAGACTAAAGCCTACTCTTTTGGAAAAACGGCCTTCACTTCACTGGAGATCGTCTTTTCTGCCCATTCCTTCCTTCTACTGCCCTCTTAAGAACCCCTGTGCTCAAAGAGCTTGGTGATTTATTTTTTGCTTGATGTCAAAAAGAAACCTTCCCCATGCACTCCAAAAAGCTTTCCTGGAACATAGGTGTTTCACAACCATGAGAGTGTTTTGCAGATAGTATACACTGGGTAGAGTGCCTAGCAATCCCTCCAAGAGCCAGAGGTGAGCAGACCTTTACTTATTTGATTGGATGCCCTTCAAGTTTAGGAAGGTCCCATTCTTATGACCCAGCAGGTAAGACAGAGCCCTGGATGCCTGTGGCTGTGATTAGATAATCACATCATGCTGCTACAAGCCTTATGACGTTGATTTCATGGTGAGTGATATTCCATTCTACATAAGGACCACAGCTTCTTTATCCATTTTTCTCTTTCCTGGGATATTTAACGTGTAACGAAGTGGAGGTTCTTGTCAACAGAGCAGCCGTAAAGTTTGGGGTGCATGTGTCTTGCTGATTTTTAGTTTTCCCTGTATATACGCCAATGAGTGGAAGTGACCTATGCTCTCTAAGCTTTGTTTTGTAGATGTTTCAGGACACACCGTGCACTTCGCCAGAGTGGCTCTTCGCAATTTACATCCTGCCCATCAGCGTAGCAAGGCTCCCATTTCTCCATGGCCTTTCCTGCATTTCTGGTATTGACCCTTTATTCGGCATGGCCCTTTTGACCGATGGGAAGCGAGACTTCTTTGTAGCGCTGATTTGCCTTTCCAGGTTTCTTGGTTGACCAAAAAGGGCGTATGCGTTTTTTCCTGAATATATTCAGGAAAAAACGCATACGCCCTTTTTGGCCAAGGGCATCATTTTCGAGGTTTTGCCGCTTTCCATGTGCTTTAAAGGCGATTCGAATCTACTTCCTGAAATCTGTTTCCTGCAATTCTGCCTTGCTTTCAAATCCTCTTCGTTGCCTTCCCTCAATATATTTGTGGACGAGAGTTATCATTTATAAGTCTGCAGGTTTGTGAATTGCAGTGCCCCTGAGCTCCATTTTTCAACTCGCTCTTTTGGGAGTTGGCCGAAAAACCGCAGGATGGCTTCAGGCCCAATCTGGTTCCGTGGGGCAGGCTGAGCCTGTGGTTAATTCTTCTTCCTGATGGAAATTAGAGTGACCTGTGCTTGTCCGAACACCTAGAGCTACCCTCTCATGGGTTCCCCCTCTTCCCATTCATCCTCAGGACAAATTGCAACCTGTACGAAACAGGAGGTTAAAGGTGCTGATTCTCCAAGTGGGGAGATTGGTAGTAATGAGGCTGGAATGGCTAACCCGAGCACCAGGAGATGAGGAAAGAGGTGCGTTTCAGAAACCTTTCCCGATCACACTGTATACCTTCCACTGGGTTTCCCATGCATTTTTTTGCTCTAAGAAGATTCCCTTGAACCTGGAGATTTGGGACCCAAAGAATGGGTACCATGCACTATTACTTTAAAGGGTAGGCGTTTGCTCACCCAACCTCACCAATCCTCTCAGCCCCAAGAGTGTCCAGCCTTATATCTAATCCAGCTGTGGGTCTAGATATGGTCGATCCAGGTTGCTTCACTGCCCCTGAACGAACTTTTTACGAATTTCTCTCTCTTTCACTGTCTTTGTTGGGGGTTTTTCTGTAATCTATTTTTATAATGGGGTTTAGCTGATTTTCACTGCTGTGTTTATGCCGCTTTACACCCACTTGATTCATTTACAGAGAGATATCAATACATAGGTTTTAAGATTCTTACTAGTCAGATATACTCTTGTGCGGTGAATACGGGGCGTTGAGTCCAGTTCACTGAGCAAGGGGTAGGTGTTGTCTGTTACATATTTGGTTTATGGAACGGTATGTGTGGTAATTCCAAACCCTTGTTTTATGCCTCACCGCACCTCACCTTTCCAGTTAAGCAGCCATCCTGTGTTTTCTAAATTTGTGACTCTGTTCTGTTTTGTAATCAGGTCATGGGTAGCGATTTTTACTTTGCCTCTATAAGTGATAACCTATGATAAGTGTCTTTTTCTGTGTGACTTATTTCACTTAGAAACATCGTACCTAAATCCACTCATCATGCTGCTAGTAGCCGTATGACACTGATTTCATGGCTGAGTCATATGCCATTGTACATAAGTACCACACTTCTTTATCCATTTTTCTCTATCCTGGCATATTTAAGGTGTACTGAAGTGGAGGTTCTTGTAAACAGAGCAGGCCTAAACTTTGGGGTGCCTGTGTCTTGTTGATTTTTCGTTTTCCCATTTTATACACCCACGAGTGGAAGGGCCCTATGCTCTCTAGCTGTGTTTTTTAGATGTTTTAGGAAACACCATGCACTTCTCCAGAGTGGCCGTTGGCAATTTACATCCCGCCCATCAGCCTAACAAGGCTCCCTTTTCTACCTGGCCTGTCCTGCACTTCTGGTTTTTAGACTTTTTCGGATGGCTTTTGGACGGATGGGAAGCGAGACTTATTTGTATTGCTGATTTGCCTTTCCGGCTTGCTTGGTTGGCCAAAAAGGGCCTATGCATTTTTTCCTGAATATATTCAGGAAAAACGCATAGGCCCTTTTTGGCCAAGTGCATCATTGTCGACGTTTTGCCGCTTTTCATGTGCTCTAAAGGCGATTCGAATCTACCTCCTGAAATCTGGGGGCTTGTCCCCGCACATTCTTCTCTAATATACAACCTCGGAACACTACCTCCAGGAAGACTCTGTTGCCCTAGTAACAAGGGTTGAGAACGTAATAATGCTGCCACCTTGTGGCTGTTTCTCACAACAGCAGCTTTAAACCCAGTGCTAATGGTTGCTTAATAGTCCCAAGGACTGCAGGGCTGTAAATGACACCTTCCCTCAAAAAATGCCCTGGGGTAGGGAATAGGCAAGAAAATTCAACACATGACAAATTTTTCAAGAAGTCAATATGAAGAGAGGAGTTGTACTCACTCTTTAAAAAAAAAGAGGAAAAGAAAAAAAGGACATGCCTAAAGCTCAGTATAAGGAATTATTAGCCACATGCAAATCCAACCTCCAAAAAGGTTTCAGCTCACACCAGTCAAATGACCATCAGCAAAACGTCTACAACCTATAAATGCTGAAGGGGTTTTAGAGAACTTTGTACCTTCTAGCAGCTGGTGGGATGTAAAGTGGTAACAGCATTAACGAAAACTGAATGGAGCTGCTTTAAAAGGTAAAAATTGAGCTACCAGATGATGTAGCAGGGCACCTTTTGGGCCTATAATCTAAGACCACCAGAATCGGAAAGACAGAGGCAGGCAAATGTGCACTGCAGCAATATTGAAATAGCCAAGACATGGAAGCAAAAAAAAGGTCCATAAACAGATGAATTGACAAAGAAGAAGTGGTATATGTACAGAATGGAATAGTAGCCTCGGGAAGAAAATGAAGAGTGCCATTTTCAGGACTACAAATGAGCTTAGAAATAATCATATTAGGTAAAGTAAGTCAAAAGGGAATGACAAATATCCTATGATATCATTTATACAAGTTATCCTAAGATTGCTACCAATGAACATACCTCCACAGAAAAAGACACTCACAGACTTATAAAACAAACTAATGGTTAACCAAAATGAAAGGTGGAAGGATGGAAAAATTAGGATTATGGGGCTAACCTAAATAGGCTAATGTATGTTAAATGTATATAAACACTTAACATATAAACTATATAAATTTCCTGCAATTCTGCCTTGCTTTTAAATCCTCTTCGTTGCCTTCCTTCAATATATTTTTGGACTTGAGTTACCATTTATAACTCTACAGGACTGTGAATTGCAGTGCCCCTGAGCTCCATTTTTCAACTCGCTTTTTTGGAAGCTGGCCGCAAAACCGCAGGATTGCTTAAGGCCCTATTCTGGTTCCGTGCGGCAGGCTGAGCCTGTGGTTAATTCTTCTTCCTGATGGGAAATTAGAGTGGCCTGTGCCTGTCCCAACACCTAGCGCTAGTTTCTCATTGTTTCCCCCTCTTCCCAGATCATCCTCAGGACAAACTGCAACCTGTACGGAAAAGGAGCTTAAAGGTGCTGATTCTCCAAGAGGGAGATTGCTAGGAAAGCGGCTGGAATGGCAAACCCGAGCACAAGGAGGTGAGAAATGGGGTGGGTTTTAGAAACCTTTCCTGATCACACGGTGTACCATCTTCTGGGATTCTCATGCATTTTTTCGATGTAGGAAGATGCCCTTGAACCTGGAAATTTGGGACCCATGGGATGGGAACCACGCAGTATTACTTTAAAGGGTCTGCATTTGCTCACCCAACCTCACCAAACCTCTCAGCACCAAGAGCGTGCACCCTTATGTCTCAATCAGCTGTGGGTCTAGATATGGTCAATCCAGGTGGCATCACATCCCCTGAACGAATTTTGTAAGAATTTCTCTCTCTTTCACTGTCTTTGTTTCACCGGTTTTTAAAAGTAATTGATTTTTATAATGGGGTTTAGCTGCTTTTCACTGCTGTGTTTATGCCGCTTTACACCCACTTGACTCACTTACAGAGAGATATCAATTCATAGGTTTTAAGATTCTTACTAGTCAGATATATTCTTGGGCGGTGAATAGGGGGTGTTGAGTCCAGTTCACTGAGCAAGGCATACTTCTTGTCTATTACATATTGGGTATATGGAACGGTATCTGAGGTAATTTGAAACCCTTGTTTTATGCATCACGCCACCTCACCTTTCCAGTTAAGCAGCCATAGTGTGTTTTCTCAACGAGTGACTCTGTTCTGTTTTGTAATTCAGTTCATGGGTAGCGGTTTTTCTATTCCCTGTATAAGTGATATCTTATAATAAGTGTCTTTTTCTGTGTGACTTATTTCACTTAGAATCGTCGTACCTAAATCCACTCATCATGCTGCTACTAGCCTTATGACGTTGATTTCATGGTGAGTGATATTCCATTTTACATAAGGACCACAGCTTCTTTATCCATTTTTCTCTTTCCTGGGATATTTAACGTGTAATGAAGTGGAGGTTCTTGTCAACAGAGCAGCCATAAAGTTTGGGGTGCATGTGTCTTGCTGATTTTTAGTTTTCCCAGTATATACGCCCATGAGTGGAAGTGACCTATGCTCTCTAAGCTTTGTTTTGTAGATGTTTCAGGACACACCGTGCACTTCGCCAGAGTGGCTCTTCGCAATTTACATCCTGCCCATCAGCGTAGCAAGGCTCCCATTTCTCCATGGCCTTTCCTGCATTTCTGGTATTGACCCTTTATTCGGCATGGCCCTTTTGAGCGATGGGAAGCGAGACTTCTTTGTAGCGCTGATTTGCCTTTCCAGGTTTCTTGGTTGTCCAAAAAGGGCGTATGCGTTTTTTCCTGAATATATTCAGGAAAAAACGCATACGCCCTTTTTGGCCAAGGGCATCATTTTCGAGGTTTTGCCGCTTTCCATATGCTTTAAAGGCGATTCGAATCTACTTCCTGAAATCTGTTTCCTGCAATTCTGCCTTGCTTTCAAATCCTCTTCGTTGCCTTCCCTCAATATATTTGTGGACGAGAGTTATCATTTATAAGTCTGCAGGTTTGTGAATTGCAGTGCCCCTGAGCTCCATTTTTCAACTCGCTCCTTTGGGAGTTGGCCGAAAAACCGCAGGATGGCTTCAGGCCCAATCTGGTTCCGTGGGGCAGGCTGAGCCTGTGGTTAATTCTTCTTCCTGATGGAAATTAGAGAGACCTCTGCCTGTCTGAACACCTAGAGCTAACACTTCATGGGTTCCCCCTCTTCCCATTCATCCTCAGGACAAATTGCAACCTGTACGAAACAGGAGGTTAAAGGTGCTGATTCTCCAAGTGGGGAGATTGGTAGTAATGAGGCTGGAATGGCGAACCCGAGCACCAGGAGATGAGGAAAGAGGTGCGTTTCAGAAACCTTTCCCGATCACACTGTATACCTTCCACTGGGTTTCCCATGCATTTTTTGGCTCTAAAAAGATTCCCTTGAACCTGGAGATTTGGGACCCATAGAATGGGTACCATGCACTATTACTTTAAAGGGTAGGCGTTTGCTCACCCAACCTCACCAATCCTCTCAGCCCCAAGAGTGTCCAGCCTTATATCTAATCCAGCTGTGGGTCTAGATATGGTCGATCCAGGTTGCTTCACTGCCCCTGAACGAACTTTCTACGAATTTCTCTCTCTTTCACTGTCTTTGTTGGGGGTTTTTCTGTAATCTATTTTTATAATGGGGTTTAGCTGATTTTCACTGCTGTGTTTATGCCGCTTTACACCCACTTGATTCATTTACAGAGAGATATCAATACATAGGTTTTAAGATTCTTACTAGTCAGATATACTCTTGTGCGGTGAATACGGGGCGTTGAGTCCAGTTCACTGAGCAAGGGGTAGGTGTTGTCTGTTACATATTTGGTTTATGGAACGGTATGTGTGCTAATTTCAAACCCTTGTTTTATGCCTCACCGCACCTCACCTTTCCAGTTAAGCAGCCATCCAGTGTTTTCTAAATTTGTGACTCTGTTCTGTTTTGTAATCAGGTCATGGGTAGCGATTTTTACTTTCCCTCTATAAGTGATAACCTATGATAAGTGTCTTTTTCTGTGTGACTTATTTCACTTAGAAACATCGTACCTAAATCCACTCATCATGCTGCTAGTAGCCGTATGACACTGATTTCATGGCTGAGTGATATGCCATTGTACATAAGTACCACACTTCTTTATCCATTTTTCTCTATCCTGGCATATTTAAGGTGTACTGAAGTGGAGGTTCTTGTAAACAGAGCAGGACTAAACTTTGGGGTGCCTGTGTCTTGTTGATTTTTCGTTTTCCCATTTTATACGCCCACGAGTGGAAGGGCCCTATGCTCTCTAGCTCTGTTTTTTAGATGTTTTAGGAAACACCATGCACTTCTCCAGAGTGGCTGTTGGCAATTTACATCCCGCTCATCAGCCTAACACGGCTCCCTTTTCTACCTGGCCTGTCCTGCACTTCAGGTTTTTACACTTTTCTGGATGGCTTTTGGACGGATGGGAAGCGAGACTTATTTGTAGTGCTGATTTGCCTTTCCAGCTTGCTTGGTTGGCCAAAAAGGGCCTATGCGTTTTTTCCTCAATATATTCAGGAAAAAACGCATAGGCCCTTTTTGGCCAAGTGCATCATTGTCGACGTTTTGCTGCTTTTCATGTGCTCTAAAGGCGATTCGAATCTACCTCCTGAAATCTGGGGGCTTGTCCCCGCACATTCTTCTCTAATATACAACCTCGGAACACTACCTCCAGGAAGACTCTGTTGCCCTAGTAACAAGGGTTGAGAACGTAATAATGCTGCCACCTTGTGGCTGTTTCTCACAACAGCAGCTTTAAACCCAGTGCTAATAGTTGCTTAATAGTCCCAAGGACTGCAGGGCTGTAAATGACACCTTCCCTCAAAAAATGCCCTGTGGTAGGAAATAGGCAAGAAAATTCAACACATGACAAATTTTTCAAGAAGTCAATATGAAGAGAGGAGTTGTACTCACTCTTTAAAAAAAAAAGAGGAAAAGAAAAAAAGGACATGCCTAAAGCTCAGTATAAGGAATTATTAGCCACATGCAAATCCAACCTCCAAAAAGGTTTCAGCTCACACCAGTCAAATGACCATCAGCAAAACGTCTACAACCTATAAATGCTGAAGGTGTTTTAGAGAACTTTGTACCTTCTAGCAGCTGGTGGGATGTAAAGTGGTAACAGCATTAACAAAAACTGAATGGAGCTGCTTTAAAAGGTAAAAATTGAGCTACCAGATGATGTAGCAGGGCACCTTTTGGGCCTATAATCTAAGACCACCAGAATCGGAAAGACAGAGGCAGGCAAATGTGCACTGCAGCAATATTGAAATAGCCAAGACATGGAAGCAAAAAAAAGGCCCATAAACAGATGAATTGACAAAGAAGAAGTGGTATATGTACAGAATGGAGTAGTAGCCTCGGGAAGAAAATGAAGAGTGCCATTTTCAGGACTACAAATGAGCTTAGAAATAATCATATTAGGTAAAGTAAGTCAAAAGGGAATGACAAATATCCTATGATATCATTTATACAAGTTATCCTAAGATTGCTACCAATGAACATACCTCCACAGAAAAAGACACTCACAGACTTATAAAACAAACTAATGGTTAACCAAAATGAAAGGTGGAAGGATGGAAAAATTAGGATTATGGGGCTAACCTAAATAGGCTAATGTATGTTAAATGTATATAAACACTTAACATATAAACTATATAAATTTCCTGCAATTCTGCCTTGCTTTTAAATCCTCTTCGTTGCCTTCCTTCAATATATTTTTGGAATTGAGTTACCATTTATAACTCTACAGGACTGTGAATTGCAGTGCCCCTGAGCTCCATTTTTCAACTCGCTTTTTTGGAAGCTGGCCGCAAAACCGCAGGATTGCTTAAGGCCCTATTCTGGTTCCGTGCGGCAGGCTGAGCCTGTGGTTAATTCTTCTTCCTGATGGGAAATTAGAGTGGCCTGTGCCTGTCCCAACACCTAGCGCTAGTTTCTCATTGTTTCCCCCTCTTCCCAGATCATCCTCAGGACAAACTGCAACCTGTACAGAAAAGGAGCTTAAAGGTGCTGATTCTCCAAGAGGGAGATTGCTAGGAAAGCGGCTGGAATGGCAAACCCGAGCACAAGGAGGTGAGAAATGGGGTGGGTTTTAGAAACCTTTCCTGATCACACGGTGTACCATCTTCTGGGATTCTCATGCATTTTTTCGATGTAGGAAGATGCCCTTGAACCTGGAAATTTGGGACCCATGGGATGGGAACCACGCAGTATTACTTTAAAGGGTCTGCATTTGCTCACCCAACCTCACCAAACCTCTCAGCACCAAGAGCGTGCACCCTTATGTCTCAATCAGCTGTGGGTCTAGATATGGTCAATCCAGGTGGCATCATATCCCCTGAACGAATTTTGTAAGAATTTCTCTCTCTTTCACTGTCTTTGTTTCACGGGTTTTTAAAAGTAATTGAATTTTATAATGGGGTTTAGCTGCTTTTCACTGCTGTGTTTATGCCGCTTTACACCCACTTGACTCACTTACAGAGAGATATCAATTCATAGGTTTTAAGATTCTTACTAGTCAGATATATTCTTGGGCGGTGAATAGGGGGTGTTGAGTCCAATTCATTGAGCAAGGAGTAGGGCTTGTCTATTACATATTGGGTTTATGGAACGGTATCTGAGATAATTTGAAACCCTTGTTTTATGCATCACCCCACCTCACCTTTCCCGTTAAGCAGCCATAGTGTGTTTTCTAAACGTGTGACTCTATTCTGTTTTGTAATTCAGTTCAACGGTAGCGGTTTTTACATTCCCTCTATAAGTGATATCTTATGATAAGTGTCTTTTTCTGTGTGACTTATTTCACTTAGAATCGTCGTACCTAAATCCACTCATCATGCTGCTACTAGCCTTATGACGTTGATTTCATGGCTGAGTGATATTCCATTGTACATAAGGACCACAACTTCTTTATCCATTTTTCTCTTTCCTGGGATATTTAAGGTGTAACGAAGTGGAGGTTCTTGTCAATAGAGCAGCCCTAAACTTTGGGGTGCCTGTGTCTTGCTGATTTTTAGTTTTCCCAATTTATACGCCCATGAGTGAATGTGTCCTATGCTCCCTAAGCTGAGTTTTTTAGCTGTTTCAGGACACACCGTGCACTTCTCCAGAGTGGCTGTTGGCAATTTACATCCCGCCCATCAGCGTAGCCAGGCTCCCGTTTCTCCATGGTCTGTCCTGCATTTCTGGTTTTGACACTTTATTCAGCATGGCCCTTTTGACCGATGGGAAGCGAGACTCCTTTGTAGCGCTGATTTGCCTTTCCAGGTTGCTTGGTTGGCCAAAAAGGGCGTATGCGTTTTTTCCTGAATATAGTCAGGAAAAAACGCATACGCCCTTTTTGGCCAAGGGCATCATTGTCGAGGTTTTGCCGCTTTTCCTGTGCTTTAAAGGCGATTCGAATCTCCCTCCTGAAATCTGTTTCCTGCAATTCTGCCTTGCTTTCCAATCCTCTTCGTTGCCTTCCCTCAATATATTTGTGGACGAGAGTCATGATTTATAAGTCTGCAGGTTTGTGAATTGCAGTGACCCTGAGCTCCATTTTTCAACTCGCTTTCTTGGGGCTGGCCGCAAAAGCGCAGGATTGCTTCAGGCCCTATTCTGGTTCGTGTCAGCAGGCTGAGCCTGTGGTTAATTCTTCCTGATGTTAAAAGAGAGTGACCTGTGCCTGTCCCAACACCTAGAGCTAGTCTCTCATTGGTTCCCCCTCTTCCCGTTCATCCTCAGGACAAATTGCAACCTGTACGGAACAGGAGGTTAAAGGTGCTGATTCTCCAAGGAGGGAGATTGCTAGTAAAGCGGCTGGAATGGCGAACCCGAGCACAAGGAGATGAGAAATGAGGTGCGTTTTAGAAACCTTTCCCGATCACACGGTGCACCATCTTCTGGGTTTCTCATGCATGTTTTCGATGTAGGAAGATGCCCTTGAACCTGGAGATTTGGGACCCATGGGATGGGTACCACGCAGTATTACTTTAAAGGGTCTGCGTTTGCTCACCCAACCTCACCAAACCTCTCAGCCCCAAGAGTGTCCACCCTTATGTCTCAATCAGCTGTGGGTCGAGATATGGTCAATCCAGGTGGCATCACAGCCCCTGAACGAACTTTGTAAGAATTTCTCTCTCTTTCACTGTCTTTGTTTCACGGGTTTTTAAAAGTAATTGATTTTTATAATGGGGTTTACCTGCTTTTCACTGCTGTGCTTTTGCCGCTTTACACCCACTTGACTCACTTACAGAGAGATATCAATGCACAGGTTTTAAGATTCTTACTAGTCAGATATATTCTTGGGCTGTGAATAGGGGGTGTTGAGTCCAATTCATTGAGCAAGGAGTACGTCTTGTCTATTACCTATTGGGTTTATGGAACAGTATCTGAGCTAATTTGAAACCCTTGTTTTATGCATCACCCCACCTCACCTTTCCCGTTAAGCAGCCATAGTGTGTTTTCTAAACGTGTGACTCTATTCTGGTTTGTAATTCAGTTCAAGGGTAGCGGTTTGTACATTCCCTCTATAAGTGATATCTTATGATAAGTGTCTTTTTCTGTGTGACTTATTTCACTTAGAATCGTCGTACCTAAATCCACTCATCATGCTGCTACTAGCCTTATGACGTTGATTTCATGGCTGAGTGATATTCCATTGTACATAAGGACCACAACTTCTTTATCCATTTTTCTCTTTCCTGGGATATTTAAGGTGTAACGAAGTGGAGGTTCTTGTCAACAGAGCAGCCCTAAACTTTGCGGTGCCTGTGTCTTGCTGATTTTTAGTTTTCCCAATTTATACGCCCATGAGTGGAAGTGCCCTATGCTCCCTAAACTGAGTTTTTTAGATGTTTCAGGACACACCGTGCACTTCTCCAGAGTGGCTGTTGGCAATTTACATCCCGCCCATCAGCGTAGCCACGCCCCCGTTTCTCCATGGCCTGTCCTGCATTTCTGGTTTTGACACTTTATTCAGCATGGCCCTTTTGACCGATGGGAAGCGAGACCTCTTTGTAGCGCTGATTTGCCTTTCCAGGTTGCTTGGTTGGCCAAAAAGGGCGTATGCGTTTTTTCCTGAATATATTCAGGAAAAAACGCATACGCCCTTTTTGGCCAAGGGCATCATTGTCGAGGTTTTGCCGCTTTTCCTGTGCTTTAAAGGCGATTCGAATCTCCCTCCTGAAATCTGTTTCCTGCAATTCTGCCTTGCTTTCAAATCCTCTTCGTTGCCTTCCCTCAATATATTTGTGGACGAGAGTCATCATTTATAAGTCTGCAGGTTTGTGAATTGCAGTGCCCCTGAGCTCCATTTTTCAACTCGCTTTCTTGGGAGCTGGCCGCAAAAGCGCAGGATTGCTTCAGGCCCTATTCTGGTCCTGGGCGGCAGGCTGAGCCTGTGGTTAATTCTTCTTCCTGATGGGAAAATAGAGGGACCTGTGCCTGTCCCAACACCTAGAGCTAGTCTCTCATTGGTTCCCCCTCTTCCCGTTCATCCTCAGGAAAAATTGCAACCTGTACGGAACAGGAGGTTAAGGTGTTGATTCTCCAAGGACGGAGATTGCTAGTAAAGCGGCTGGAATGGCGAACCCAAGAGCAAGGAGATGAGAAATATGGTGCGTTTTGGAAACCTTTCCCGATCACACGGTGTACCATCTTCTGGGTTTCTCATGCATGTTTTCGATGTAGGAAGATGCCCTTGAACCTGGAGATTTGGGACCCATGGGATGGGTACCATGCAGTATTACTTTAAAGGGTCTGCGTTTCCTCACCTAACCTCACCAAACCTCTCAGCCCCAAGAGTGTCCACCCTTATGTCACAATCAGCTGTGGGTCTAGATATGGTCAATCTAGGTGGCATCACAGCCCCTGAACGAATTTTGTAAGAATTTCTCTCTCTTTCACTGTCTTTGTTTCACGGGTTTTTAAAAGTAATTGATGTTTATAATGGTGTTTACCTGCTTTTCACTGCTGTGTTTTTGCCGCTTTACACCCACTTGACTCACTTACAGAGAGATATCAATGATTAGGTTTTAAGATTCTTACTAGTCAGATATATTCTTGGGCGGTGAATAGGTGGTGCTGAGTCCAATTCATTGAGCAAGGAGTAGGTCTTGTCTATTACATATTGGGTTTATGGAACGGTATCTGAGATAATTTGAAACCCTTGTTTTATGCATCACCCCACCTCACCTTTCCCGTTAAGCAGCCATAGTGTGTTTTCTAAACGTGTGACTCTATTCTGTTTTGTAATTCAGTTCAAGGGTAGCGGTTTGTACATTCCCTCTATAAGTGATATCTTATGATAAGTGTCTTTTTCTGTGTGACTTATTTCACTTAGAATCGTCGTACCTAAATCCACTCATCATGCTGCTACTAGCCTTATGACGTTGATTTCATGGCTGAGTGATATTCCATTGTACATAAGGATCACAACTTCTTTATCCATTTTTCTCTTTCCTGGGATATTTAAGGTGTAACGAAGTGGAGGTTCTTGTCAACAGAGCAGCCCTAAACTTTGGGGTGCCTGTGTCTTGCTGATTTTTAGTTTTCCCAATTTATACACCCATGAGTGAATGTGTCCTATGCTCCCTAAGCTGAGTTTTTTAGATGTTTCAGGACACACCGTGCACTTCTCCAGAGTGGCTGTTGGCAATTTACATCCCGCCCATCAGCGTAGCCAGGCTCCCGTTTCTCCATGGCCTGTCCTGCATTTCTGGTTTTGACACTTTATTCAGCATGGCCCTTTTGACCGATGGGAAGCGAGACTTCTTTGTAGCGCTGATTTGCCTTTCTAGGTTGCTTGGTTGGCCAAAAAGGGCGTATGCGTTTTTTCCTGAATATAGTCAGGAAAAAACGCATACGCCCTTTTTGGCCAAGGGCATCATTGTCGAGGTTTTGCCACTTTTCCTGTGCTTTAAAGGCGATTCGAATCTCCCTCCTGAAATCTGTTTCCTGCAATTCTGCCTTGCTTTCCAATCATCTTCGTTGCCTTCCCTCAATATATTTGTGGACGAGAGTCATCATTTATAAGTCTGCAGGTTTGTGAATTGCAGTGCCCCTGAGCTCCATTTTTCAACTCGCTTTCTTGGGGCTGGCCGCAAAAGCGCAGGATTGCTTCAGGCCCTATTCTGGTCCCGGGCGGCAGGCTGAGCCTGTGGTTAATTCTTCTTCCTGATGGGAAAAGAGAGTGACCTGTGCCTGTCCCAACACCTAGAGCTAGTCTCTCATTGGTTCCCCCTCTTCCCCTTCATCCTCAGGACAAATTGCAACCTTTACGGAACAGGAGGTTAAAGGTGCTGATTCTCCAAGGAGGGAGATTGCTAGTAAAGCGGCTGGAATGGCGAACCCGAGCACAAGGAGATGAGAAATGAGGTGCGTTTTAGAAACCTTTCCCGATCACACGGTGTACCATCTTCTGGGTTTCTCATGCATGTTTTCGATGTAGGAAGATGCCCTTGAACCTGGAGATTTGGGACCCATGGGATGGGTACCACGCAGTATTACTTTAAAGGGTCTGCGTTTGCTCACCTAACCTCACCAAACCTCTCAGCCCCAAGCGTGTCCACCCTTATGTCTCAATCAGCTGTGGGTCTAGATATGGTCAATCTAGGTGGCATCACAGCCCCTGAACGAATTTTGTAAGAATTTCTCTCTCTTTCACTTTCTTTGTTTCACGGGTTTTTAAAAGTAATTGATGTTTATAATGGTGTTTACCTGCTTTTCACTGCTGTGTTTTTGCCGCTTTACACCCACTTGACTCACTTACAGAGAGATATCAATGCATAGGTTTTAAGATTCTTACTAGTCAGATATATTCTTGGGCGGTGAATAGGGGGTGCTGAGTCCAATTCATTGAGCAAGGAGTAGGTCTTGTCTATTACATATTGGGTTTATGGAACGGTATCTGAGCTAATTTGAAACCCTTGTTTTATGCATCACCCCACCTCACCTTTCCGGTTAAGCAGCCATAGTGTGTTTTCTAAACGTGTGACTCTATTCTGGTTTGTAATTCAGTTCAAGGGTAGCGGTTTGTACATTCCCTCTATAAGTGATATCTTATTATAAGTGTCTTTTTCTGTGTGACTTATTTCACTTAGAATCGTCGTACCTAAATCCACTCATCATGCTGCTACTAGCCTTATGACGTTGATTTCATGGCTGAGTGATATTCCATTGTACATAAGGACCACAACTTCTTTATCCATTTTTCTCTTTCCTGGGATATTTAAGGTGTAACGAAGTGGAGGTTCTTGTCAACAGAGCAGCCCTAAACTTTGGGGTGCCTGTGTCTTGCTGATTTTTAGTTTTCCCAATTTATACGCCCATGAGTGAATGTGTCCTATGCTCCCTAAGCTGAGTTTTTTAGATGTTTCAGGACACACCGTGCACTTCTCCAGAGTGGCTGTTGGCAATTTACATCCCGCCCATCAGCGTAGCCACGCCCCCGTTTCTCCATGGCCTGTCCTGCATTTCTGGTTTTCACACTTTATTCAGCATGGCCCTTTTGACCGTTGGGAAGCGAGACTTCTTTGTAGCGCTGATTTGCCTTTCCAGGTTGCTTGGTTGGCCAAAAAGGGCGTATGAGTTTTTTCCTGAATATATTCAGGAAAAAACGCACACGCCCTTTTTGGCCAAGGGCATCATTGTCGAGGTTTTGCCGCTTTTCCTGTGCTTTAAAGGCGATTCGAATCTCCCTCCTGAAATCTGTTTCCTGCAATTCTGCCTTGCTTTCAAATCCTCTTCGTTGCCTTCCCTCAATATATTTGTGGACGAGAGTCATCATTTATAAGTCTGCAGGTTTGTGAATTGCAGTGCCCCTGAGCTCCATTTTTCAACTCGCTTTCTTGGGAGCTGGCCGCAAAAGCGCAGGATTGCTTCAGGCCCTATTCTGGTCCTGGGCGGCAGGCTGAGCCTGTGGTTAATTCTTCTTCCTGATGGGAAAATAGAGGGACCTGTGCCTGTCCCAACACATAGAGCTAGTCTCTCATTGGTTCCCCCTCTTACCGTTCATCCTCAGGACAAATTGCAACCTGTACGGAACAGGAGGTTAAAGTTGCTGATTCTCCAAGGTCGGAGATTGTTAGTAAAGCGGCTGGAATGGCGAACCCGAGCACAAGGAGATGAGAAATGAAGTGCGTTTTGAAAACCTTTCCCGATCACACGGTGTACCATCTTCTGGGTTTCTCATGCATGTTTTTGATGTAGGAAGATGCCCTTGAACCTGGAGATTTGGGACCCATGGGATGGGTACCACGCAGTATTACTTTAAAGGGTCTGCGTTTGCTCACCCAACCTCACCAAACCTCTCAGCCCCAAGAGTGTCCACCCTTATGTCTCAATCAGCTGTGGGTCTAGATATGGTCAATCTAGGTGGCATCACAGCCCCTGAACGAATTTTGTAAGAATTTCTCTCTCTTTCCCTGTCTTTGTTTCACGGGTTTTTAAAAGTAATTGATTTTTATAATAGGGTTTACCTGCTTTTCACTGCTGTGTTTTTGCCGCTTTACACCCACTTGACTCACTTACAGAGAGATATCAATGCATAGGTTTTAAGATTCTTACTAGTCAGATATATTCTTGGGCGGTGAATAGGGGGTGTTGAGTCCAATTCATTGAGCAAGGAGTAGGGCTTGTCTATTACATATTGGGTTTATGGAACGGTATCTGAGATAATTTGAAACCCTTGTTTTATGCATCACCCCACCTCACCTTTCCCGTTAAGCAGCCATAGTGTGTTTTCTAAACGTGTGACTCTATTCTGTTTTGTAATTCAGTTCAACGGTAGCGGTTTTTACATTCCCTCTATAAGTGATATCTTATGATAAGTGTCTTTTTCTGTGTGACTTATTTCACTTAGAATCGTCGTACCTAAATCCACTCATCATGCTGCTACTAGCCTTATGACGTTGATTTCATGGCTGAGTGATATTCCATTGTACATAAGGACCACAACTTCTTTATCCATTTTTCTCTTTCCTGGGATATTTAAGGTGTAACGAAGTGGAGGTTCTTGTCAATAGAGCAGCCCTAAACTTTGGGGTGCCTGTGTCTTGCTGATTTTTAGTTTTCCCAATTTATACGCCCATGAGTGAATGTGTCCTATGCTCCCTAAGCTGAGTTTTTTAGATGTTTCAGGACACACCGTGCACTTCTCCAGAGTGGCTGTTGGCAATTTACATCCCGCCCATCAGCGTAGCCAGGCTCCCGTTTCTCCATGGCCTGTCCTGCATTTCTGGTTTTGACACTTTATTCAGCATGGCCCTTTTGACCGATGGGAAGCGAGACTTCTTTGTAGCGCTGATTTGCCTTTCTAGGTTGCTTGGTTGGCCAAAAAGGGCGTATGCGTTTTTTCCTGAATATAGTCAGGAAAAACGCATACGCCCTTTTTGGCCAAGGGCATCATTGTCGAGGTTTTGCCGCTTTTCCTGTGCTTTAAAGGCGATTCGAATCTCCCTCCTGAAATCTGTTTCCTGCAATTCTGCCTTGCTTTCCAATCATCTTCGTTGCCTTCCCTCAATATATTTGTGGACGAGAGTCATGATTTATAAGTCTGCAGGTTTGTGAATTGCAGTGCCCCTGAGCTCCATTTTTCAACTCGCTTTCTTGGGGCTGGCCGCAAAAGCGCAGGATTGCTTCAGGCCCTATTCTGGTCCCGGGCGGCAGGCTGAGCCTGTGGTTAATTCTTCTTCCTGATGGGAAAAGAGAGTGACCTGTGCCTGTCCCAACACCTAGAGCTAGTCTCTCATTGGTTCCCCCTCTTCCCCTTCATCCTCAGGACAAATTGCAACCTTTACGGAACAGGAGGTTAAAGGTGCTGATTCTCCAAGGAGGGAGATTGCTAGTAAAGCGGCTGGAATGGCGAACCCGAGCACAAGGAGATGAGAAATGAGGTGCGTTTTAGAAACCTTTCCTGATCACACGGTGTACCATCTTCTGGGTTTCTCATGCATGTTTTCGATGTAGGAAGATGCCCTTGAACCTGGAGATTTGGGACCCATGGGATGGGTACCACGCAGTATTACTTTAAAGGGTCTGCGTTTGCTCACCTAACCTCACCAAACCTCTCAGCCCCAAGCGTGTCCACCCTTATGTCTCAATCAGCTGTGGGTCTAGATATGGTCAATCTAGGTGGCATCACAGCCCCTGAACGAATTTTGTAAGAATTTCTCTCTCTTTCACTGTCTTTGTTTCACGGGTTTTTAAAAGTAATTGATGTTTATAATGGTGTTTACCTGCTTTTCACTGCTGTGTTTTTGCCGCTTTACACCCACTTGACTCACTTACAGAGAGATATCAATGCATAGGTTTTAAGATTCTTACTAGTCAGATATATTCTTGGGCGGTGAATAGGGGGTGCTGAGTCCAATTCATTGAGCAAGGAGTAGGTCTTGTCTATTACATATTGGGTTTATGGAACGGTATCTGAGCTAATTTGAAACCCTTGTTTTATGCATCACCCCACCTCACCTTTCCGGTTAAGCAGCCATAGTGTGTTTTCTAAACGTGTGACTCTATTCTGGTTTGTAATTCAGTTCAAGGGTAGCGGTTTGTACATTCCCTCTATAAGTGATATCTTATGATAAGTGTCTTTTTCTGTGTGACTTATTTCACTTAGAATCGTCGTACCTAAATCCACTCATCATGCTGCTACTAGCCTTATGACGTTGATTTCATGGCTGAGTGATATTCCATTGTACATAAGGACCACAACTTCTTTATCCATTTTTCTCTTTCCTGGGATATTTAAGGTGTAACGAAGTGGAGGTTCTTGTCAACAGAGCAGCCCTAAACTTTGGGGTGCCTGTGTCTTGCTGATTTTTAGTTTTCCCAATTTATACGCCCATGAGTGAATGTGTCCTATGCTCCCTAAGCTGAGTTTTTTAGATGTTTCAGGACACACCGTGCACTTCTCCAGAGTGGCTGTTGGCAATTTACATCCCGCCCATCAGCGTAGCCAGGCTCCCGTTTCTCCATGGCCTGTCCTGCATTTCTGGTTTTGACACTTTATTCAGCATGGCCCTTTTGACCGATGGGAAGTGAGACTTCTTTGTAGCGCTGATTTGCCTTTCCAGGTTGCTTGGTTGGCCAAAAAGGGCGTATGCGTTTTTTCCTGAATATATTCAGGAAAAAACGCATACGCCCTTTTTGGCCAAGGGCATCATTGTCGAGGTTTTGCCGCTTTTCCTGTGCTTTAAACGCGATTCGAATCTCCCTCCTGAAATCTGTTTCCTGCAATTCTGCCTTGCTTTCCAATCCTCTTCGTTGCCTTCCCTCAATATATTTGTGGACGAGAGACATCATTTATAAGTCTGCAGGTTTGTGAATTGCAGTGCCCCTGAGTTCCATTTTTCAACTCGCTTTCTTGGGAGCTGACCGGAAATGCGCAGGATTGCTTCAGGCCCTATTCTGGTCCCGAGCGGCAGGCTGAGCCTGTGGTTAATTCTTCTTCCTGATGGGAAAATAGAGGGACCTGTGCCTGTCCCAACACCTAGAGCTAGTCTCTCATTGGTTCCCCCTCTTCCCGTTCATCCTCAGGACAAATTGCAACCTGTACGGAACAGGAGGTTAAAGGTGCTGATTCTCCAAGGAGGGAGATTGCTAGTAAAGCGGCTGGAATGGCGAACCCGAGCACAAGGAGATGAGAAATGAGGTGCGTTTTAGAAACCTTTCCCAATCACACGGTGTACCATCTTCTGGGTTTCTCATGCATGTTTTCGATGTAGGAAGATGCCCTTGAACCTGGAGATTTGGGACCCATGGGATGGGTACCACACAGTATTACTTTAAAGGGTCTGCGTTTGCGCACCTAACCTCACCAAACCTCTCAGCCCCAAGAGTGTCCACCCTTATGTCTCAATCAGCTGTGGGTCTAGATATGGTCAATCTAGGTGGCATCACAGCCCCTGAACGAATTTTGTAAGAATTTCTCTCTCTTTCACTGTCTTTGTTTCACGGGTTTTTAAAAGTAATTGATTTTTATAATAGGGTTTACCTGCTTTTCACTGCTGTGTTTTTGCCGCTTTACACCCACTTGACTCACTTACAGAGAGATATCAATGCATAGGTTTTAAGATTCTTACTAGTCAGATATATTCTTGGGTGGTGAATAGGGGGTGTTGAGTCCAATTCATTGAGCAAGGAGTAGGGCTTGTCTATTACATATTGGGTTTATGGAACGGTATCTGAGATAATTTGAAACCCTTGTTTTATGCATCACCCCACCTCACCTTTCCCGTTAAGCAGCCATAGTGTGTTTTCTAAACGTGTGACTCTATTCTGGTTTGTAATTCAGTTCAAGGGTAGCGGTTTTTACATTCCCTCTATAAGTGATATCTTATGATAAGTGTCTTTTTCTGTGTGACTTATTTCACTTAGAATCGTCGTACCTAAATCCACTCATCATGCTGCTCCTAGCCTTATGACGTTGATTTCATGGCTGAGTGATATTCCATTGTACATAAGGACCACAACTTCTTTATCCATTTTTCTCTTTCCTGGGATATTTAAGGTGTAACGAAGTGGAGGTTCTTGTCAACAGAGCAGCCCTAAACTTTGCGGTGCCTGTGTCTTGCTGATTTTTAGTTTTCCCTATTTATACGCCCATGAGTGGAAGTGCCCTATGCTCCCTAAGCTGAGTTTTTTAGATGTTTCAGGACACACCGTGCACTTCTCCAGAGTGACTGTTGGCAATTTACATCCCGCCCATCAGCATAGCCACGCCCCCGTTTCTCCATCGTCTGTCCTGCATTTCTGGTTTTGACACTTTATTCAGCATGGCCCTTTTGACCAATGGGAAGCGATACTTCTTTGTAGCGCTGATTTGCCTTTCCAGGTTGCTTGGTTGGCCAAAAAGGGCGTATGCGTTTTTTCCTGAATATATTCAGGAAAAAACGCATACGCCCTTTTTGGCCAAGGGCATCATTGTCGAGGTTTTGCCGCTTTTCCTGTGCTTTAAAGGCGATTCGAATCTCCCTCCTGAAATCTGTTTCCTGCAATTCTGCCTTGCTTTCAAATCCTCTTCGTTGCCTTCCCTCAATATATTTGTGGATGAGAGTCATCATTTATAAGTCTGCAGGTTTGTGAATTGCAGTGCCCCTGAGCTCCATTTTTCAACTCGCTTTCTTGGGAGTTGGCCGCAAAAGCGCAGGATTGCTTCAGGCCCTATTCTGGTCCCGGGCGGCAGGCTGAGCCTGTGGTTAATTCTTCTTCCTGATGGGAAAATAGAGGGACCTGTGCCTGTCCCAACACCTAGAGCTAGTCTCTCATTTATTCCCCCTCTTCCCGTTCATCCTCAGGACAAATTGCAACCTGTACGGAACAGGAGGTTAAAGGTGCTGATTCTCCAAGGACGGAGATTGTTAGTAAAGCGGCTGGAATGGCGAACCCGAGCACAAGGAGATGAGAAATGAGGTGCGTTTTGCAAACCTTTCCCGATCACACGGTGTACCTTCTTCTGGGTTTCTCATGCATGTTTTTGATGTAGGAAGATGCCCTTGAACCTGGAGATTTGGGACCCATGGGATGGGTACCACGCAGTATTACTTTAAAGGGTCTGCGTTTGCTCACCCAACCTCACCAAACCTCTCAGCCCCAAGAGTGTCCACCCTTATGTCTCAATCAGCTCTGGGTTTAGATATGGTCAATCCAGGTGGCATCACAGCCCCTGAGCGAACATTGTAAGAATTTCTCTCTCTTTCACTGTCTTTGTTTCACTGGTTTTTAAAAGTAATTGATTTTTATAATGGGGTTTACCTGCTTTTCACTGCTGTGATTTTGCCGCTTTACACCCACTTGACTCACTTACAGAGAGATATCAATGTATAGGTTTTAAGATTCTTACTAGTCAGATATATTCTTGGGCGGTGAATAGGGGGTGTTGAGTCCAATTCATTGAGCAAGGAGTAGGTCTTCTCTATTACATATTGGGTTTATGGAACGGTATCTGAGCTAATTTGAAACCCTTGTTTTATGCATCACCCCACCTCACCTTTCCCGTTAAGCAGCCATAGTGTGTTTTCTAAACGTGTGACTCTATTCTGGTTTGTAATTCAGTTCAAGGGTAGCGGTTTGTACATTCCCTCTATAAGTGATATCTTATGATAAGTGTCTTTTTCTGTGTGACTTATTTCACTTAGAATCGTCGTACCTAAATCCACTCATCATGCTGCTACTAGCCTTATGACGTTGATTTCATGGCTGAGTGATATTCCATTGTACATAAGGACCACAACTTCTTTATCCATTTTTCTCTTTCCTGGGATAGTTAAGGTGTAACGAAGTGGAGGTTCTTGTCAACAGAGCAGCCTTAAACTTTGCGGTGCCTGTGTCTTGCTGATTTTTACTTTTCCCAATTTATACGCCCATGAGTGGAAGTGCCCTATGCACCTTAAGCTGAGTTTTTTAGATGTTTCAGGACACACCGTGCACTTCTCCAGAGTGGCTGTTGGCAATTTACATCCCGCCCATCAGCGTAGCCACGCCCCCGTTTCTCCTTGGCCTGTCCTGCATTTCTGGTTTTGACACTTTATTCAGCATGGCCCTTTTGACCGATGGTAAGCGAGACTTCTTTGTAGCGCTGATTTGCCTTTCCAGGTTGCTTGGTTGGCCAAAAAGGGCGTATGCGTTTTTTCCTGAATATATTCAGGAAAAAACGCATACGCACTTTTTGGCCAAGGGCATCATTGTCTAGGTTTTGCCGCTTTTCCTGTGCTTTAAAGCCGATTCGAATCTCCCTCCAGAAATCCGTTTCCTGCAACTCTGCCTTGCTTTCAAATCCTCTTCGTTGCCTTCCCTCAATATATTTGTGGACGAGAGTCATCATTTATAAGTCTGCAGGTTTGTGAATTGCAGTGCCCCTGAGCTCCATTTTTCAAGTCGCTTTCTTGGGAGCTGCCGCAAAAGCGCAGGATTGCTTCAGGTCCTGTTTTGGTCCCGGGCGGCAGGCTGAGCCTGTGGTTAATTCTTCTTCCTGATGGGAAAATAGACCTGTGCCTGTCCCAACACCTAGAGCTAGTCTCTCATTGGTTCCCCCTCTTCCCGTTCATCCTCAGGATAAATTGCAACCTGTACGGAACAGGAGGTTAAGGTGTTGATTCTCCAAGGACGGAGATTGCTAGTAAAGCGGCTGGAATGGCGAACCCAAGAGCAAGGAGATGAGAAATGAGGTGCGTTTTGGAAACCTTTCCCGATCACACGGTGTACCATCTTCTGGGTTTCTCATGCATGTTTTCGATGTAGGAAGATGCCCTTGAACCTGGAGATTTGGGACCCATGGGATGGGTACCATGCAGTATTACTTTAAAGGGTCTGCGTTTGCTCACCCAACCTCACCAAACCTCTCAGCCCCAAGAGTGTCCACCCTTATGTCTCAATCAGCTGTGGGTTTAGATATGGTCAATCCAGGTGGCATCACAGCCCCTGAGCGAACTTTGTAAGAATTTCTCTCTCTTTCACTGTCTTTGTTTCACGGGTTTTTAAAAGTAATTGATTTTTATAATGGGGTTTACCTGCTTTTCACTGCTGTGATTTTGCCACTTTACACCCACTTGACTTACTTACAGAGAGATATCAATATATAGGTTTTAAGATTCTTACTAGTCAGATATATTCTTGGGCGGTGAATAGGGGGTGTTGAGTCCAATTCATTGAGCAAGGAGTAGGTCTTCTCTATTACATATTGGGTTTATGGAACGGTATCTGAGTTAATTTGAAACCCTTGTTTTATGCATCACCCCACCTCACCTTTCCCGTTAAGCAGCCATAGTGTGTTTTCTAAACGTGTGACTCTATTCTGTTTTGTAATTCAGTTCAAGGGTAGCGGTTTGTACATTCCCTCTATAAGTGATATCTTATGATAAGTATCTTTTTCTGTGTGACTTATTTCACTTAGAATCGTCATACCTAAATCCACTCTTCATGCTGCTACTAGCCTTATGACGTTGATTTCATGGCTGAGTGATATTCCATTGTATATAAGGACCACAACTTCTTTATCCATTTTTCTCTTTCCTGGGATATTTAAGGTGTAACGAAGTGGAGGTTCTTGTCAACAGAGCAGCCCTAAACTTTGGGGTGCCTGTGTCTTGCTGATTTTTAGTTTTCCCAATTTATACGCCCATGAGTGAATGTGTCCTATGCTCCCTAAGCTGAGTTTTTTAGATGTTTCAGGACACACCGTGCACTTCTCCAGAGTGGCTGTTGGCAATTTACATCCCGCCCATCAGCGTAGCCAGGCTCCCGTTTCTCCATGGCCTGTCCTGCATTTCTGGTTTTGACACTTTATTCAGCATGGCCCTTTTGACCGATGGGAAGCGAGACTTCTTTGTAGCGCTGATTTGCCTTTCCAGGTTGCTTGGTTGGCCAAAAAGGGCGTATGCGTTTTTTCCTGAATATATTCAGGAAAAAACGCATACGCCCTTTTTGGCCAAGGGCATCATTGTCGAGGTTTTGCCACTTTTCCTGTGCTTTAAAGGCGATTCGAATCTCCCTCCTGAAATCTGTTTCCTGCAATTCTGCCTTGCTTTCAAATCCTCTTCGTTGACTTCCCTCAATATATTTGTGGACGAGAGTCATCATTTATAAGTCTGCAGGTTTGTGAATTGCAGTGCCCCTGAGCTCCATTTTTCAACTCGCTTTCTTGGGGCTGGCCGCAAAAGCGCAGGATTGCTTCAGGCCCTATTCTGGTCCTGGGCGGCAGGCTGAGCCTGTGGTTAATTCTTCTTCCTGATGGGAAAAGAGAGTGACCTGTGCCTGTCCCAACACCTAGAGCTAGTCTCTCATTGGTTCCCCCTCTTCCCGTTCATCCTCAGGACAAATTGCAACCTTTACGGAACAGGAGGTTAAAGGTGCTGATTCTCCAAGGAGGGAGATTGCTAGTAAAGCGGCTGGAATGGCGAACCCGAGCACAAGGAGATGAGAAATGAGGTGCGTTTTAGAAACCTTTCCCGATCACACGGAGTACCATCTTCTGGGTTTCTCATGCATGTTTTCGATGTAGGAAGATGCCCTTGAACCTGGAGATTTGGGACCCATGGGATGGGTACCACGCAGTATTACTTTAAAGGGTCTGCGTTTGCTCACCTAACCTCACCAAACCTCTCAGCCCCAAGCGTGTCCACCCTTATGTCTCAATCAGCTGTGGGTCTAGATATGGTCAATCTAGGTGGCATCACAGCCCCTGAACGAATTTTGTAAGAATTTCTCTCTCTTTCACTGTCTTTGTTTCACGGGTTTTTAAAAGTAATTGATGTTTATAATGGTGTTTACCTGCTTTTCACTGCTGTGTTTTTGCCGCTTTACACCCACTTGACTCACTTACAGAGAGATATCAATGCATAGGTTTTAAGATTCTTACTAGTCAGATATATTCTTGGGCGGTGAATAGGGGGTGCTGAGTCCAATTCATTGAGCAAGGAGTAGGTCTTGTCTATTACATATTGGGTTTATGGAACGGTATCTGAGCTAATTTGAAACCCTTGTTTTATGCATCACCCCACCTCACCTTTCCGGTTAAGCAGCCATAGTGTGTTTTCTAAACGTGTGACTCTATTCTGGTTTGTAATTCAGTTCAAGGGTAGCGGTTTGTACATTCCCTCTATAAGTGATATCTTATGATAAGTGTCTTTTTCTGTGTGACTTATTTCACTTAGAATCGTCGTACCTAAATCCACTCATCATGCTGCTACTAGCCTTATGACGTTGATTTCATGGCTGAGTGATATTCCATTGTACATAAGGACCACAACTTCTTTATCCATTTTTCTCTTTCCTGGGATATTTAAGGTGTAACAAAGTGGAGGTTCTTGTCAATAGAGCAGCCCTAAACTTTGCGGTGCCTGTGTCTTGCTGATTTTTAGTTTTCCCAATTTATACGCCCATGAGTGGAAGTGCCCTATGCTCCCTAAGCTGAGTTTTTTAGATGTTTCAGGACACACCGTGCACTTCTCCAGAGTGGCTGTTGGCAATTTACATCCCGCCCATCAGCGTAGCCACGCCCCCGTTTCTCCATGGCCTGTCCTGCATTTCTGGTTTTCACACTTTATTCAGCATGGCCCTTTTGACCGATGGGAAGCGAGACTTCTTTGTAGCGCTGATTTTCCTTTCCAGGTTGCTTGGTTGGCCAAAAAGGGCGTATGCGTTTTTTCCTGAATATATTCAGGAAAAAACGCATACGCCCTTTTTGGC
The DNA here is from genome assembly GCF_965194825.1 of Balaenoptera physalus. NCBI lineage: Eukaryota > Metazoa > Chordata > Mammalia > Artiodactyla > Balaenopteridae > Balaenoptera > Balaenoptera physalus. The sequence goes on from NW_028126044.1 coordinate 268,503, forward strand.
CAAGGGCATCATTGTCGAGGTTTTGCCGCTTTTCCTGTGCTTTAAAGGCGATTCGAATCTCCCTCCTGAAATCTGTTTCCTGCAATTCTGCCTTGCTTTCCAATCATCTTCGTTGCCTTCCCTCAATATATTTGTGGACGAGAGTCATGATTTATAAGTCTGCAGGTTTGTGAATTGCAGTGCCCCTGAGCTCCATTTTTCAACTCGCTTTCTTGGGGCTGGCCGCAAAAGCGCAGGATTGCTTCAGGCCCTATTCTGGTCCCGGGCGGCAGGCTGAGCCTGTGGTTAATTCTTCTTCCTGATGGGAAAATAGAGGGACCTGTGCCTGTCCCAACACCTAGAGCTAGTCTCTCATTGGTTCCCCCTCTTCCCGTTCATCCTCAGGACAAATTGCAACCTGTACGGAACAGGAGGTTAAAGTTGCTGATTCTCCAAGGTCGGAGATTGTTAGTAAAGCGGCTGGAATGGCGAACCCGAGCACAAGGAGATGAGAAATGAGGTGCGTTTTGAAAACCTTTCCCGATCACACGGTGTACCATCTTCTGGGTTTCTCATGCATGTTTTTGATGTAGGAAGATGCCCTTGAACCTGGAGATTTGGGACCCATGGGATGGGTACCACGCACTATTACTTTAAAGGGTCTGCGTTTGCTCACCCAACCTCACCAAACCTATCAGCACCAAGAGTGTCCACCCTTATGTCTCAATCAGCTGTGGGTCTAGATATGGTCAATCCAGGTGGCATCACAGCCCCTGAGCGAACTTTGTAAGAATTTCTCTCTCTTTCACTGTCTTTGTTTCACGGGTTTTTAAAAGTAATTGATTTTTATAATGGGGTTTACCTGCTTTTCACTGCTGTGCTTTTGCCGCTTTACACCCACTTGACTCACTTACAGAGAGATATCAATGCACAGGTTTTAAGATTCTTACTAGTCAGATATATTCTTGGGCTGTGAATAGGGGGTGTTGAGTCCAATTCATTGAGCAAGGAGTAGGTCTTGTCTATTACCTATTGGGTTTATGGAACAGTATCTGAGCTAATTTGAAACCCTTGTTTTATGCATCACCCCACCTCACCTTTCCCGTTAAGCAGCCATAGTGTGTTTTCTAAACGTGTGACTCTATTCTGGTTTGTAATTCAGTTCAAGGGTAGCGGTTTGTACATTCCCTCTATAAGTGATATCTTATGATATGTGTCTTTTTCTGTGTGACTTATTTCACTTAGAATCGTCGTACCTAAATCCACTCATCATGCTGCTCCTAGCCTTATGACGTTGATTTCATGGCTGAGTGATATTCCATTGTACATAAGGACCACAACTTCTTTATCCATTTTTCTCTTTCCTGGGATATTTAAGGTGTAACGAAGTGGAGGTTCTTGTCAACAGAGCAGCCCTAAACTTTGCGGTGCCTGTGTCTTGCTGATTTTTAGTTTTCCCAATTTATACGCCCATGAGTGGAAGTGCCTTATGCTCCCTAAGCTGAGTTTTTTAGATGTTTCAGGACACACCGTGCACTTCTCCAGAGTGGCTGTTGCCAATTTACATCCCGCCCATCAGCGTAGCCACGCCCCCGTTTCTCCATGGCCTGTCCTGCATTTCTGGTTTTGACACTTTATTCAGCATGGCCCTTTTGACCAATGGGAAGCGAGACCTCTTTGTAGCGCTGATTTGCATTTCCAGGTTGCTTGGTTGGCCAAAAAGGGCGTATGCGTTTTTTCCTGAATATATTCAGGAAAAAACGCATACGCCCTTTTTGGCCAAGGGCATCATTGTCGAGGTTTTGCCGCTTTTCCTGTGCTTTAAAGGCGATTCGAATCTCCCTCCTGAAATCTGTTTCCTGCAATTCTGCCTTGCTTTCCAATCCTCTTCGTTGCCTTCCCTCAATATATTTGTGGACGAGAGTCATCATTTATAAGTCTGCAGGTTTGTGAATTGCAGTGCCCCTGAGCTCCATTTTTCAACTCGCTTTCTTGGGAGCTGGCTGCAAAAGCGCAGGATTGCTTCAGGCCCTATTCTGGTCCTGGGCGGCAGGCTGAGCCTGTGGTTAATTCTTCTTCCTGATGGGAAAATAGAGGGACCTGTGCCTGTCCCAACACCTAGAGCTAGTCTCTCATTGGTTCCCCCTCTTCCCGTTCATCCTCAGGACAAATTGCAACCTGTACGGAACAGGAGGTTAAAGTTGCTGATTCTCCAAGGTCGGAGATTGTTAGTAAAGCGGCTGGAATGGCGAACCCGAGCACAAGGAGATGAGAAATGAGGTGCGTTTTGAAAACCTTTCCCGATCACACGGTGTACCATCTTCTGGGTTTCTCATGCATGTTTTTGATGTAGGAAGATGCCCTTGAACCTGGAGATTTGGGACCCATGGGATGGGTACCATGCAGTATTACTTTAAAGGGTCTGCGTTTGCTCACCCAACCTCACCAAACCTCTCAGCCCCAAGAGTGTCCACCCTTATGTCTCAATCAGCTGTGGGTCTAGATATGGTCAATCCAGGTGGCATCACAGCCCCTGAGCAAACTTTGTAAGAATTTCTCTCTCTTTCACTGTCTTTGTTTCACGGGTTTTTAAAAGTAATTGATTTTTATAATGGGGTTTACCTGCTTTTCACTGCTGTGCTTTTGCCGCTTTACACCCACTTGACTCACTTACAGAGAGATATCAATGCACAGGTTTTAAGATTCTTACTAGTCAGATATATTCTTGGGCTGTGAATAGGGGGTGTTGAGTCCAATTCATTGAGCAAGGAGTAGGTCTTGTCTATTACCTATTGGGTTTATGGAACGGTATCTGAGCTAATTTGAAACCCTTGTTTTATGCATCACCCCACCTCACCTTTCCCGTTAAGCAGCCATAGTGTGTTTTCTAAACGTGTGACTCTATTCTGGTTTGTAATTCAGTTCAAGGGTAGCGGTTTGTACATTCCCTCTATAAGTGATATCTTATGATAAGTGTCTTTTTCTGTGTGACTTATTTCACTTAGAATCGTCGTACCTAAATCCACTCATCATGCTGCTCCTAGCCTTATGACGTTGATTTCATGGCTGAGTGATATTCCATTGTACATAAGGACCACAACTTCTTTATCCATTTTTCTCTTTCCTGGGATATTTAAGGTGTAACGAAGTGGAGGTTCTTGTCAACAGTGCAGCCCTAAACTTTGCGGTGCCTGTGTCTTGCTGATTTTTAGTTTTCCCAATTTATACGCCTATGAGTGGAAATGCCCTATGCTCCCTAAGCTGAGTTTTTTAGATGTTTCAGGACACACCGTGCACTTCTCCAGAGTGGCTGTTGGCAAGTTACATCCCGCCCATCAGCGTAGCCACGCCCCCGTTTCTCCATGGCCTGTCCTGCATTTCTGGTTTTGACACTTTATTCAGCATGGCCTTTTTGACCAATGGGAAGCGAGACCTCTTTGTAGCGCTGATTTGCCTTTCCAGGTTGCTTGGTTGGCCAAAAAGGGCGTATGCGTTTTTTCCTGAATATATTCAGGAAAAAACGCATACGCCCTTTTTGGCCAAGGGCATCATTTTCGAGGTTTTGCCGCTTTTCCTGTGCTTTAAAGGCGATTCGAATCTCCCTCCTGAAATCTGTTTCCTGAAATTCTGCCTTGCTTTCAAATCCTCTTCGTTGCCTTCCCTCAATATATTTGTGGACGAGAGTCATCATTTATAAGTCTGCAGGTTTGTGAATTGCAGTGCCCCTGAGCTCCATTTTTCAACTCGCTTTCTTGGGAGCTGGCCGCAAAAGCGCAGGATTGCTTCAGGCCCTATTCTGGTCCTGGGCGGCAGGCTGAGCCTGTGGTTAATTCTTCTTCCTGATGGGAAAATAGAGGGACCTGTGCCTGTCCCAACACCTAGAGCTAGTGTCTCATTGGTTCCCCCTCTTCCCGTTCATCCTCAGGACAAATTGCAACCTGTACGGAACAGGAGGTTAAAGTTGCTGATTCTCCAAGGTCGGAGATTGTTAGTAAAGCGGCTGGAATGGCGAACCCGAGCACAAGGAGATGAGAAATGAGGTGCGTTTTGAAAACCTTTCCCGATCACACGGTGTACCATCTTCTGGGTTTCTCATGCATGTTTTTGATGTAGGAAGATGCCCTTGAACCTGGAGATTTGGGACCCATGGGATGGGTACCATGCAGTATTACTTTAAAGGGTCTGCGTTTGCTCACCCAACCTCACCAAACCTCTCAGCCCCAAGAGTGTCCACCCTTATGTCTCAATCAGCTGTGGGTCTAGATATGGTCAATCCAGGTGGCATCACAGCCCCTGAACGACTTTTGTAAGAATTTCTCTCTCTTTCACTGTCTTTGTTTCACGGGATTTTAAAAGTAATTGATTTTTATAATGGGGTTTACCTGCTTTTCACTGCTGTGATTTTGCCACTTTACACCCACTTGACTCACTTACAGAGAGATATCAATGCATAGGTTTCAAGATTCTTACTAGTCAGATATATTCTTGGGCGGTGAATAGGGGGTGTTGAGTCCAATTCATTGATCAAGGAGTAGGTCTTGTCTATTACATATTGGGTTTATGGAACGGTATCTGAGCTAATTTGAAACGCTTGTTTTATGCATCACCCCACCTCACCTTTCCCGTTAAGCAGCCATAGTGTGTTTTCTAAACGTGTGACTCTATTCTGTTTTGTAATTCAGTTCAAGGGTAGCGGTTTTTACATTCCCTCTATAAGTGATATCTTATGATAAGTGTCTTTTTCTGTGTGACTTATTTCACTTAGAATCGTCGTACCTAAATCCACTCATCATACTGCTACTAGCCTTATGACGTTGATTTTCTGGCTGAGTGATATTCCATTGTACATAAGGACCACAAGTTCTTTATCCATTTTTCTCTTTCCTGGGATATTTAAGGTGTAACGAAGTGGAGGTTCTTGTCAACAGAGCAGCCCTAAACTTTGGGGTGCCTGTGTCTTGCTGATTTATAGTTTTCCCAATTTATACGCCCATGAGTGGAAGTGCCCTATGCTCCCTAAGCTGAGTTTTTTAGATGTTTCAGGACACTCCGTGCACTTCTCCAGAGTGGCTTTTGGCAATTTACATCCCGCCCATCAGCGTAGCCAGGCTCCCGTTTCTCCATGGCCTGTCCTGCATTTTTGGTTTTGACACTTTATTCAGCATGGCCCTTTTGACCGATGGGAAGCGAGACTTCTTTGTAGCGCTGATTTGCCTTTCCAGGTTGCTTGGTTGGCCAAAAAGGGCGTATGCGTTTTTTCCTGAATATATTCAGGAAAAAACGCATACGCCCTTTTTGGCCAAGGGCATCATTGTCGAGGTTTTGCCGCTTTTCCTGGGCTTAAAGGCGATACGAATCTCCCTCCTGAAATCTGTTTCCTGCAATTCTGCCTTGCTTTCAAATCCTCTTCGTTGCCTTCCCTCAATATATTTGTGGACGAGAGTCATCATTTATAAGTCTGCAGGTTTATGAATTGCAGTGCCCCTGAGCTCCATTTTTCAACTCGCTTTCTTGGGAGCTGGCCGCAAAAGCGCAGGATTGCTTCAAGCCCTATTCTCGTCCCAGGCGGCAGGCTGAGCCTGTGGTTAATTCTTCTTCCTGATGGGAAAATAGAGTGACCTGTGCCTGTCCCAACACCTAGAGCTAGTCTCTCATTGGTTCCCCCTCTTCCCGTTCATCCTCAGGACAAATTGCAACCTGTACGGAACAGGAGGTTAAAGGTGCTGATTCTCTAAGGAGGGAGATTGCTAGTAAAGCGGCTGGAATGGCGAACCCGAGCACAAGGAGATGAGAAATGAGGTGCGTTTTAGAAACCTTTCCCGATCACACGGTGTACCATCTTCTGGGTTTCTCATGCATGTTTTCGATGTAGGAAGATGCCCTTGAACCTGGGGATTTGGGGCCCATGGGATGGGTACCACGCAGTATTACTTTAAAGGGTCTGCGTTTGCTTACCCAACCTCACCAAACCTCTCAGCCCCAAGAGTGTCCACCCTTATGTCTCAATCAGCTGTGGGTCTAGATATGGTCAATCCAGGTGGCATCACAGCCCCTGAACGACTTTTGTAAGAATTTCTCTCTCTTTCACTGTCTTTGTTTCACGGGATTTTAAAAGTAATTGATTTTTATAATGGGGTTTACCTGCTTTTCACTGCTGTGATTTTGCCACTTTACACCCACTTGACTCACTTACAGAGAGATATCAATGCATAGGTTTCAAGATTCTTACTAGTCAGATATATTCTTGGGCGGTGAATAGGGGGTGTTGAGTCCAATTCATTGATCAAGGAGTAGGTCTTGTCTATTACATATTGGGTTTATGGAACGGTATCCGAGCTAATTTGAAACGCTTGTTTTATGCATCACCCCACCTCACCTTTCCCGTTAAGCAGCCATAGTGTGTTTTCTAAACGTGTGACTCTATTCTGTTTTGTAATTCAGTTCAAGGGTAGCGGTTTTTACATTCCCTCTATAAGTGATATCTTATGATAAGTGTCTTTTTCTGTGTGACTTATTTCACTTAGAATCGTCGTACCTAAATCCACTCATCATGCTGCTACTAGCCTTATGACGTTGATTTTCTGGCTGAGTGATATTCCATTGTACATAAGGACCACAAGTTCTTTATCCATTTTTCTCTTTCCTGGGATATTTAAGGTGTAACGAAGTGGAGGTTCTTGTCAACAGAGCAGCCCTAAACTTTGGGGTGCCTGTGTCTTGCTGATTTATAGTTTTCCCAATTTATACGCCCATGAGTGGAAGTGCCCTATGCTCCCTAAGCTGAGTTTTTTAGATGTTTCAGGACACTCCGTGCACTTCTCCAGAGTGGCTTTTGGCAATTTACATCCCGCCCATCAGCGTAGCCAGGCTCCCGTTTCTCCATGGCCTGTCCTGCATTTTTGGTTTTGACACTTTATTCAGCATGGCCCTTTTGACCGATGGGAAGCGAGACTTCTTTGTAGCGCTGATTTGCCTTTCCAGGTTGCTTGGTTGGCCAAAAAGGGCGTATGCGTTTTTTCCTGAATATATTCAGGAAAAAACGCATACGCCCTTTTTGGCCAAGGGCATCATTGTCGAGGTTTTGCCGCTTTTCCTGGGCTTTAAAGGCGATACGAATCTCCCTCCTGAAATCTGTTTCCTGCAATTCTGCCTTGCTTTCAAATCCTCTTCGTTGCCTTCCCTCAATATATTTGTGGACGAGAGTCATCATTTATAAGTCTGCAGGTTTGTGAATTGCAGTGCCCCTGAGCTCCATTTTTCAACTCGCTTTCTTGGGAGCTGGCCGCAAAAGCGCAGGATTGCTTCAGGCCCTATTCTGGTCCTGGGCGGCAGGCTGAGCCTGTGGTTAATTCTTCTTCCTGATGGGAAAATAGAGGGACCTGTGCCTGTCCCAACACCTAGAGCTAGTCTCTCATTGGTTCCCCCTCTTCCCGTTCATCCTCAGGACAAATTGCAACCTGTACGGAACAGGAGGTTAAAGTTGCTGATTCTCCAAGGTCGGAGATTGTTAGTAAAGCGGCTGGAATGGCGAACCCGAGCACAAGGAGATGAGAAATGAGGTGCGTTTTGAAAACCTTTCCCGATCACACGGTGTACCATCTTCTGGGTTTCTCATGCATGTTTTTGATGTAGGAAGATGCCCTTGAACCTGGGGATTTGGGACCCATGGGATGGGTACCATGCAGTATTACTTTAAAGGGTCTGCGTTTGCTCACCCAACCTCACCAAACCTCTCAGCCCCAAGAGTGTCCACCCTTATGTCTCAATCAGCTGTGGGTCTAGATATGGTCAATCCAGGTGGCATCACAGCCCCTGAACGACTTTTGTAAGAATTTCTCTCTCTTTCACTGTCTTTGTTTCACGGGATTTTAAAAGTAATTGATTTTTATAATGGGGTTTACCTGCTTTTCACTGCTGTGATTTTGCCACTTTACACCCACTTGACTCACTTACAGAGAGATATCAATGCATAGGTTTCAAGATTCTTACTAGTCAGATATATTCTTGGGCGGTGAATAGGGGGTGTTGAGTCCAATTCATTGATCAAGGAGTAGGTCTTGTCTATTACATATTGGGTTTATGGAACGGTATCTGAGCTAATTTGAAACGCTTGTTTTATGCATCACCCCACCTCACCTTTCCCGTTAAGCAGCCATAGTGTGTTTTCTAAACGTGTGACTCTATTCTGTTTTGTAATTCAGTTCAAGGGTAGCGGTTTTTACATTCCCTCTATAAGTGATATCTTATGATAAGTGTCTTTTTCTGTGTGACTTATTTCACTTAGAATCGTCGTACCTAAATCCACTCATCATGCTGCTACTAGCCTTATGACGTTGATTTTCTGGCTGAGTGATATTCCATTGTACATAAGGACCACAAGTTCTTTATCCATTTTTCTCTTTCCTGGGATATTTAAGGTGTAACGAAGTGGAGGTTCTTGTCAACAGAGCAGCCCTAAACTTTGGGGTGCCTGTGTCTTGCTGATTTATAGTTTTCCCAATTTATACGCCCATGAGTGGAAGTGCCCTATGCTCCCTAAGCTGAGTTTTTTAGATGTTTCAGGACACTCCGTGCACTTCTCCAGAGTGGCTTTTGGCAATTTACATCCCGCCCATCAGCGTAGCCAGGCTCCCGTTTCTCCATGGCCTGTCCTGCATTTTTGGTTTTGACACTTTATTCAGCATGGCCCTTTTGACCGATGGGAAGCGAGACTTCTTTGTAGCGCTGATTTGCCTTTCCAGGTTGCTTGGTTGGCCAAAAAGGGCGTATGCGTTTTTTCCTGAATATATTCAGGAAAAAACGCATACGCCCTTTTTGGCCAAGGGCATCATTGTCGAGGTTTTGCCGCTTTTCCTGGGCTTTAAAGGCGATACGAATCTCCCTCCTGAAATCTGTTTCCTGCAATTCTGCCTTGCTTTCAAATCCTCTTCGTTGCCTTCCCTCAATATATTTGTGGACGAGAGTCATCATTTATAAGTCTGCAGGTTTGTGAATTGCAGTGCCCCTGAGCTCCATTTTTCAACTCGCTTTCTTGGGAGCTGGCCGCAAAAGCGCAGGATTGCTTCAGGCCCTATTCTGGTCCTGGGCGGCAGGCTGAGCCTGTGGTTAATTCTTCTTCCTGATGGGAAAATAGAGGGACCTGTGCCTGTCCCAACACCTAGAGCTAGTCTCTCATTGGTTCCCCCTCTTCCCGTTCATCCTCAGGACAAATTGCAACCTGTACGGAACAGGAGGTTAAAGTTGCTGATTCTCCAAGGTCGGAGATTGTTAGTAAAGCGGCTGGAATGGCGAACCCGAGCACAAGGAGATGAGAAATGAGGTGCGTTTTGAAAACCTTTCCCGATCACACGGTGTACCATCTTCTGGGTTTCTCATGCATGTTTTTGATGTAGGAAGATGCCTTTGAACCTGGGGATTTGGGACCCATGGGATGGGTACCATGCAGTATTACTTTAAAGGGTCTGCGTTTGCTCACCCAACCTCACCAAACCTCTCAGCCCCAAGAGTGTCCACCCTTATGTCTCAATCAGCTGTGGGTCTAGATATGGTCAATCCAGGTGGCATCACAGCCCCTGAACGACTTTTGTAAGAATTTCTCTCTCTTTCACTGTCTTTGTTTCACGGGATTTTAAAAGTAATTGATTTTTATAATGGGGTTTACCTGCTTTTCACTGCTGTGATTTTGCCACTTTACACCCACTTGACTCACTTACAGAGAGATATCAATGCATAGGTTTCAAGATTCTTACTAGTCAGATATATTCTTGGGCGGTGAATAGGGGGTGTTGAGTCCAATTCATTGATCAAGGAGTAGGTCTTGTCTATTACATATTGGGTTTATGGAACGGTATCTGAGCTAATTTGAAACGCTTGTTTTATGCATCACCCCACCTCACCTTTCCCGTTAAGCAGCCATAGTGTGTTTTCTAAACGTGTGACTCTATTCTGTTTTGTAATTCAGTTCAAGGGTAGCGGTTTTTACATTCCCTCTATAAGTGATATCTTATGATAAGTGTCTTTTTCTGTGTGACTTATTTCACTTAGAATCGTCGTACCTAAATCCACTCATCATACTGCTACTAGCCTTATGACGTTGATTTTCTGGCTGAGTGATATTCCATTGTACATAAGGACCACAAGTTCTTTATCCATTTTTCTCTTTCCTGGGATATTTAAGGTGTAACGAAGTGGAGGTTCTTGTCAACAGAGCAGCCCTAAACTTTGGGGTGCCTGTGTCTTGCTGATTTTTAGTTTTCCCAATTTATACGCCCATGAGTGGAAGTGCCCTATGCTCCCTAAGCTGAGTTTTTTAGATGTTTCAGGACACTCCGTGCAATTCTCCAGAGTGGCTTTTGGCAATTTACATCCCGCCCATCAGCGTAGCCAGGCTCCCGTTTCTCCATGGCCTGTCCTGCATTTTTGGTTTTGACACTTTATTCAGCATGGCCCTTTTGACCGATGGGAAGCGAGACTTCTTTGTAGCGCTGATTTGCCTTTCCAGGTTGCTTGGTTGGCCAAAAAGGGCGTATGCGTTTTTTCCTGAATATATTCAGGAAAAAACGCATACGCCCTTTTTGGCCAAGGGCATCATTGTCGAGGTTTTGCCGCTTTTCCTGGGCTTAAAGGCGATACGAATCTCCCTCCTGAAATCTGTTTCCTGCAATTCTGCCTTGCTTTCAAATCCTCTTCGTTGCCTTCCCTCAATATATTTGTGGACGAGAGTCATCATTTATAAGTCTGCAGGTTTATGAATTGCAGTGCCCCTGAGCTCCATTTTTCAACTCGCTTTCTTGGGAGCTGGCCGCAAAAGCGCAGGATTGCTTCAAGCCCTATTCTCGTCCCAGGCGGCAGGCTGAGCCTGTGGTTAATTCTTCTTCCTGATGGGAAAATAGAGTGACCTGTGCCTGTCCCAACACCTAGAGCTAGTCTCTCATTGGTTCCCCCTCTTCCCGTTCATCCTCAGGACAAATTGCAACCTGTACGGAACAGGAGGTTAAAGGTGCTGATTCTCTAAGGAGGGAGATTGCTAGTAAAGCGGCTGGAATGGCGAACCCGAGCACAAGGAGATGAGAAATGAGGTGCGTTTTAGAAACCTTTCCCGATCACACGGTGTACCATCTTCTGGGTTTCTCATGCATGTTTTCGATGTAGGAAGATGCCCTTGAACCTGGGGATTTGGGGCCCATGGGATGGGTACCACGCAGTATTACTTTAAAGGGTCTGCGTTTGCTTACCCAACCTCACCAAACCTCTCAGCCCCAAGAGTGTCCACCCTTATGTCTCAATCAGCTGTGGGTCTAGATATGGTCAATCCAGGTGGCATCACAGCCCCTGAACGACTTTTGTAAGAATTTCTCTCTCTTTCACTGTCTTTGTTTCACGGGATTTTAAAAGTAATTGATTTTTATAATGGGGTTTACCTGCTTTTCACTGCTGTGATTTTGCCACTTTACACCCACTTGACTCACTTACAGAGAGATATCAATGCATAGGTTTCAAGATTCTTACTAGTCAGATATATTCTTGGGCGGTGAATAGGGGGTGTTGAGTCCAATTCATTGATCAAGGAGTAGGTCTTGTCTATTACATATTGGGTTTATGGAACGGTATCTGAGCTAATTTGAAACGCTTGTTTTATGCATCACCCCACCTCACCTTTCCCGTTAAGCAGCCATAGTGTGTTTTCTAAACGTGTGACTCTATTCTGCTTTGTAATTCAGTTCAAGGGTAGCGGTTTTTACATTCCCTCTATAAGTGATATCTTATGATAAGTGTCTTTTTCTGTGTGACTTATTTCACTTAGAATCGTCGTACCTAAATCCACTCATCATGCTGCTACTAGCCTTATGACGTTGATTTTCTGGCTGAGTGATATTCCATTGTACATAAGGACCACAAGTTCTTTATCCATTTTTCTCTTTCCTGGGATATTTAAGGTGTAACGAAGTGGAGGTTCTTGTCAACAGAGCAGCCCTAAACTTTGGGGTGCCTGTGTCTTGCTGATTTATAGTTTTCCCAATTTATACGCCCATGAGTGGAAGTGCCCTATGCTCCCTAAGCTGAGTTTTTTAGATGTTTCAGGACACTCCGTGCACTTCTCCAGAGTGGCTTTTGGCAATTTACATCCCGCCCATCAGCGTAGCCAGGCTCCCGTTTCTCCATGGCCTGTCCTGCATTTTTGGTTTTGACACTTTATTCAGCATGGCCCTTTTGACCGATGGGAAGCGAGACTTCTTTGTAGCGCTGATTTGCCTTTCCAGGTTGCTTGGTTGGCCAAAAAGGGCGTATGCGTTTTTTCCTGAATATATTCAGGAAAAAACGCATACGCCCTTTTTGGCCAAGGGCATCATTGTCGAGGTTTTGCCGCTTTTCCTGGGCTTTAAAGGCGATACGAATCTCCCTCCTGAAATCTGTTTCCTGCAATTCTGCCTTGCTTTCAAATCCTCTTTGTTGCCTTCCCTCAATATATTTGTGGACGAGAGTCATCATTTATAAGTCTGCAGGTTTATGAATTGCAGTGCCCCTGAGCTCCATTTTTCAACTCGCTTTCTTGGGAGCTGGCCGCAAAAGCGCAGGATTGCTTCAAGCCCTATTCTCGTCCCAGGCGGCAGGCTGAGCCTGTGGTTAATTCTTCTTCCTGATGGGAAAATAGAGTGACCTGTGCCTGTCCCAACACCTAGAGCTAGTCTCTCATTGGTTCCCCCTCTTCCCGTTCATCCTCAGGACAAATTGCAACCTGTACGGAACAGGAGGTTAAAGGTGCTGATTCTCCAAGGAGGGAGATTGCTAGTAAAGCGGCTGGAATGGCGAACCCGAGCACAAGGAGATGAGAAATGAGGTGCGTTTTAGAAACCTTTCCCGATCACACGGTGTACCATCTTCTGGGTTTCTCATGCATGTTTTCGATGTAGGAAGATGCCCTTGAACCTGGGGATTTGGGACCCATGGGATGGGTACCACGCAGTATTACTTTAAAGGGTCTGCGTTTGCTTACCCAACCTCACCAAACCTCTCAGCCCCAAGAGTGTCCAACCTTATGTCTCAATCAGCTGTGGGTCTAGATATGGTCAATCCAGGTGGCATCACAGCCCCTGAACGACTTTTGTAAGAATTTCTCTCTCTTTCACTGTCTTTGTTTCACGGGTTTTTAAAAGTAATTGATTTTTATAATGGGGTTTACCTGCTTTTCACTGCGGTGATTTTGCCACTTTACACCCACTTGACTCACTTACAGAGAGATATCAATGCATAGGTTTCAAGATTCTTACTAGTCAGATATATTCTTGGGCGGTGAATAGGGGGTGTTGTGTCCAATTCATTGATCAAGGAGTAGGTCTTGTCTATTACATATTGGGTTTATGGAACGGTATCTGAGCTAATTTGAAACGCTTGTTTTATGCATCACCCCACTTCACCTTTCCCGTTAAGCAGCCATAGTGTGTTTTCTAAACGTGTGACTCTATTCTGTTTTGTAATTCAGTTCAAGGGTAGCGGTTTTTACATTCCCTCTATAAGTGATATCTTATGATAAGTGTCTTTTTCTGTGTGACTTATTTCACTTAGAATCGTCGTACCTAAATCCACTCATCATGCTGCTACTAGCCTTATGACGTTGATTTCATGGCTGAGTGATATTCCATTGTACATAAGGACCACAACTTCTTAATTCATTTTTCTCTTTCCTGGGATATTTAAGGTGTAACGAAGTGGAGGTTCTTGTCAACAGAGCAGCCCTAAACTTTGGGGTGCCTGTGTCTTGCTGATTTTTAGTTTTCCCAATTTATACGCCCATGAGTGGAAGTGCCCTATGCTCCCTAAGCTGAGTTTTTTAGATGTTTCAGGACACACCGTGCACTTCTCCAGAGTGGCTGTTGGCAATTTACATCCCGCCCATCAGCGTAGCCAGGCTCCCGTTTCTCCATGGCCTGTCCTGCATTTCTGGTTTTGACACGTTATTCAGCATGGCCCTTTTGACCGATGGGAAGCGAGACTTCTTTGTAGCGCTGATTTGCCTTTCCAGGTTGCTTGGTTGGCCAAAAAGGGCGTATGCGTTTTTTCCTGAATATATTCAGGAAAAAACGCATACGCCCTTTTTGGCCAAGGGCATCATTGTCGAGGTTTTGCCGCTTTTCCTGTGCTTTAAAGGCGATTCGAATCTCCCTCGTGAAATCTGTTTCCTGCAATTCTGCCTTGCTTTCAAATCCTCCTCGTTGCCTTCCCTCAATATATTTGTGGACGAGAGTCATCATTTATAAGTCTGCAGGTTTATGAATTGCAGTGCCCCTGAGCTCCATTTTTCAACTCGCTTTCTTGGGAGCTGGCCGCAAAAGCGCAGGATTGCTTCAAGCCCTATTCTCGTCCCAGGCGGCAGGCTGAGCCTGTGGTTAATTCTTCTTCCTGATGGGAAAATAGAGTGACCTGTGCCTGTCCCAACACCTAGAGCTAGTCTCTCATTGGTTCCCCCTCTTCCCGTTCATCCTCAGGACAAATTGCAACCTGTACGGAACAGGAGGTTAAAGGTGCTGATTCTCCAAGGAGGGAGATTGCTAGTAAAGCGGCTGGAATGGCGAACCCGAGCACAAGGAGATGAGAAATGAGGTGCGTTTTAGAAACCTTTCCCGATCACACGGTGTACCATCTTCTGGGTTTCTCATGCATGTTTTCGATGTAGGAAGATGCCCTTGAACCTGGGGATTTGGGACCCATGGGATGGGTACCACGCAGTATTACTTTAAAGGGTCTGCGTTTGCTCACCCAACCTCACCAAACCTCTCAGTCCCAAGAGTGTCCACCCTTATGTCTCAATCAGCTGTGGGTCTAGATATGGTCAATCCAGGTGGCATCACAGCCCCTGAACGACTTTTGTAAGAATTTCTCTATCTTTCACTGTCTTTGTTTCACGGGTTTTTAAAAGTAATTGATTTTTATAATGGGGTTTAGCTGCTTTTCACTGCTGTGTTTCTGCCGCTTTACACCCACTTGACTCACTTGCAAAGAGATATCAATACATAGGTTTTAAGATTCTTACTAGTCAGATATATTCTTGGGCGGTGAATAGGGGGTGTTGTGTCCAATTCACTGAGCAAGGAGTAGGTCTTGTCTATTACATATTGGGTTTATGGAACGTTATCTGAGCTAATTTGAAACCCTTGTTTTATGCATCACCCCACCTCACCTTTCCCGTTAAGCAGCCATAGTGTGTTTTCTAAACGTGTGACTCTGTTCTGTTTTGTAATTCAGTTCAAGGGTAGCGGTTTTTACATTCCCTCTATAAGTGATATCTTATGATAAGTGTCTTTTTCTGTGTGACTTATTTCACTTAGAATCTTCGTACCTAAATCCACTCATCACGCTGCTCCTAGCCTTATGACGTTGATTTCATAGCTGAGTGATATTCCATTGTACATAAGGACCACAACTTCTTTATCCATTTTTCTCTTTCCTGGGATATTTAAGGTGTAACGAAGTGGATGTTCTTGTCAACAGAGCAGCCCTAACCTTTGTGGTGCCTGTGTCTTGCTGATTTTTAGTTTTCCCAATTTATATACCCATGAGTGGAAGTGCCCTATGCTCTCTAAGCTGAGCTTTTTAGATGTTTCAGGACACACCGTACACTTCTCCAGAGTGGCTGTTGGCAATTTACATGCCGCCCATCAGCGTAGCCAGGCTCCCGTTTCCCCATGGCCTGTCCTGCATTTCTGGTTTTTACACTTTATTCAGCATGGCCCTTTTGACCGATGGGAAGCGAGACTTCTTTGTAGCGCTGATTTGCCTTTCCAGGTTGCTTGGTTGGCCAAAAAGGGCATCATTGTCGAGGTTTTGCAGCTTTTCCTGTGCTTTAAAGGCGATTCGAATCTCCCTCCTGAAATCTGTTTCCTGCAATTCTGCCTTGCTTTCAGATCCTCTTCGTTTCCTTCCCTCAATATATCTGTGGATAAGAGTGATCATTTATAAGTCTGCAGGTTTGTGAATTGCAGTGCCCCTGAACTCCATTTTTCAACTCGCTTTCTTGGGAGCTGGCCGCAAAAGCGCAGGATTGCTTCAGGCCCTATTCTGGTCCATGGCGGCAGGCTGAGCCTGTGGTTCATTCTTCTTCCTGATGGGAAAAGAGAGTGACCTGTGCCTGTCCCAACACCTGGAGCTAGTCTCTCATTGGTTCCCCCTCTTCCCGTTCATCCTCAGGACAAATTGCAACCTGTACGGAACAGGAGGTTAAAGGTGCTGATTCTCCAAAGAGGGAGATTGCTAGTAAAGCGGCTGGAATGGCGAACCAGAGCACAAGGAGATGAGAAATGAGGTGCATTTTAGAAACTTTTCCCGATCACATGGTGTACCATCTTCTGGGTTTCTCATGCATGTTTTCGATGTAGGAAGATGCCCTTGAACCTGGAGATTTGGGACCCATGTGATGGGAACCACGCAGTATTACTTTAAATCGTCTTCGGTTGCTCACCCAACCTCACCATACCTCTCAGCTCCAAGAGTGTCCACCCTTATGTCTCAATCAGCTGTGGGTCTATATATGGTCAATCCACGTTGCATCACAGCCCCTGAACGAACTTAGTAAGAATTTCTCTCTCTTTCACTGTCTTTGTTTTACGGGTTTTTAAAAGTAATTGATTTTTATAATGGGGTTTAGGTGCTTTTCACTGCTGTGTTTATGCAGCTTTACACGCACTTGACTCACTTACACAGAGATATCAATACATAGGTTTTAAGATTCTTACTAGTCAGAAATATTTTTGGGCGGTGAATAGGGGGTGTTGAGTCCAGTTCAGTGAGCAAGTAGTAGGTCATGTCTATTACATATTGGGTTTATGGAACGGTATCTTAGCTAATTTGAAACCCTTGTTTTATGCATCACCCCACCTCACCTTTCCCGTTAAGCAGCCATAGTGTGTTTTCTAAACGTGTGACTCTGTTCTGTTTTGTAATTCATTTCAAGGGTAGCGGTATTTACAGTCCCTCTATAAGTGATATCTTAAGATAAGTGTCTTTTTCTGTGTGACTTATTTCACTTAGAATTGTCGTACCTAAATCCACTCATCATGCTGCTACTAGACTTATGACGTTGATTTCATGGCTGAGTGATATTCCATTGTACATAAGGACCACAACTTCTTTATACATTTTACTCTTTGCTGGGATATTTAAGGTGTAACGAAGTGGAGGTTCTTGTCAACAGAGCAGCCCTAAACTTTGTGGTGCCTGTGTCTTGCTGATATTTAGTTTTCCCAATTTATTCGCCCATGAGTGGAAGTGCCCTATGCTCTATAAGATGAGTTTTTTAGATGTTTCAGGACACACCTTACACTTCTCCAGAATGGCTGTTGGCAATTTACATCCCGCCCATCAGCGTAGCCAGGCTCTCGTTTCTCAATGGCCTGTCCTGCATTTTTGGTTTTGACACTTTATTCAGCATGGCCCTTTTGACTGATGGGAAGCGAGACTTCTTTGTAGCGCTGATTTGCCTTTCCAGGTTGCTTGGTTGGCCAAAAAGGGCGTATGCGTTTTTTCCTGAATATATTCAGGAAAAAACGCATACGCCCTTTTTGGCCGAGGGCATCATTATCGAGGTTTTGCTGCTTTTCCTGTGCTTTGAAGGCGATTCGAATCTTCCTCCTGAAATCTGTTTCCTGCAATTCTGCCTTGCTTTCAAATCCTCTTCGTTGACTTCCCTCAATATATTTGTGGACTAGAGTTATCATTTATAAGTCTGCAGGTCTGTGAATTGCAGTGCTCCTGAGCTCCATTTTTCAACTCACTTTCTTGGGAGCTGGCCGCAAAAGCACAAGATTGCTTCAGGCCCTATTCTGGTCCCGGGCGGCAGGCTGAGCCTGCGGTTAATTCTTCTTCCTGATGGGAAAATAGAGTGACCTGTGCCTGTCCCAACACCTAGAGCTTGTCTCTCATTGGATCCCCCTCTTTCTGTTCATCCTCAGGACAAATTGCAAACTGTACGGAACAGGAGGTTAAAGGTGCTGATTGTCCAAGGAGGGAGATTGCTAGTAAAGCTGCTGGAATGGCGAACCCGAGAACAATGAGATGAGAAATGAGGTGCGTTTTGGAAACCTTTCCCGATCACACGGTGTACCATCTTCTGGGTTTCTCATGCATGTTTTCGATGTAGGAAGATGCCCTTGAATCTGGAGATTTGGGACCCATGGGATGGGTACCACGCAGTATTACTTTAAAGGGTCTGCGTTTCCTCACCCAACCTCACCAAACCTCTCAGCCCCAAGAGTGTCCACCCTTATGTCTCAATCAGCTGTGGGTCTAGATATGGTCAATCCAGGTGGCATCACAGCCCCTGAACGAATTTTGTAAGAATTTCTCTCTCTTTCACTGTCTTTGTTTCACGGGTTTTTAAAAGTAATTGATTTTTATAATGGGGTTTAGCTGCTTTTCCCTGCTGTGTTTATGCCGCTTTACACCCACTTGACTCACTTACAGAGAGATATCAATACATAGGTTTTAAGATTCTTACTAGTCAGACATATTCTTGGGCGGTGAATAAGGGGTGTTGAGTCCAATTCACTGAGCAAGGAGTAGGTCTTGTCTATTACCTATTGGGTTTATGGAACGGTATCTGAGCTAATTTGAAACCCTTGTTTATGCATCACCCCACCTCACCTTTCCCGTTAAGCAGCCATAGTGTGTTTTCTAAACGTGTGACTCTGTTCTGTTTTGTAATTCAGTTCAAGGGTAGCGGTTTTTACATTCCCGCTATAAGTGATATCTTATGATACGTGTCTTTTTCTGTGTGACTTATTTCATTTAAAATCGTCGTACCTAAATCCACTCATCATGCTTCTACTAGCCTTATGACGTTGATTTCATGGCTGAGTGATATTCCATTGTACATAAGGACCACAACTTCTTTATCCATTTTTCTCTTTCCTGGGATATTTAAGGTGTAACGAAGTGGAGGTTCTTGTCAACAGAGCAGCCCTAAACTTTGGGGTGCCTGTGTCTTGTTGATTTTTATTTTTCCCATTTTATACGCCCATGAGTTGAAGTGCCCTATGCTCTCTAGCTGTGTTTTTTAGATGTTTTAGGAAACACCATACACTTCTCCAGAGTGGCCGTTGGCAAATTACATCCCGCCCATCAGCCTAGCAAGTCTCCCTTTTCTTCATGGCCTGTCTTGCATTTCTGGGTTTTACGCTCTTTTAGAATGGCCATTTTGACCCCTGGGAAGTGAGACTTTTTTGTAGTGCTCATTAGCATTTCTGTCTTGCTTGGTTGGCGAAAAAAGGCGTATGCGTTTTTTCCTGAATATATTCAGGAAAAAAGGTATATGCCCTCTTTGGCCAAGGGCATCATTGTCGACGTTTTACCGCTTTTCATGTGCTTTAAAGGCGATTCGAATCTACCTCCTGAAGTTTGTTTCCTGCCATTCTGCCTTGCTTTCAAATCGTCTTCGTTGCCTTCCCTCAATATATTTTTGGACGAGAGTGATCATTTATAACTCTGTATGTTTGTGAATTGCAGTGCCCCTGAGCTCCATTTTTCAATTCGCTTTTTTGTGAGCTGGCTGCAAAACCGCAGGATTCCTGTAGGCCTTATACTGGTTCCGTGGGGCAGGCTGAGCCTGTGGTTAATTCTTCTTCTTGATGGGAAATTAGAGTGACCTCTGCCTGTCCGAACATCTAAGCTTTTCTCTCATTGTTTCTCCTCCTTCCCCTTCATCCTGTGGACAAATTCCAAACTCTGTGCAACCGGATGTTGAAGGTGCTGACATCCTCAAGTGTGGAGAATGTTAGGAAAGAGGCTGGAGGTGTGAACCCGATAACCAGGGGATTAGGAGATGAGGTGCCTTTTCCAAAATCTTCCTGATCCAACCGTGTACCATCTTCTGGGTGTCTCAGGCATGTTTTAGCTCTAGGAAAGGTCCCATGTATGTAAAGAGAACACCAAGGATTTTTTCTAATCAGTGTCTCCCCGAACCCCAATCTGGGGAATTTTTAAGCTACTGGTACATGTATGTTCATTAAGGGACTGGGCTGTAGGCAGACTCTGAACTTTAGAGGATTGAAGTCTTCATGGTCAGAAACACTCACCATCGGCCTCCTTTAGTTTCCATTTTATCTGTAGTTGATAGGTGATGTCGATATAGATATCTATTGTTTTTCAGATTATTTCCCCTTAGGGGTTATTACAAAATATTGAGTATACTTCCCTGTGCTATACAGCAGTTCCTTGTTGATGATATATTTTATACATAGCAGTGTGTATATGTTAATCCGAAACTGTTAATTTATCCCTCCTCCCACCTTTCCCCTTTGGTAATAAAAAAATACAAGATTTTATACTTCTCAGAAATCTAGGAGCTGAAAGAGAGGTATCATTTTCAATGGAAAATCATTCAAAACAAGATTGAAACTTCAGCCAAGATTAGTAGATCCACATCCTTGGAAAGAAATCACTGCATTTCTCTAATGTTGACCTGACAAATACGACAAACCCCTCCACTGAACTTGCTTATAATAAAGTGATGAAAATATCAAATGGAAGTGTTACAAATACCTTATTTTACACGAGCCTTATACACTGCTCTATGCTAACTACAGTTTGGCTCACACATCTGTTCATTGAAGTTACAATATTTGGCTCACACATCTGTTCATTGAAGTTACAATATTTGGCTCACACATCTGTTCATTGAAGTTACAATGTTCTCAAATTCTGTCACTGATCCTGCAGAGTCGGCCCCAACAAGGGTCCCCCTGCCCAGTGTCATTGGAGCCAACAGATCGAGACTGAGTTTGGTTCAGAAGCAAAGGAAAACTTTATATTTTGATCAGAGAATGGAGAGGTGAGAGCGTGCTCTCCCCCGCGGGCTGTGGGCCGGGCTGCTGTGTAGGGATCCCGTCAGTGTCAGCAGAAGGGATGGGGCAGAGCTCTCGAGGGCTGGGTTGGCTGGAGCTCAGGCTCTATGTGGCGGAGTCTGCACGGGGCCCCGAGAGCTGAGGTGTCGGCCCAGCCATTTTGCACTAGGAAATCGGGTCTGAAGTGCCAGGTGTGGGACCTCTGCCTGTGGAAACCTAGGAACAAGTGAAATTAGAAAAAGCACAAAGGAAAAAAAGGTTAGACTTTATTTTATTGCCCAGATTCTATTTTTATCTCCCAGGAATTTTTAATGGGCTTTGCCGGTGACAAACCCCTCCTCTGCCTCTTGTCCCATTCCACATTCTTGGGGCGCTGAGGGTGCAGACACCTCTTCTGTAAATGCTTCATGCTGAGTTGGGTATCCTCATACCCGGGGGGAGGGGCAGGACGTCTCCCCAGCAGCCTCCAGGTGAGGTTGATTGTCCCGAGGCCTCCTCCCTCACTGCTCGTCTGCCTGAGCACCAGCGTTGGAAGTTTTATAGATTCTAATGACCTTTAAGGGTCCAGGAAAGAGATGTGCAGGGACTCTGGGGGGGCTGGTCTTACCCTGCACCACATTGGTTCGGCCCCCTTAGGCTGACGGTTTCTGCCAGCCTAGATGCTCTGACCAGTAGTCTGTGCTTTCTTCAGTTAGGCCACTGAATTAACGTACAAACAGCACCAGGTGTCAGAGCCCTGCCTGCTCAACTCCCAGACAGTCCAGGGCCAGTGGTGATCCAGGACCATGACGGCCACTCAGTCACCGCCCTTTTGAAGTAACCAGGAGTACATCTGGTCTCATTGGCCGCCGTCGCCGTGGTGTCTGTAGGCTTTTGTATGGTGGCAGCGTTATTTACGGGTCCCCTGCCAGGTTTATTAGCTCCGCTCTGGGTGCAGTAAGTCCTGCAAGCAATAGTCTGTTCTTTTGGGGCACACTCTTGTGGTTTTCTGAGAGAAGCTCCAGGTCAAGTGATGGTCACAGGAGTCGTCATGGGGGCCTGTTGCCCCAGGTTGTCTCTCTGGAGGTTGGAGTTGGAGGGCCTCCTCACTCGAGGTCATTGTGCCCACGGAGCAATCCCTGCAACTTCAGGGCATGGTGGGTGTTTAGGATCACCAAGTGGCGTCCTTTACCCTTAGGAGGGAGCTGGCCTTGCGGGCTGCTCATTTCCAGGTTTTTAGATACCCCCAGTATCCTGGTCGGTTGGGGTGGCTGGCCAATGCCTGGAGGGCATTCTTGCGTTGTTCCATTTCAAGTGGTCCCAGTTTTGGCACTAAAACTCCAAGGGCGATTCGCCTTCGAACAGGAATGTAAAGGTCAAAGGGTTTAGCTAAATTAGGGAGGTCCAGGGCAAGGGTCTGAATTGACTGCTCTTTCCATTCTTGAAAGGCCGCTTCTGGATTCTATTCAAAAGGATCATCATCTTTTCCTTTCAGTGTTTCATATAGAGACCCAGGTATTAGACTGTAGTTAGGGATCCAGATGCAGCAAACCCCGGTCTCCCCAGGAACCCCTAAGCTATCTTCTAGATTTAGGAAGGGTGAGGCTGCAAATGGCTTCTTCCCTTTCCTGGGATGGGCTTCTCCAATCTTCTGTGAGAATGAAGCCCAGGCAGGTCACCTTAGTCTGTGATATTTGAGCCTTTTCCTTGGACACCTTCTATCTTTTATTGGCTACATAGTCCAGAGGCCTCCTTAGTAGGGCTGGCGATCAGAATGTCGTCTGCATATTTTTTTTAAATTTATTTATTCATTATTTATGGCTGTGTTGGCTCTTTGTTTCTGTGTGAGGGCTTTTTCTAGTTGCGGCAAGCGGGGGCCACTCTTCATCGCGGTGCGCGGGCCTCTCACTATCGCAGCCTCTCTTATTGTGGAGCACAGGCTCCAGAAGCGCAGGCTCAGTAATTGTGGCTCACGGGCCTAGTTGCTCCGCGGTATATGGGATCTTCTCAGACCAGGGCTCGAACCTGTGTCCCCTGCATTGGCAGGCAGATTCTCAACCACTGCGCCACCAGGGAAGCCCAGAATGTTGTCTGCATATTGAAGGGGGGTTCACTTCTCCAGAGGTAGATCTTTTAGGGTTTTAGCTAACGTTTCCCCAAAGATGGTGTGGGAATTTTTGAACCCCTGGGGCAGGACGGCCAAGCAGTATTGTTTTTGTTGTATGTTGAGTCCTGCCACTCACAGCCAAAATTTCTTGTGACTCTGGGACTAATGGAATACAGAAGAAGGCATCATTGAAGTCTAATACAGAATACCATGTCCTGGTGGATGGTAGAATGGCCAGCAGGGTGTAGGAATTAGGAACTACTGGATGTATATCCTCTGTGGCTTCACTGACTGTCCTGGTGTCCTTTACCAGGTCCCCAGCAGCCCACGGGGCTCTCATGGTCAGGCCCCTCCCAGGATATGGAGCTCACCTGTGCAGGTAGCCAGCAGCCCACGGGGCTCTCGTGGTTAGGCCCCTCCAAGGATATGGAGCTCACCTGTGCAGGTACCCAGGAGCCCACGGGGCTCTCATTGTCAGGCCCCTCCCAGGATATAGAGCTCACCTGGGCAGGTACCCAGCAGCCCACGGGGCTCTCATGGTCAGGCCCCTCCCAGGATATGGGGCTCACCTGGGCAGATACCCAGCAGCTCACGCAGCTCTCGTGGGCAGGCCTCTCCCTGGATATGGAGCTCACCTGGGCAGGTACCCAGCAGCTCACGGGGCTCTCGTGGGCAGGCACCTCCCTGGATATGGAGCTCCCTTGGACAGGTACCCCGGCAGAGCTGGGCACACAGGAACCGTGCACATAGCCCTCATTGCAGAACACCCCCAGCATACCTGTCGCTCAGAGCTGACACAGAGCACCTCAGAGCAGGGCTTGAACTAACAAACAGCAGCTCCGACATGTCTGTAACCCTAGGCTTCACTCTGTGCAGCCTTCCTCCACCTTGTCTTCCAGGGGCTTCCACTGCAGCTGGGGCACCAGGCCTCTGTCTCCACCCACCAACCCTCCTTTCCCTGACTCCTGGGTTCCTCTCATTAGGAGAGGGTCTTCTTGAAGTTGTCTTCCACTCATGGACCAGATAAAATGATTAGAAAACAAGCCAGGGCTGCCACCCCTTGTCTATCCTGACTCTCGGGACCCTACACCTCTTCCTTGGATCTGGCCGGTGCAGCAAGGCCCATTATCTGCAACTCTGAGCCCCTGAGGGGCGAGGATTGGCTGACCTGGGCAGCCTGACCTGGCCGGCCAGCCCTTCCCAGGTGTGCCTGTGTTGAGGTCAATATAAACACCCCTCCAGGCAGCAAAAGCCTCTGCAGCTGTGCCTGACGCCATATTCTCTGCCCCGTCAGCAGTCTCGAGGTTGTGCTGGTGGGAGGGAGTAGGGCCCAGGGCTCTATGAGTGGCCCCGTGTGAGGGGGGTCTGCTGGACTTTCTGCAGGATTTGCCGGGCTGCCACCTGCTAAAGAAGACGATGTGTCACCCATACCTGCTGCTGGAATTTCTCCCCGGGCAGAGGTGAGGAAGGAAAAAAGCAGTGGGGACCGGGACAGGAGGGCTACCTCATTCAGGGAAATGGAAAGCTTCCAGAAGAGCGCCCGGGGCCAGGACCATCCTGGCTGGCCTGCAGGCACCAAGTCGGCCTGCGTGCTGTCGCTGGTGTGACTCCAAGCCCTTTCCTCTAGGCTTTAAAGTCTTTGCACACATTCAGGTGTTTTACCTGGGAAGGGTGGGAAAAGTTCAGCAGCAGCTGGCCTGAGGCTCAGCTCACGTTTACTCAGAGACGCCTCCTCACGGTCCCCCAGCTTTGCAATGAGGACGCTCCTTGCGGGGGAGCTGCTGGCTGCATGGGAGACGATTCCCCACCTCTGACCAACTTCAGAATTGTTTACCACTGGAGCAAGTGCCCTGATAGGGTTTTCCTCAGTATGATCAGTGGGTTCTGTTTTTTTTTTTTCTTTTTTGGTTCAAGGTAGGTTTTATTCCTCTTTTTGTATTTACAGATATAAGCATGGAAATAATTCATTCATATAAATACGTCTATGGGAAGGACAGAACTTTTTTTTCTGTTTTATGTTTTTAAATATTATTTTTTAATTTTTAAATTTTATTTTATTCATTTTTTTATACAGCAGGTTCTTATTGGTTATCTATTTTATACATATAAGTGTATATATGTCAATCCCAGGCTTGCAATTCATCCCACCACCACCACCCTGCCACTTTCCCCCCTTGGTGACCATACATTTGTTCTCTACATCTGTGTCTCTATTTCTGCCTTGCAAACCGGTTCATCTGTACCATTTTTCTAGGTTTCACATGTATGCGTTAATATACGATATTTGTTTTTCTTTTTCTGACTTACTTCACTCTGTATGACAGTCTCTAGATCTTTCCACGTCTCTACAAATGACCCAATTTCATTCCTTTTTATGGCTGAGTAATATTCCATTTTATATATGTACCACATATTTTCCATTTGTCTGTCTATGGGCATTTAGGTTGCTTCCATGACCTGGCTATTGTAAATAGTGCTGCAATGAACATTGTGGTGAATGTGACTTTTTGAATTATGGTTTTCTCTGGGTATATGCCCAGTAGTGGGATTGCTGGGTCATATGGTAATCCTATTTTTAGTTTTTTAAGGAACCCCCTTACTGTTCTCCATAGTGACTGTATCAATTTACATTCCCACAAATAGTGTAAGAGGGTTCCCTTTTCTCCACACCCTCTCCAGCATTTGTTGTTTGTAGATTTTCTGATGATGCCCATTCTAACTTGTGTGAGGTGATACCTCATTGTAGTTTTGGTTTATATTTCTCTAATAATTAGTGATGTTGAGCAGCTTTTCATGTGCTTCTTGGCCATCTGTATGTCCTCTCGGGACAAATGTCTATTTACGTCATCTGCCCATTTTTGGATTGGGTTGTTTGTTTTTTTACTGTTGAGCTGCATGTGCTGTTTATATATATGGGAGATTAATCCTTTGTCCATTGATTCGTTTGCAAATATTTTCTCCCATTCTGAGGTTGTCTTTTCGTCTTGTTTGTAGTTTCCTTTGCTTTGCAAAAGCTTTTAGGTTTCATTTGTTCCCATTTGTTTATTTTTGGTTTTTATTCCATTACTCTAGTAGGTGGATCAAAAAAGATCTTGTTGTGATTTTTGTCAAAGAGTATTCTTCCTATGTTTTCCTCTAAGAGTTTTATAGTGTCCGGTCTTACATTTCGGTCTCTAATCCATTTTGAGTTTATTTTTTGTGTATGGTGTTAGGGAGTGTTCTAATTTCATTCTTTTACATGTAGTTGTCCATTTTTCCCAGCACCACTTATTGAAGAGACTGTCTTTTCTCCATTGTATATCCTTGCCTCCTTTGTCATAGATTAGTGGACCATAGGTGTGTAGGTTTATCTCTGGGCTTTCTTTTTTTTCCTTTTACATCTTTATTGGAGTATCATTGCTTTACAATTGTGTGTTAGTTTCTGCTGTATAAAAAAGTGAATTAGCTATATGTATACATATAACACCATATCCACTCCCTCTTGCACCTCCCTCTCACTCCCTTATCCCACCCCTTTAGGTGGTCACAGAGCACCAAGCTGATCTCCCTGTGCTATGTGGCTGCTTCCCAGTAGCTATCAATTTTACATTTGGTAGTGTATATATGTCCATACCACTCTCTCACTTTGTCCCAGCTTACACTTCCCCCTCCCCGTGTCCTCAAGTCCTTTCTCTACGTCGGTGTCCTTAATCCTTTCCTGCCCCTAGGTTCTTCATAAACTTTTTTTCTTTTAGAATCCATATATATGTGTTAGCATACGGTATTTGTTTTTCTCTTTCTGACTTACTTCACTCTGTAGGACAGACTCTAGATCCATCCACCTCACTACAAATAACTCAGTTTCGTTTCTTTTTATGGCTGAATAATGTTACATTGTATATATGTGCCACATCTTCTTTATCCAGTTATCTGTTGATGGACACTTAGGTTGCTTCCATGTCCTGGCTATTGTAAATAGAGCTACAATGAACATTGTGGTACATGACTCTTTTTGAATTATGGTTTTCTCAGGGTAAATGTCCAGTAGTGGGATTGCTGGGTTGTACAGTTGTTCTATTTTTAGTTTTTAAGGAACCCCCATACCGTTCTCCCTAGTGGCTATATCAATTTACATTGCCACCAACAGTGCAAGAGGGTTCCCTTTTCTCCAATAAATGCCTCTCCAGCATTTATTGTTGGTAGAATTTTTGATGATGGCCATTCTGACTGGTGTGAGGTGATACCTCATTGTAGTTTTGATTTGCATTTCTCTAATAATTAGTGATGTTCAACATCCTTTCATGTGTTTGTTGGCAACCTGTATATCTTCTTTGGAGAAATGTCTATTTATGTCTTCTGCCCATTTTTGGATTGGGTTGTTTGGTTTTGTGATATTGAGCTACAGGAGCTGCTTTTTGGAGGTTAATCCTTTGCCATTTGCTTCATTTGAAAATATTTTCTCCCATTCTGATGGTTGTCTTTTCATCTTGCTTATGTTTTCCTTTGCTGTGCAAAAGATTTTAAATTTCATTAAGTCCCATTTTTTTATTTTTGTTTATATTTCCATTTCTCTAGGAGGTGGGTCAAAAAGGATCTTGCTGTGATTTATGTCATAGACTGTTCTGCTTATGCTTTCCTCTAGGACTTTTATAGTGGCTGGTCTTACATTTAGGTCTCTAATCCATTTTGAGTTTATTTTTGTGTATGGTGTTAGGGAGTGTTCTAATTTCATTCTTTTACATGTAGCTGTCCAGTTTTCCCAGCACCACTTACTGAAGACACTTCCTTTTCTCCATTGTATACCCTTGCCTCCTTTGTCATAGATTAGTGGACCATAGGTACGTGGGTTTATCTCTGTGCTTTCTATCATGTTCTATTGATCTATATTTCTGTTTTTGTGCCACTACCATATTATCTTGATTACTGCAGCTTTGTAATATAGTCTGAAGTCTGGAAGTCTGATTCCTCCAGCTTTTTTTTTCCCCTCAAGACTGCTTTGGCTATCCGGGGTCTTTTGTGTCTCCCTACAAATTTTAAGATTTTTTTTTCTAGTTCTGTAGAAAATGCCATTGGTAATTTGATAGGGATTGCATTGAATCTGTAGATTGCTTTGGGTAGTATAGTCATTTTCACAATATTGATTCTTCTAATCCAAGAACATGGTATATGTCTCCATCTGTTTATATCATCTTTGATTTCTTTCATCAGTGTCTTATAGTTTTCTGAGTACAGGTCTTTTACTTCCTTAGGTAGGTTTATTCCTAGATATTTTATTTTTGTTGCAGTGGTAATGGGATTGTTTCCTTAATTTCTCTTTCTGTTCTTTCATTGTTAGTGTATAGGAATGCAAGCGATTTCTGTGCATTAATTTTGTATCCTGCAACTTTATCAAATTCATTGATTAGCTCCAGTGGTTTTCTGGTGGCATCTTTAGGATTCTCTATCTATGATATGATGTCATTTGCAAACAGTGACAATTTTACTTCTTCTTTTCCTTTTTGTATTTCTTTTATTTCTTTTTCTTCTCTGATTGCCATTGCTAGGACTTCCAAAACTGTATTGAATAGTAGTGGTGAGAGTGGACATCCTCGTCTTGTTCCTGATCTTAGAGGAAACGTTTTCAGTTTTTCACCGTTGAGAATGATGTTTGCTGTGTGTTTGTCATATATGGCCTTTATTATGTTGAGGTAGTTTCCCTCTATGCCCACACTCTGCAGAGTTTTTATCGTAAATGGGTGTTGAATTTTCTCAAAATCTTTCCTGCATCTACTGAGATGATTATATGGTTTTATTCTACAATTTGTTAATATGCTGTATCACATTGATTTGTGTATATTGAAGAATCCTTGCATCCCTGGGATAAACCCCACTTGATCATGGTGTTTGATCCTTTTAATGTGTTGTTCGATTCTGTTTGCTAGTATTTTGTTGAGGATTTTTACATCTATATTCATCATTGATATTGGTCTATAATTTTCTTTCCTTGTAGTATCTTTGTCTGGTTTTGGTATCAGGGTGACGGTGGTCTCATAGAATGAGTTTGGGAGTGTTCCTTCCCCTGCAATTGTTTTGAAGAATTTGAGAAGGTTGGGTGTTAGATCTTCTCTAAATGTTTGACAGAATTCACCTGTGATGCCATCTGGTTCTGGACTTTTGTTTGTTGGAAGATTTTTAATCACAGTTTCAATTTCATTGCTTGTGATAGGTTTGTTCATATTTTCTATTTCTTCCTGGTTCAGTCTTGGAAGGTTATCCCTTTCTAAGAATTTGTCCATTTCTTCCAGGTTGTCCATTTTATTGGCATAGAGTTGCTTGTAGTAGTCTCTTAGGGTGCTTTGTATTCCTGTGGTGTCTGTTGTAACTTCTCCTTTTTCACTTCTAATTTTGTTGATTTGATTCCTCTCCCTCTTTTTCTTGAGTCTGGCTAAAGGTTTATCATTTTTGTTTATCTTCTCAAAGAACCGGCTTTTAGTTTTATTGATCTTTGCTTTCATTTTCTTTGCTTCTATTTCATTTATTTCTGCTTTGATCTTTATGATTTCTTTCATTCTACTAACTTTTGGCTTTGTTCTTCTTTCCCTAGTTGCTGTAGGTGTAAGGTTAGATTGTTTATTTGAGATTTTTCTTGTTTCTTGAGGTAGGCTTGTATTGCTATAAACTTCCCTCTTAGAACTGCTTTTGCTGCATCCCATAGGTTTTGGATCATCGTGTGTTTCTTGTCATTTGTCTCTAGGTAGTTTTTGATTTCCTCTTTTATTTCTTCAGTGATCTCTTGGTTATTTAGTAACGTATTGTTTAGCCTCCATGTGTTTGTGTTTTTTACCGTTTTGTCCCTGTTATTGATTTCTAATCTCATAGCATTGTGGTCGGAACAGCTGCTTAATATGATTTCAGTTTTCTTAAATTTACTGAGGCTTTATTTGTGACCCAAGATGTGATCTATCCTGGAGAATGTTCCGTGTGCAGTTGAGAAGAACGTGTAATCTGCTGTTTTTGGATGTAATGTCCTATAAATATCAATTAACTATATCTGGTCTATTGTGTCATTTAAAGCTTGTGTTTCCTTATTAATTTTCTGTCTGGATGATCTCCACTGGTGTAAGTGAGCTGTTAAAGTCCCCTGCTATTATTGTGTTACTGTTGATTTCCTCTTTTATAGCTGTTAGCAGTTGCCTTATGTATTGAGGTGCTCCTATGTTGGGCACATATATATTTATAATTGTTATATCTTCTTCTTGGATTGATCCCTTGACCATTATGTAGTGTCTTTCCTTGTCTCTTGTAACATTCTTTATTTTAAAGTCTATTTTATCTGCTATGAGTATTGCTACTCCAGCTTTGTTTTGATTTTCATTTGCATAGAATATATTTTTCCATCGCCTCACTTTCAGTCTGTATGTGTCCCTAGGTCTGAAATGGGTCTCTTGTAGACAGCATATATATGGGTCTTGTTTTTGGATCCATTCAGGGAGCCTGTGTCTTTTGGTTGGAACATTTAGTCCATTCAGGTGTAAGGTAATTATTGATATGTATGTTCCTATTACTATTTTCTTAATTGTTATGGGTTTGTCTTGGTGGGTCCTTTTCTTCTCTTGTGTTTCCCACTTAGAGAAGTTCCTTTAGCATTTGGTGTAGAGCTGGTTTCATGGTGCTGAATTCTCTTAGCTTTTGCTTGTCTGTAGGGCTTATGATTTCTCTGTCAAATCTGAATGAGATCCTTGCTGGTTGGAGTACTCTTGGTTGTAGGTTCTTCCCCTTCATCACTTTAAATTTATGCCACTCCCTTCTGGCTTGTAGATTTTCTGCTGAGAAATCAGCTGTTATCCTTATGGGAGTTCCCTTGTATGTTATTTGTCATTTTTGCCTTGTTGCTTTCAATAATTTTTCTTTGTCTTCAATTTTTGTCAGTTTGGTTACTATGTGTCTTGGCATTTTTCTCCTTTGATTTATCCTGACTGGGACTCTCTGCACTTCCTGGACTTGGGTGGCTATTTCTTTTCCCATGCTAGGGAAGTTTTCGACTATAATCTCTTCAAATGTATTCTCGGGTCCTTTCTCTCTCTCTTCTCCTTCTGGGACCCCTATGATGTGAATGTTGTTGCGTTTAATGTTGTCCCACAGGACTCTTAGGGTGTCTTCATTTATTTTCATTCTTTTTCTTTATTCTGTTCCATGGCAGTGATTTCCACCTTTCTGTCTTCCAGGTCACTTATCCGTTCTTCTGCCACAGTTATTCTGCTACTGATTCCTTCTGGTGTATTTTTCATTTCAGTTATTATATTGTTCACCTCTGTTTGTTTGTTCTTTAATTCTTCTAGGTGTTTGCTCCTTAATTCTTCTAGGTCTTTGTTAAGCATTTCTTGCATCTTCTCGATCTTTGCCTCCATTCTTTTGCCAAGGTCTTGGATCATGTTCACTATCAGTATTCTGAATTCTTTTTCTGGAAGGTTCCGTATCTCCACCTCATTTCGTTTTTTTTTCCTAGGGTTTTATCTTGTTCCTTAATCTGGTATAAAGTTCTCTGCCTTTTCATTTTGTCTATCTTTCTGTGAATGTGGTTTTCCTTCCACAGGCTGCAGAATTGTAGTTCTTCTTGCTTCTGCTGTCTGCTCTCCAGTGGATGAGTCTATCTTAGAGGCTTGTGCAAGCTTCCTGATGGGAGGGACTGGTGGTGGGTAGAGCTGGGTGTTGCTTTGGTGGGCAAAGCTTTAATCTGCTTGTCTGCAGATTAAATAAAACTTTAATAAAAAGTTTAATCCACTTATCTGCTGATGCATGGGGCTGGGTTCCCTCCCTGTTGGTAGTTTCGCCTGAGGTGACCCAGCACTGGAGCCTACCTTGCTCTTGGTGGGGTTAATGGCGGACTCTGGGAGGGCTCACACCAAGGAGTATTTCCCACAACTTCTGCTGCCAGTGTCGTTGTCCTCATGGTGAGCCACAGCCACAGCTACCACCTGCCTCTGCAGGAGACCCTCTAAAACTATCAGGTAGTTCTGGTCATTCTCCTACGGGGTCACTGCTCCTTCCCCTGGGTTCTGATGTGCTCACTACTTTGTGTGTGGCCTCCAAGAGTGGAGTATCTGAGTGGAGTTGAGACTCTGAGACTCTGCGTGGAGTCGCACAGACTCTGGGTCCTGTGAAGCTTCGATGCTTTGTGGTTCTAGAAATCCTATAGGAGACGGTCCACAGCAGGTGAAGCTATTGCTGTCAGTTGAGGTGGTGAAGCCAAAGATCTGCAGTTCCGACTAGAGGTGCCGATGTACATACAGGACAAAATCATCTCGTGTGAATGTAGTTCAGGCATGTTTAAGATGAATGGAGCCATGTTAATGCCTACCATATTCTATCTTGAGCCTCTCCTCAGGGACCCCCTCCTCAGTTCCTGAGGCTCCTGTAAGTCATGTACAGGGGACTGGAGAGTGGGCTCTGTCCAATCTGAGCCCTGAGTTACCCTGTGTGTATCTTAGGATACTTTGTATTTCTGTGGGGTCTGTTGTAACATCAACTCTTTCATTTCAGATTTATTTGGGCCCTCTCTTTTTAAAAAAACATACTACTGTTTTCTTTTATTCTTTACAGAAGTTTAATAAGTGTTTGATCTACCTTGACTTATTCTATGTATACTTTTTGCAGTGAGATTTTTACTTTTCTTTGTTTTCTTTTTACTATCAATAATTAGTGAGACTTCTTTTAAGCTACCTTCAACATTGATTATAAAGCTGCTTTATTAGTGATGACAGAGCCTTAATGGAAGTCATGTTCTGGTTGTAAATTAGAATGCAATGTGCCAGCAAAAAGCCCCTTAAGTTTATTTCTCATTACTTCTTGTTCTTTTTTTAATTTAATTTTTATTTTTTATCAGAGCAAATTTGATTACAATGTTTTGTTTGTTCTAGGTGTGAAAGATGTGGTTCTTTCACACATATACATATATCTACTCTTCTTTGGATCCAAAGCAGGTTATGATACAATGTTGAGTAATCTTTTGGTATTACGTAGGTCTTTGGTGATTACACATTTCACATTTGTTTCTATATCTATGTTAACCCCAATATCCTAATGTATCCAATCCTCACACCTTTCCATTTGGTGAACCATAAGTTAGTTTAGTGAATCTGTGATTGCATTTCTCTGTGGAAATATCTTCATTGGTATCAATTTTTAGCTAAGATCTATAAGTGATATTATAGGATATGTGTCTTTTGCTTTATGACTTAGTACAATTTGCCTGATTACCTCAAGAATCATACATGGTGCTGCAAATGGCATTGTTTTATTTTTTTCCCTGGCTAATATTCCATCTGTACATGTGCCAGTTCCTCTTTGGCCACGCAACTCTTGATGGACTTTTTGGTTGTCTCCATGTCTTGGCTATTGTAATACTGCTGCAATACACATTTTCTTGCCTGTGTCTTTCCAGTTCTATCTTCTTATGTTATAGTCCAAGGAGTGGGCTTGCTGTATCATATGGTAAGTCAGTGTGTACGTTTTAAAGGGACCACCATTCAGTTCTCATTAGTGGCTCTTTCCAGGTTACGTCCAACTTAAAGTTGAGGGTATGCATTTCTCCAAAACACCTTCAGTATTTATTGTTTGTACTTTTCTTGCTGAGGGTTATTCTGACAGGTGTGAGCTGATACCCCTTTGTGGTTGAATTTGCATGTATCCCATAATCTGTTGAAATTGAGCTTGAAAGCATGTCCTTTTTATTTATCAAACAGTGATTACAGCTTAGTTCTTCAAGGTGTTTTCTTAAAGTATGTGTCACATTTTGAAAATTTTTGGCCATTACCTCCCTCGAGACATTTTGAGGGCAGTTTTCATTTACAGCCCTGCATTACTTGTTTATATGAAGTGACCATTAGCACAGGCTTTAAAGCTGCTTTTGCAGGTAACGGCCACAGGGCGGCAGCCTTTCTATGTTCCCCACTCTGGTAACTAGGGAAACAGACCTTCCGGCCTGTGGTGTTCCTCGGTTATAAATTAGAGTGCAATGTGCCCGGATAAACCCACAAATGCTGATGTCTCCTTACTTTTGTTTGTTTGTTTTTTAAATTTAATTTATATTTAGTATTGGAGTAATATTCCATTGTGTACATGGACCACTTCTTCTTGGTGCATTCCTCGGTTGATGGACATTTTCATTGCTTCCAAGTGTTGGCTATGGTAAATATTGCTGGAGTGAAGGATTGCCAGCCTGTGACTTTTTGATTCTCATTTTCTCAGGTGATAGGTCCAGCAGTGGTTTTGATTGATTGACTGGTAGCTCAATGTTTCCCTTTTCAAAGCACCTACATTGTGTTTTCATTAGTGACTCTTTACATGCCCCCCCTTACAACCGAGGGTACGCATTTCTCCACATTCCCTTCAGCATTTATTTTTTGCAGCATTTTTGCTAATGGCCATTCAGACTGCTGTGAGCTGATAGGTATTTGTAATATGTGTATGCATGTCGTTAAATATTCTAAAATTCATCATTTTTCCACGCCTTTTTCTTTTCTGTTAAAAGAAAAAAGAAAAAAAAAGTGTGAGTACAATATTCGTCTTGAAAGTGTCTTCCTGGAACGGTGCCCTCTTTTGAATTTTTTGGTCAATTTTCAACCCCAGGATTGTTTTGAAATGTAGGTGTCATTTACAGGCCTGCAATGAGTGTGAATATTTAGGGACCATTAGCACTAGGTTTAACCTGCTGTTGTTCGAAACGGCCACAAAACAGCAGCATTTCTCCATTACCAAATCTGGTTACTAGGGCAGCAGAGCCGTTCTGGAAGTCGTTTTCCTAGGTTGTAAATTTCAACGGAATGGGCTGGAAAACGCCCCATAAGTTTATGTCTGATTAATTCTTTTTCATTGTTTTAATTTTTTAAATCAGGGTAATCGTTAGAATGTTGTTTGTCCAAGGTGTACACACTCTGGTTCATTTACACATTATTTATATCTATTTATGTAGAGATCCTCTTCCCATGTAAATTATTACGGAGTGTTCTGTAGACCTCCCTTGTTATATGGTCGGTCTTTTTGTAATATGTATATAATATGTATTTGGATCATATCCATATCATATAGTAACACGAATCTTCATTTATCCATTCCCCCTACCTTTCCCTTTAGATGAGCAAAGTTGGTTTTCTAAGTTTGTGAGTGTATTTCTCTGTGAATTGTGTTCATTTGTGTCGGTTATTAGATAACGCCTATAAGTGATATCATAGGATATAAGTCTTTTGCTTTCCTACTTACCTCATGATTTGTGATTATCTCCAGCCTCATTTGTGGTGCCTCAAAGAGCAGGGTTTCATTCTTTTCCATGGCTAATATTCCATTGTGTACCTGGACCACTTATTCTATATCCATTCACTTGTTGATGGACATTTTTATCGCTTCACTGCCTTGGCTATTGTGAATAATGCTGCACTGCAGCTTTTGCAACCTGTGTCTTCTCGATACTTGTCTTCTCAGGTGAGAGGTCCAATGGTGCGCCTGCTGGATTGAATGGTACCTAAATTTTTACTTTTAAACGCAGCTCTTTTCTGTTCTTATTATTGGCTGTTACCCACTTTGCATCTCACCAGCAGCTAGAGGATACACAATTCTCTACAACCGCATCAGCATTTATGGTTTGTAGACTTTTTGCTGATGGTCAGTCGACTGGTGTGATTGGAAACCCTTTTGTTGATTAGATTGCATGAGTCTAATAATTCCTGAGGTTGAGCCTTAATCCTTTCTCCTTTTTTTTAAAGACAGTGAGTAATACTTATCTCTTCATAGTATTTTATTGAAAAATTTGCCTGTATTAAATTTTTTTGTCCGTTCCCTACCTCAGCACAATTTTTGACGGCAGGTGTCCTTTACAGCCCTGAGTCCTTGTGAATTTTAAGTGACCATTAGCTGTGGGTTTAAAGCCGCTCTTGCGGGAAACGGCCACAAGGCGGCAGCATTTCTCCTTTACCAAATCTGGTTACTAGGGCAACAGAGCCTTACTGGAAGTGGTGTTCTAGGTTGTAAATTAGAATGGAATGTGCGAGGAAAAAGCCCTTTAAGTTTATGTCTCATTACTTCTTGTTGGTATTTTTAACTTAATTTTTATTTTTTGTCACAGCAAACTTGATTACAATGTTTTGTTTGTTCTAGGTGTGCAAGTTGTGGTTCTTTCACACATATACATATATCTATTCTTCTTCGGATCCTTTTCCCATGTAGGTTATGACACAATGTAGAGCAGTCTTCTCTTGGTATTCTGTAGGTCTTTGGTGATTATATATTTCACATATGTTTGTATGTCTCTGTTAACCTCAATATGGTAATGTATCCAATCCTCACACCTTTCCATCTGGTGAACCATAAGTTTTTTAATGAATCTGTGATTGCCTTTCTCTGTGGAAATATCTTCGTTTTTATCAGTTTTTAGGTAACACCTATATCTGATATGATAGGATATGTATCTTTCAGTTTCTCACTTACTACAAGTTGTGTGATTACCTCTAGACTCATCTATGGTGCTGCAAATGGCATTGTTTCATTTTTTCACTAGCTCATATTCCATCTGTACATGTAGCAGTTCTTCTTTGTCCACCCATTTGTCAGTGGACCTTTTGGTTACTTCCATATCTTGGCTATTGTAATAGTATGCATTGCAGATTTGCCTGCCTGTGTCCTTCCAATTCTGTCTTCGTCGGTTATAGGTCCAGGAATAGGTCTGCTAGGTCATATGGTAGCTCAGTGTTTACCTTTTAAAGGTACCTCCATTCTGTTATCATTAGTGGCTCTTTCCAGGTTACGTCCCACTTAAAGTTGAGGGTATGCATTTTTCCACAGCACCTTCAGCATTTATTATTTGTAGTTTTTGCTGATGGTTATTCTGATGGGTGTGAGCTGACACCTCTTTACGGTTGAATTTGCATGTGTCTCATATTCCGTTGCAATTGAGCTTTAAGGCAAGTCATTTTTATTTTTCAAGCTGTAATTACAGCTTAGTTCTTCAAAGTGGTTTCTTAAAGTATGTGTCAAATTTTGAAATGTTTTGGCCATTTCCTCCCTCAAGACATTTTGAGGGCAGGTTTCATTTTCAGCCCTACAGTACTTGTTCATATGAAGTGACCATTAGCACAGGCTTTAAACTGCTTTTGCAGGTAACGGCCACAGGGCTGCTACCTTTCTACATTCCCCACGCTGATACTAGGGAAACAGACTTTACGGCCAGTGCTGTTCCTCGGT
Source organism: Balaenoptera physalus (assembly GCF_965194825.1). Lineage (NCBI taxonomy): Eukaryota > Metazoa > Chordata > Mammalia > Artiodactyla > Balaenopteridae > Balaenoptera > Balaenoptera physalus. The sequence goes on from NW_028126044.1 coordinate 305,589, forward strand.
TGTAAATTAGAGTAGAATGTGCCCAGATAAACACACAAAAGCTGATGTCTCCTTACTTTTGTTGGATTTTTAAATTTAATTTATATTTATTATTGGAGTTAATATTCTGTTTTGTACATGGACCACTTCTTGGTGCATTCCTCTGTTGATGGACATTTTTATTGCTTCCAAGTGTTGCCTATGGTGAATATTGCTGGAGTGCAAGATTGCCAGCCTGTGACTTTTTGATCCTCATTTTCTCTGGTGATAGGCCCAGCAGTGGGTGTGATTGATGGACTGGTCACACAGTGTTTACTTTTTCAAAGCACCTCCAATGTGTTTTAATTAGTGGCTTTTACAACGTCCCCCTTAGAACCGAGGGTACGCATTTCTCCACAATCGCTTCAGCATTTATTGTTTGCACCATTTTTGCTTTTGGCCATTCTGACTGCTGTGATCTGATAGGTATTTGTAATTTGGGTTTGCATATCTTTCAAAATTCCTAAGATTCATCATTTTTCCACATCTTTTTCTTTTATCAAAAGAAAAATCTGTGAGCACAATATACCTCTTGAAATTATCTTTTCCGAAGTTTGCCCTCTTTTGAATTTTTTGTTCGATTTTTGACCCCAGAATTTTTTTGGAGGGCAGGTGTCATTTACAGAACTGCCAGTTGGTGAATATTTAGTGACCGTTTGCAGTGGGTTTAAAGCTGCTGTTGTGGGAAACGGCCAAAAGGAGGCAGGATTTTGCCATTCCCCAATCTAGGTACTAGGGCAGCAGAGCCTTTCTGGAAGTCATTGTCTTAGGTTGTAAATTAGAATGGAGTTTGCCAGGTGAAATCCCCATAAGTTTATATCTCATTAGTTCTTTTTCGTTTTTTTTCCAAACACACACACTGTATTTTATTTTTATAAGAGATAAATAGACTGACATCAAGCATTGTACATGGATGATCACAACAAAAGCAACAATGATTGCAATTACCAAACGTGAAAGACACTCATACTATGTCAAAATATTGACATTCAGTTCTGTAATCCTTCACTGTAGCAGCTGCTTTACTTTGCAGTGAAAATTGATTTGTATATTCTTTGCCTCTGAGTCCTTGTGGGATTTTTTTTTAAATCAAACAGAAAGTAACAAAAATTATACTTATCATCATCAGTTCACTCAGTACCATGTAATTAATTTTTTTTTCATCTTGATCTTTTGTTAGCACTTTTATGAGTTCATTAGTTTTATCATTAGAGTTCTGAAAATGCTTATTTATTCAGTTCAGCAGTACAGTAGAGTTACCAGAAACCTGTACTTGTCAGAGTCTTTTCCATGAATTTCATGAAGATGAAACCCTTTTATAGGAACATATTTGCAAAAGCATCAGAGTACACCCAGAACTGTCTGTAAATGACAAAAGACTTAAAAATGACCACGGTTAAAGATTTGATGAAAGTTTATAATAATGCAGTTGACAAGAAAATTAGTTATTTCTGAGATATACATTTTTAAATAATAACTAGGATTATGAATTATAACATTATACCAGAACATATAAGATTTTTAGAAATTTCATGTAATGTCTGAAATATTTATATTAACATATTTCCATACAAAAAAACGAATGAAAGTTTAGTATTAGTTGTTTTGTTTGTTTTTGTATACTGCAGGTTCTTATCAGTCATCAATTTTATACACATCAGTGTATACATGTCAATCCCAATCGCCCAATTCAGCACAACACCATCCCCACCCCACCACATTTTGCCCCCCTTGGTGTCCACGTGTCTGCGCTCTACATCTGTGTCTCAACTTCTGCCCTGCAAACTGGCTCATCTGTACCAATTTTCTAGGTTCCACATACCTGCGTTAATATACGATATTTGTTTTTCTCTTTCTCACTTACTTCACTCTGTATGACAGTCTCTAGATCCATCCACGTCACAAAAAATGACTCAATTTGGTTCCTTCTTGTGGCTGAGAAATATTCCATTCTATATATGTACCACAACTTCTTTCTCCATTCGTCTGTTGATGGGCATTTAGGTTGCTTCCATGACCAGGCTATTGTAAATAGTGTTGTAATAAACATTCGGGTGCATGTGTATTTTTGAATTATGGTTTTCTGTGGGTGTATAACCAGTAGTGGGATTGCTGGGTCATATGGTAGCGCAATGTTCACATTTTTAAGGCACCTCCATTCTGTTCTCTTTAGTGGCTCTTTCCAAGTTACATACCACTTAAAGTTCAGGGTATGCATTCCTCCACAACACCTTCAGCATTTATTGTTTGTAGTTTTCTTGCTGACGGTTATTTTGACAAGTGTGAGCTGATACCTCTTTGTGGTTGAATTCGCATGGGCCTCATAATCCGTTGAAATTGAGCTTTAAGGAATGTCCTTTGTACTTTTCAAGCTGTGATTACCCCTTAGTTCTTCAAAGTGTTCTCTTAAAGTATGTGTGACATTTTGAAATGTTTTGGCCATTACCTCCCTCAAGACATTTTGAGGGCAGGTTTCATTTACAGTCCTGCAGTACTTGTTCCTAGGAAATGACCATTAGCACAGGCTTTAAAGCTGCTTTTGCAGGTAACTGCCAAAGGGTGGCAGTCTTTCTATGTTCCCCACCCTGGTACTTATGGAAAAGCCTTTGCGGCCTGTGGTGTTTCTCGGATATAAATTAGAGTGGAGTGTGCCCGGACAAACTCACACAAGCTGATGTCTCCTTACTTTTGTTGGATTTTTAAATTTAATTTTTATTTTTTATTGGAGTAATTTTCCACTGTGTACGTGGACCATTTCTACTTTGTGCATTCCTCGGTTGATGGACATTTTCATTGCTTCCAAGTGTTGGCTATGGTAAGTATTGTTGGAGTGCAGGATTGCCAGCCTGTGACTTTTTTTTTAATATTTATTTATTTATTTATTTATTTATTTATTTTTGGCTGTGTTGGATCTTTGTGCGCGAGGGCTTTCTGTAGTTGTGGTGAGCGGGGGCCACTCTTCATCGCGGTGCACGGGCCTCTCACTTTCGCGGCCTCTCTTGTTGCGGAGCACAGGTTCCAGACGCGCAGGCTCAGTGGTTCTGGCTCACGGGCCCAGTTGCTCCGCGGCATGTGGGATCTTCCCAGACCGGGGCTCGAACCTGTGTGCCCTGCATTGGCAGGCAGACTCTCAACCACTGCACCACCAGGGAAGCCCCAAGCCTGTGACTTTTTGAATCTCATTTTCTCAGGTGATAGGCCAAGCAGTGGGTGTGATTGATTGACTGGTAGCACCGTGTTACCCTTTTCAAAGCACCTTCTTTGTGTTTTCATTAGTGGCTCTTACCACGTCCCTCTTAAAATCGAGGGTACGCATTTCTCCACAATTGCTTCAGCATTTATTGTTTGCAGCATTTATGCTAATGGCCCTTCTGGCTGGTGTGAGCTGATAGGTTTTTGTAATTTGTGTTTGCATGTCTTTGAAAATTCATAAAACTCATCATTTTTCTCCGCCGTTTTCTTTTCTGTTAAAAAAAGGAAACAGTTGGGAGTACAATATAACTCTTGAAATTGTCTTCTTGGAAGCTTGCCCTCTGTTTAATATTTTGCTCGATTTTCCACCCCAGAATTTTTTTAGAGAGCAGATGTCATTTACCGAACTGCAAGTTTGGTGAATATTTCGTGACCTTTAGCAATGGGTTAAAAGCTGCTGTTGTGGGCAGTGGCCTCAAGCAGGCAGCATTCCTCCATTCCCCAATCTGGGTACTAGGGCAGCAGAGCCTTTCTGGAAGTCGTGTTCCTAGGTTGTAAATTATATTGGAATGTGCATGGAGAAACCCCCATAAGTTTATGTCTCATTATTTCTTCTTGGTTTAAAAAATTTTTTTAATTGGGGTAAAGCTTAGAATATTGTTTGTCCGAGGTGTACACAATCTGGTTCATTTGTACATTATATATGTCTATTCAAGTACAGATCCTCTTCCCATGTAAAATGTTACAGAGGGTTCCGCACACCTCCCTTCTATATGGTCGGTATTTTTGAGATATGTATATAATATGTGTTTGTATACATATAGTAACACTAACCTTACTTTATCCACTCCCCCCACCTTTGCTTTTAGATAAGCATAGTTTGTTTTCTAAGTCTGTGAGTGTCTTTCTCTGTGGAAATATGTTCATTTGTGTCAGTTTTTAGATAACGCCTATAAGTGACATCATAGAATATAGGTATTTTGCTTTCGGACTTACCTCATGTTTCGTGATTATCTCCAGACTCATTTGTGGTGCCTCAAAGAACAATGGTTCCTTGTTTTCCATGGCTAATATTCCATTGTGTACATGGACCCCTTCTTCTTTATCCATTCACCTGTTGTTGGACATTTTGATTCCTTCACTGTCTTGGCTATTGTGAATAAGGCTGCACTGAAGCTTTTGCGGCCTGTGTCTTCTCGATTCTTGTCTTCTCCGGTGAGAGGTCCAATGGTGCGCCTGCTGGATTGAATGGTACCTCCATTTTTACTTTTAAACACAGCTCCTTTCTGTTCTCATTATTGGCCGTTACCCCTTTACGTCTCACTAGCAGGTAGAGGGTACACAGTTCTCTAAAACCCCTTCAGCATTTATTGTTTGTAGACTTTTTTCTGATGGTCAGTCGACTGGTGTAAGTTGAAACTTTTTGTAGATTAGATTGCGTGGGTCTAACACTCCCTGAGGTTGAGCTTTTATCCATTTTTTTTTTTTTTAAAGAGCGTGAGTAAAACGTTAATATTCATATTCTCTTCTTGAAACATTTGCCTGTTTTGAATTTTTTGTCCATTCCCTACTTCAGCACAATTTTTTAGGGCAGGTGTCCTTTACAGCCCTGAGTCCTTGTGAATGTTAAGTGACCATTAGCTGTGAGTTTAAAGCTGCTCTTGTAGGAAACGGCCACAAGGAGGCATCATTTCTCCTTTACCAAATTTGGTAACTGGGGAAACAGAGCCTTAATGGAAGTAGTGTTCTAGGTTGTAAATTAGAATGGAATGTGCCAGGAAAAAGCCCTTTATGTTTATGTCTCATTACTTCTTGTTCATATTTATAATTTACTTTTTATTTTTTATCCAAGCAAATTTGATTACAATGGTTTGTTTGTCCTAGTTGTGCAAATGTGGTTCTTTCACACATATACGGGTATCTATTCTTCCTCGCATCCTTTTCCCATGTAGGTTACGACACAGTGTTGAGTAGTCTTCTCCTGGTCTTCAGTACGTCTTTGGTGATTATATATTTCACATGGTTTGTATATCTCTGTTAACCCCAATATGGTAATGTATCCAATCCTCATCCCTTTCTATTTGGTAAACCATAAGTTTTTAATGAATCTGTGATTGCCTTTCTCTGTGGAAATATCTTCATTGGTATCAATTTTTAAGTAACTCCTAAAAGTGATATGATAGGATATGTGTCTTTTACTTTCTCACTTACTACAGGTGGTGTGATTACGTCTAGACTCATCTATGGTGCTGCAAATGGCATTGTTTCATTTTTTTTCACTAGCGAATATTCCATGTGTATATGGAGGAGTTCTTCTTTGTCCACCCATCTGTTGGTGGACTTTTTGGTTACCTCCATATCTTGGCTATTGTAATAGTGTGCAATGCAGATTTGCCTGCCTGTGTCTTTCCAATTCTCTCCTCTTAGATTATTGGTCGAGGAGTGGGCCTGCTGGATCATATGGTAGCTCAATGTTTACCTTTTTAAGGCACCTCCATTCTGTTCTCATTCGTGGCCCTTTCCAAGTCACGTCCCCCTTGAAGTTGAGGGTATGCATTTCTCCACAACAGCTTCAGCATTTATTGTTTATAGTTTTCTTGCTGATGGTTTTTCTGACAAGTGTGAGCTGATACCCCTTTGTGGTTGAATTCGCATGTGCCTCATAATCCATTGAAACTGAGCTTTAAGGCATATCCTTTTTATTTTTCAAGCTGTGATTACCCCTTAGTTCTTCAAAGTGTTCTCTTAAAGTATGTGTCACATTTTGAAATGTTTTGGCCATTACCTCCCTCAAGACATATTGAGGGCATGTTTCATTTACAGTCCTGCATTACTTCTTCCTATGAAATGACCATTAGCACAGGCCTTAAAGCTGTTTTTGCAGGTAACTGCCAGAGGGTGGCAGCCTTTCTATGTTCCCCACCCTGGTAACTAGGGAAATGCCCTTGCGTCCTGTGGTGTTTCTCGGTTATAAATTAGAATGGAGTGTGCCCGGACAACCCCACACAAGCTGATGTCTCTTTACTTTTGTTGGATTTTTAAATTTAATTTTTTATTGGAGTAATTTTCCACTGTGTACGTGGACCATTTCTACTTTGTGCATTCCTCGGTTGCTGGACATTTTCATTGCTTCCAAGTGTTGGCTAAGGTAAATATTGTTGGAGTGCAGGATTGCCAGCCTGTGACTTTTTTTTTTCAATATTTATTTATTTATTTATTTACTTATTTTTGGCTGTGTTGGATCTTCGTTTGTGCATGAGGGCTTTCTGTAGATGCGGCGAGCAGGAGCCACTCTTCATCGCGGTGCGTGGGTCTCTCACTATCGCGGCCTCTCTTGTTGCGGAGCACAGGATCTAGGCGCGCAGGCTCAGGGGTTGTGGCTCACGGGCCCAGTTGCTCCGCGGCATGTGGGATCTTCCCAGACCGGGGCTCGAACCCGTGTGCCCTGCATTGGCAGGCAGACTCTCAACCACTGCCACACCAGGGAAGCCCCAAGCCTGTGACTTTTTCATTCTCATTTTCTCAGGTGATAGGCCCAGCAGTGGGTGTGATTGATTGACTGGTAGCACCGTGTTACCCTTATCAAAGCACCTTCTTTGTGTTTTCATTAGTGGCTCTTACCACGTCCCCCTTAGAATCAAGGGTACGCATTTCTCCAGAATCGCTTCAGCATTTATTGTTTGCAGCATTTATGCTAATGTCCCTTCTGGCTGGTGTGAGCTGATAGGTTTTTGTACTTTGGGTTTGCATGTGTTTGAAACTTCAGAAAACTCATCATTTTTCTCCGCCGTTTTCTTTTCTGTTTAAAAAAGGAAACAGTTGGGAGTACAATATAACTCTTGAAATTGTCTTCTTGGAAGCTTGCCCTCTGTTAAATTTTTTGGTCGATTTTCCAGCCCTGAATTTTTTTAGAGAGCAGGTGTCATTTACCGAACTGCAAGTTTGTTGAATATTTAGTGACCTTTAGCAATGGGTTAAAAGCTGCTGTTGTGGGAAGTGGCCTCAAGCAGGCAGCATTCCTCCATTCCCCAATCTGGGTAGTAGGGCAGCAGAGCCTTTCTGGAAGTCGTGTTCCTCGGTTGTAAATTATATTGGAATGTGCATGGAGAAACCCCCATAAGTTTATGTCTCATTATTTCTTCTTGGATTTAAAATTTTTTTTAATTGGGGTAAAGCTTAGAATATTGTTTGTCCGAGGTGTACGCAATCTGGTTCATTTGTACATTATATATGTCTATTCAACTACAGATCCTCTTCCCATGTAAAATGTTACAGAGGGTTCCGCACACCTCCCTTCTATATGGTCGGTCTTTTTGAGATATGTATATAATATGTGTTTGTATACATATTGTAACACTAACCTTAATTTATCCACTCCCCCCACCATTCCTTTTAGATGAGCATACTTTGTTTTCTAAGTCTGTGAGTGTCTTTCTCTGTGGAAATATGTTCATTTGTGTCAGTTTTTAGATAACGCCTATAAGTGACATCATAGAATATAGGTCTTTTGCTTTCGGACTTACCTCATGTTTCGTGATTATCTCCAGACTCATTTGTGGTGCCTCAAAGAACAATGGTTCATTGTTTTCCGTGGCTAATATTCCATTGTGTACATGGACCACTTCTTCTTTATCCATTCACCTGTTGTTGGACATTTTGATTCCTTCACTGTCTTGGCTATTGTGAATAAGGCTGCACTGAAGCTTTTGCGGCCTTTGTCTTCTCGATTCTTGTCTTCTCCGGTGAGAGGTCCAATGGTGCGCCTGCTGGATTGAATGGTACCTCCATTTTTACTTTTAAACACAGCTCCTTTCTGTTCTCATTATTGGCCGTTACCCATTTACGTCTCACCAGAAGGTAGAGGGTACACAGTTCTCTAAAACCCCTTCAGCATTTATTGTTTGTAGACTATTTTCTGATGGTCCGTCGACTGGTGTAAGTTGAAACTTTTTGTAGATTAGATTGCATGGGTCTAACACTCCCTGAGGTTGAGCTTTTATCCATTTTTCTTTTTTTTTAAAGAGCGTGAGTAAAACGTTAATATTCATACTCTCTTTCTTGAAACATTTGCCTGTTTTGAATATTTTGTCCATTCCCTACTTCAGCACAATTTTTTAGGGCAGGTGTCCTTTACAGCCCTGAGTCCTTGTGAATGTTAAGTGACCATTAGCTGTGAGTTTAAAGCTGCTCTTGTAGGAAACGGCCACAAGGTGGCATCATTTCTCCTTTACCAAATTTGGTAACTGGGGAAACAGAGCCTTAATGGAAGTGGTGTTCTAGGTTGTAAATTAGAATGGAATGTGCCAGGAAAAAGCCCTTTATGTTTATGTCTCATTACTTCTTGTTCATATTTATAATTTACTTTTTATTTTTTATCCAAGCAAATTTGATTACAATGGTTTGTTTGTCCTAGTTGTGCAAATGTGGTTCTTTCACACATATACGGGTATCTATTCTTCCTCGCATCATTTTCCCATGTAGGTTACGACACAATGTTGAGTAGTCTTCTCCTGGTCTTCAGTACGTCTTTGGTGAGTATATATTTCACATGGTTTGTATATCTCTAGTAACCCCAATATGGTAATGTATCCAATCCTCATCCCTTTCTATTTGGTAAACCATAAGTTTTTTAATGAATCTGTGATTGCCTTTCTCTGTGGAAATATCTTCATTGGTATCAATTTTTAGGTAACTACTAAAAGTGATATGATAGGATATGTGTCTTTTACTTTCTCACTTACTACAGGTGGTGTGATTACGTCTAAACTCATCTATGGTGCTTCAAATGGCATTGTTTCATTTATTTCACTAGTGAATATTCCATGTGTACATGGAGGAGTTCTTCTTTGTCCACCAATCTGTTGGTGGACTTTTTGGTTACCTCCATATCTTGGCTATTGTAATAGTGTGCAATGCAGATTTGCCTGCCTGTGTCTTTCCAATAATCTCTTCTTAGATTATTGGTCGAGGAGTGGGCCTGCTGGATCATATGGAGCTCAATGTTTACCTTTTTAAGGCACCTCCATTCTGTTCTCATTCGTGGCCCTTTCCAAGTCACGTCTCCCTTGAAGTTGAGGGTATGCATTTCTCCACAACAGCTTCAGCATTTATTGTTTGTAGTTTTCTTGCTGATGGTTTTTCTGACAAGTGTGAGCTGATACTCCTTTGTGGTTGAATTCGCATGTGCCTCATAATCTGTTGAAACTGAGCTTTAAGGCATATCCTTTTTATTTTTCAAGCTGTAATTACCCCTTAGTTCTTCAAAGTGTTCTCTTAAAGTATGTGTCACATTTTGAAATGTTTTGGCCATTACCTCCCTCAAGACATATTGAGGGCATGTTTCATTTACAGCCCTGCATTACTTCTTCCTATGAAATGACCATTAGCACAGGCCTTAGCTGTTTTTGCAGGTAACTGCCAGAGGGTGGCAGCCTTTCTATGTTCCCCACCCTGGTAACTAGGGAAATGCCCTTGCGGCCTGTGGTGTTTCTCGGTTATAAATTAGAGTGGAGTGTGCCCGGACAAACCCACACAAGATGATGTCTCTTTATTTTGTTGGATTTTTAAATTTAATTTTTATTTTTTATTGGAGTAATTTTCCACTGTGTACGTGGACCACTTCTACTTTGTGCATTCCTCGGTTGATGGACATTTTCATTGCTTCCAAGTGTTGGCTATGGTAAATATTGTTGGAGTGCAGGATTGCCAGCCTGTGACTTTTTTTTTTTTAATATTTATTTATTTATTTATTTATTTATTTATTTATTTATTTTTGGCTGTGTTGGATCTTCGTTTGTGCGCGAGGGCTTTCTGTAGTTGCGGCGAGCGTGGGCCACTCTTCATCGCGGTGAGTGGGTCTCTCACTATCGCGGCCTCTCTTGTTGCGGCGCACAGGCTCCAGGCGCGCAGGCTCAGTGGTTGTGGCTCACGGGCCCAGTTGCTCCGCGGCATGTGGGATCTTCCCAGACCCAGGCTGAAACCCGTGTGCCCTGCATTGGCAGGCAGACTCTCAACCAATTCACCACCAGGGAAGCCCCAAGCCTGTGACTTTTTCATTCTCATTTTCTCAGGTGATAGGCCCAGCAGTGTGTGTGATTGATTGACTGGTAGCACCATGTTACCCTTATCAAAGCACCTTCTTTGTGTTTTCATTAGTGGCTCTTACCATGTCCCCCTTAGAATCGAGGGTACGCATTTCTCTACAATCGCTTCAGCATTTATTATTTGCAGAATTTATGCTAATGTCCCTTCTGGCTGGTGTGAGCTGATAGGTTTTTGTACTTTGGGTTTGCATGTCTTGGAAAATTCATAAAACTCATCATTTTTCTCCGCCGTTTTCTTTTCTGTTAAAAAAAGGAAACATTTGGAAGTACAGTATAACTCTTGAAATTGTCTTCTTGGAAGCTTGCCCTCTGTTAAATTTTTTGGTCGATTTTCCAGGCCAGAATTTTATAGAGAGCAGGTGTCATTTACCGAACTGCAAGTTTGTTGAATATTTAGTGACCTTTAGCAATGGGTGTAAAGCTGCTGTTGTGGGAAGTGGCCTCAAGCAGGCAGCATTTCTCCATTCCCCAATCTGGGTACTAGGGCAGCAGAGCCTTTCTGGAAGTCTTGTTCCTAGGTTGCAAATTACTTTGGAATGTGCATGGAGCAAGCCCCATAAGTTTATGTCTCATTATTTCTTCTTGGTTTTTAAAAGTGTTTTAATTGGGGTAAAGCTTAGAATATTGTTTGTCCTAGGTGAAGACAATCTAGTTCATTTGTACATTATATATGTCTATTCAAGTACAGATCCTCTTCCCATATAAAATGTTACAGAGAGTTCCGCAGACCTCCCTTGTTATATGGTCTGTATTTTTGAGATATGTATATAATATGCGTTTGTACACATATAGTAACACTAATCTTAATTTATCCATTCCCCCCACCTTTCCTTTTAGATGAGCATAGTTTTATTTTCTAAGTCCGTGAGTGTCTTTCTCTGTGGAAATATGTTCATTTGTGTCAGTTATTAGATAACGCCTATAAGTGATATCACAGAATATAGGTCTTTTGCTTTCCGACTTACCTCATGTTCCGTGATTATCTCCAGACACATTTGTGGTGCCTCAGAGAGCAATGGTTCATTGTTTTCCATGGCTAATATTCCATTGTGTACATGAACCACTTCTTCTTTATCCATTCACCTGTTGTTGGACATTTTGATTCCTTCACTGTCTTGGCTATTGTGAATAAGGCTGCACTGAAGATTTTGCATCCTGTGTCTTCTCGATTCCTGTCTTCTCAGGTTATAGGTCCATTGGTACGCCTGCTGGATTGAATGGTACCTCCATTTTTACTTTTAAACGCAGCTCCTTTCTTTTCTCAATATTGGCTGTTACCCCTTTACGTCTCACCAGAAGGTAGAGGGTACACAGTTCTCTAAAACCCCTTCAGCACTTATTGTTTGTAGACTTTTTGCTGATGGTCAGTCGACTGTTGTAAGTTGAAACTTTTTCTAGATTAGATTGCATGGGTCTAACACTCCCTGAGGTTGAGCTTTTATCCATTTTCCTTTTTTTTAAAAGAGCGTGAGTAAAACGTTAATATTCATACTCTCTTCTTGAAACATTTGTCTGTTTTGAATTTTTTGTCCATTCCCTACTTCAGCACAATTTTTTAGGGCAGGTGTCCTTTACAGCCCTGAGTCCTTGTGAATGTTAAGTGACCATTAGCTGTGAGTTTAAATCTGCTCTTGCAGGAAACGGCCACAAGGTGGCATCATTTCTCCTTTACCAAATTTGGTAACTGGGGAAACAGAGCCTTAATGGAAGTGGTGTTCTAGGTTGTAAATTAGAATGGAATGTGCCAGGAAAAAGCCCTTTATGTTTATGTCTCATTACTTCTTGTTCATATTTATAATTTACTTTTTATTTTTTATCCAAGCAAATTTGATTACAATGGTTTGTTGGTTCTAGGTGTGCAAATGTGGTTCTTTCACACATATACGTGTATCTATTCTTCCTCGCATCCTTTTCCCATATAGGTTAAGACACAATGTTGAGTAGTCTTCTCCTGGTCTTCCGTACGTCTTTGGTGATTATATATTTCACATGGTTTGTATATCTCTGGTAACCCCAATATGGTAAATTATCCAATCCTCATCCCTTTCTATTTGGTGAACCATAAGTTTTTTAATGAATCTGTGATTGCCTGTCTCTGTGGAAATATCTTCATTGGTATCAATTTTTAAGTAACTCCTAAAATTGATATGATAGGATATGTGTCTTTTACTTTCTCACTTACTACAGGTGGTGTGATTACGTCTAGACTCATCTATGGTGCTGCAAATGGCATTGTTTCATTTTTTTCCCTAGCGAATATTCCATCTGTACATGGAGGAGTTCTTCTTTGTCCACCCATATGTTGGTGGACTTTTGGTTACCTCCATATCTTGGCTATTGTAATACTGTGCAATGCAGATTTGCCTGCCTGTGTCTTTCCAATTCTCTCTTCTTAGATTATTGGTCGAGGAGTGGGCCTGCTGGATCATATGGTAGCTCAATGTTTCCCTTTTTAAGGCACCTCCATTTTGTTCTCATTCGTGGCCCTTTCCAAGTTACGTCCCCCTTGAAGTTGAGGGTATGCATTTCTCCACAACCGCTTCAGCATTTACTGTTTGTAGTTTTCTTGCTGATGGTTTTTCTGACAAGTGTGAGCTGATACCCCTTTATGGTTGAATTCACATGTGCCTCATAATCCATTGAAACTGAGCTTTAAGGCATATCCTTTTTATTTTTCAAGCTGTGATTACCTCTTAGTTCTTCAAAGTGTTCTCTTAAAGTATGTGTCACATTTTGAAATGTTTTGGCCATTACCTCCCTCAAGACATATTGAGGGCATGTTTCATTTACAGTCCTGCATTACTTCTTCCTATGAAATGACCATTAGCAAAGGCCTTAAAGCTGTTTTTGCAGGTTACTGCCAGAGGGTGGCAGCCTTTCTATGTTCCCCACCCTGGTAACTAGGGAAATGCCCTTGCGTCCTGTGGTGTTTCTCGGTTATAAATTAGAATGGAGTGTGCCCGGACAACCCCACACAAGCTGATGTCTCTTTACTTTTCTTGGATTTTTAAATTTAATTTTTATTTTTTATTGGAGTAACTTTCCACTGTGTACGTGGACCATTTCTACTTTGTGCATTCCCCGGTTGCTGGGCATTTTCATTGCTTCCAAGTGTTGGCTATGGTAAATATTGTTGGAGTGCAGGATTGCCAGCCTGTGACTTTTTTTTTTCAATATTTATTTATTTATTTATTTACTTATTTTTGGCTGTGTTGGATCTTCGTTTGTGCACGAGGGCTTTCTGTAGATGCGGCGAGCGGGAGCCACTCTTCATCGCGGTGCATGGGTCTCTCACTATCGCGGCCTCTCTTGTTGCGGAGCACAGGCTCTAGGCGCACAGGCTCAGGGGTTGTGGCTCACGGGCCCAGTTGCTCCGCGGCATGTGGGATCTTCCCAGACCGGGGCTCGAACCCATGTGCCCTGCATTGGCAGGCAGACTCTCAACCACTGCCCCACCAGGGAAGCCCCAAGCCTGTGACTTTTTCATTCTCATTTTCTCAGGTGATAGGCCCAGCTGTGGGTGTGATTGATTGACTGGTAGCACCGTGTTACCCTTATCAAAGCACCTTCTTTGTGTTTTCATTAGTGGCTCTTACCACGTCCCCCTTAGAATCAAGGGTACACATTTCTCCAGAATCGCTTCAGCATTTATTGTTTGCAGCATTTATGCTAATGTCCCTTCTGGCTGGTGTGAGCTGATAGGTTTTTGTACTTTGGGTTTGCATGTGTTTGAAAATTCAGAAAACTCATCATTTTTCTCCGCCGTTTTCTTTTCTGTTAAAAAAAGGAAACAGTTGGGAGTACAATATAACTCTTGAAATTGTCTTCTTGGAAGCTTGCCCTCTGTTAAATTTTTTGGTCGATTTTCCAGCGCTGAATTTTTTTAGAGAGCAGGTGTCATTTACCGAACTGCAAGTTTGTTGAATATTTAGTGACCTTTAACAATGGGTTAAAAGCTGCTGTTGTGGAAAGTGGCCTCAAGCAGGCAGCATTCCTCCATTCCCCAATCTGGGTAGTAGGGCAGCAGAGCCTTTCTGGAAGTCGTGTTCCTCGGTTGTAAATTATATTGGAATGTGCATGGAGAAACCCCCATAAGTTTATGTCTCATTATTTCTTCTTGGATTTAAAAATTTTTTTAATTGGGGTAAAGCTTAGAATATTGTTTGTCCGAGGTGTACGCAATCTGGTTCATTTGTACATTATATATGTCTATTCAACTACAGATCCTCTTCCCATGAAAAATGTTACAGAGGGTTCCGCACACCTCCCTTCTATATGGTCGGTCTTTTTGAGATATGTATATAATATGTGTTTGTATACATATAGTAACACTAACCTTAATTTATCCACTCCCCCCACCTTTCCTTTTAGATGAGCATACTTTGTTTTCTAAGTCTGTGAGTGTCTTTCTCTGTGGAAATATGTTCATTTGTGTCAGTTTTTAGATAACGCCTATAAGTGACATCATAGAATATAGGTCTTTTGCTTTCGGACTTACCTCATGTTTCGTGATTATCTCCAGACTCATTTGTGGTGCCTCAAAGAACAATGGTTCATTGTTTTCCGTGGCTAATATTCCATTGTGTACATGGACCACTTCTTCTTTATCCATTCACCTGTTGTTGGACATTTTGATTCCTTCACTGTCTTGGCTATTGTGAATAAGGCTGCACTGAAGCTTTTGCGGCCTGTGTCTTCTCGATTCTTGTCTTCTCCGGTGAGAGGTCCAATGGTGCACCTGCTGGATTGAATGGTACCTCCATTTTTACTTTTAAACACATCTCCTTTCTGTTCTCATTATTGGTCGTTACCCCTTTACGTCTCACCAGCAGGTAGAGGGTACACAGTTATCTAAAACCCCTTCAGCATTTATTGTTTGTAGACTTTTTTCTGATGGTCAGTCGACTGGTGTAAGTTGAAACTTTTTGTAGATTAGATTGCATGGGTCTAACACTCCCTGAGGTTGAGCTTTTATCCATTTTTCTTTTTTTTTAAAGAGCGTGAGTAAAACGTTAATATTCATACTCTCTTCTTGAAACATTTGCCTGTTTTGAATTTTTTGTCCATTCCCTACTTCAGCACAATTTTTTAGGGCAGGTGTCCTTTACAGCCCTGAGTCCTTGTGAATGTTAAGTGACCATTAGCTGTGAGTTTAAAGCTGCTCTTGTAGGAAACGGCCACAAGGTGGCATCATTTCTCCTTTACCAAATTTGGTAACTGGGGAAACAGAGCCTTAATGGAAGTGGTGTTCTAGGTTGTAAATTAGAATGGAATGTGCCAGGAAAAAGCCCTTTATGTTTATGTCTCATTACTTCTTGTTCATATTTATAATTTACTTTTTATTTTTTATCCAAGCAAATTTGATTACAATGGTTTGTTTGTCCTAGTTGTGCAAATGTGGTTCTTTCACACATATACGAGTATCTATTCTTCCTCGTATCCTTTTCCCATGTAGGTTACGACACAATGTTGTGTAGTCTTCTCCTGGTCTTCAGTACGTCTTTGGTGAGTATATATTTCACATGGTTTGTATATCTCTAGTAACCCCAATATGGTAATGTATCCAATCCTCATCCCTTTCTATTTGGTAAACCATAAGTTTTTTTATGAATCTGTGATTGCCTTTCTCTGTGGAAATATCTTCATTGGTATCAATTTTTAGGTAACTCCTAAAACTGATATGATAGGATATGTGTCTTTTACTTTCTCACTTACTACAGGTGGTGTGATTACGTCTAGACTCATCTATGGTGCTGCAAATGGCATTGTTTCATTTTTTTCACGAGCAAATATTCCATCTGTACATGGAGGAGTTCTTCTTTGTCCACCCATCTGTTGGTGGACTTTTTGGTTACCTCCATATCTTGGCTATTGTAATAGTGTGCAATGCAGATTTGCCTGCCTGTGTCTTTCCAATTCTCTCTTCTTAGATTATTGGTCGAGGAGTGGGCCTGCTGGATCATATGGTAGCTCAATGTTTACCTTTTTAAGGCACCTCCATTCTGTTCTCATTCGTGGCCCTTTCCAAGTCACGTCCCCCTTGAAGTTGAGGGTATGCATTTCTCCACAACAGCTTCAGCATTTATTGTTTGTAGTTTTCTTGCTGATGGTTTTTCTGACAAGTGTGAGCTGATACCCCTTTGTGGTTGAATTCGCATGTGCCTCATAATCCGTTGAAACTGAGCTTTAAGGCATATCCTTTTTATTTTTCAAGCTGTGATTACCCCTTAGTTCTTCAAAGTGTTCTCTTAAAGTATGTGTCACATTTTGAAATGTTTTGGCCATTACCTCCCTCAAGACATATTGAGGGCATGTTTCATTTACAGTCCTGCATTACTTCTTCCTATGAAATGACCATTAGCACAGGCCTTAGCTGTTTTTGCAGGTAACTGCCAGAGGGTGGCAGCCTTTCTATGTTCCCCACCCTGGTAACTAGGGAAATGCCCTTGCGGCCTGTGGTGTTTCTCGGTTATAAATTAGAGTGGAGTGTGCCCGGACAAACCCACACAAGATGATGTCTCTTTATTTTGTTGGATTTTTAAATTTAATTTTTATTTTTTATTGGAGTAATTTTCCACTGTGTACGTGGACCACTTCTACTTTGTGCATTCCTCGGTTGATGGACATTTTCATTGCTTCCAAGTGTTGGCTATGGTAAATATTGTTGGAGTGCAGGATTGCCAGCCTGTGACTTTTTTTTTTTTAATATTTATTTATTTATTTATTTATTTATTTATTTATTTATTTTTGGCTGTGTTGGATCTTCGTTTGTGCGCGAGGGCTTTCTGTAGTTGCGGCGAGCGTGGGCCACTCTTCATCGCGGTGAGTGGGTCTCTCACTATCGCGGCCTCTCTTGTTGCGGCGCACAGGCTCCAGGCGCGCAGGCTCAGTGGTTCTGGCTCACGGGCCCAGTTGCTCCGCGGCATGTGGGATCTTCCCAGACCCAGGCTGAAACCCGTGTGCCCTGCATTGGCAGGCAGACTCTCAACCAATTCACCACCAGGGAAGCCCCAAGCCTGTGACTTTTTCATTCTCATTTTCTCAGGTGATAGGCCCAGCAGTGTGTGTGATTGATTGACTGGTAGCACCATGTTACCCTTATCAAAGCACCTTCTTTGTGTTTTCATTAGTGGCTCTTACCATGTCCCCCTTAGAATCGAGGGTACGCATTTCTCTACAATCGCTTCAGCATTTATTATTTGCAGAATTTATGCTAATGTCCCTTCTGGCTGGTGTGAGCTGATAGGTTTTTGTACTTTGGGTTTGCATGTCTTGGAAAATTCATAAAACTCATCATTTTTCTCCGCCGTTTTCTTTTCTGTTAAAAAAAGGAAACATTTGGAAGTACAGTATAACTCTTGAAATTGTCTTCTTGGAAGCTTGCCCTCTGTTAAATTTTTTGGTCGATTTTCCAGGCCAGAATTTTATAGAGAGCAGGTGTCATTTACCGAACTGCAAGTTTGTTGAATATTTAGTGACCTTTAGCAATGGGTGTAAAGCTGCTGTTGTGGGAAGTGGCCTCAAGCAGGCAGCATTTCTCCATTCCCCAATCTGGGTACTAGGGCAGCAGAGCCTTTCTGGAAGTCTTGTTCCTAGGTTGCAAATTACTTTGGAATGTGCATGGAGCAAGCCCCATAAGTTTATGTCTCATTATTTCTTCTTGGTTTTTAAAAGTGTTTTAATTGGGGTAAAGCTTAGAATATTGTTTGTCCTAGGTGAAGACAATCTAGTTCATTTGTACATTATATATGTCTATTCAAGTACAGATCCTCTTCCCATATAAAATGTTACAGAGAGTTCCGCAGACCTCCCTTGTTATATGGTCTGTATTTTTGAGATATGTATATAATATGCGTTTGTACACATATAGTAACACTAATCTTAATTTATCCATTCCCCCCACCTTTCCTTTTAGATGAGCATAGTTTTATTTTCTAAGTCCGTGAGTGTCTTTCTCTGTGGAAATATGTTCATTTGTGTCAGTTATTAGATAACGCCTATAAGTGATATCACAGAATATAGGTCTTTTGCTTTCCGACTTACCTCATGTTCCGTGATTATCTCCAGACACATTTGTGGTGCCTCAGAGAGCAATGGTTCATTGTTTTCCATGGCTAATATTCCATTGTGTACATGAACCACTTCTTCTTTATCCATTCACCTGTTGTTGGACATTTTGATTCCTTCACTGTCTTGGCTATTGTGAATAAGGCTGCACTGAAGATTTTGCATCCTGTGTCTTCTCGATTCCTGTCTTCTCAGGTTATAGGTCCATTGGTACGCCTGCTGGATTGAATGGTACCTCCATTTTTACTTTTAAACGCAGCTCCTTTCTTTTCTCAATATTGGCTGTTACCCCTTTACGTCTCACCAGAAGGTAGAGGGTACACAGTTCTCTAAAACCCCTTCAGCACTTATTGTTTGTAGACTTTTTGCTGATGATCAGTCGACTGTTGTAAGTTGAAACTTTTTCTAGATTAGATTGCATGGGTCTAACACTCCCTGAGGTTGAGCTTTTATCCATTTTCCTTTTTTTTAAAAGAGCGTGAGTAAAACGTTAATATTCATACTCTCTTCTTGAAACATTTGTCTGTTTTGAATTTTTTGTCCATTCCCTACTTCAGCACAATTTTTTAGGGCAGGTGTCCTTTACAGCCCTGAGTCCTTGTGAATGTTAAGTGACCATTAGCTGTGAGTTTAAATCTGCTCTTGCAGGAAACGGCCACAAGGTGGCATCATTTCTCCTTTACCAAATTTGGTAACTGGGGAAACAGAGCCTTAATGGAAGTGGTGTTCTAGGTTGTAAATTAGAATGGAATGTGCCAGGAAAAAGCCCTTTATGTTTATGTCTCATTACTTCTTGTTCATATTTATAATTTACTTTTTATTTTTTATCCAAGCAAATTTGATTACAATGGTTTGTTGGTTCTAGGTGTGCAAATGTGGTTCTTTCACACATATACGTGTATCTATTCTTCCTCGCATCCTTTTCCCATATAGGTTAAGACACAATGTTGAGTAGTCTTCTCCTGGTCTTCCGTACGTCTTTGGTGATTATATATTTCACATGGTTTGTATATCTCTGGTAACCCCAATATGGTAAATTATCCAATCCTCATCCCTTTCTATTTGGTGAACCATAAGTTTTTTAATGAATCTGTGATTGCCTGTCTCTGTGGAAATATCTTCATTGGTATCAATTTTTAAGTAACTCCTAAAATTGATATGATAGGATATGTGTCTTTTACTTTCTCACTTACTACAGGTGGTGTGATTACGTCTAGACTCATCTATGGTGCTGCAAATGGCATTGTTTCATTTTTTTCCCTAGCGAATATTCCATCTGTACATGGAGGAGTTCTTCTTTGTCCACCCATATGTTGGTGGACTTTTGGTTACCTCCATATCTTGGCTATTGTAATACTGTGCAATGCAGATTTGCCTGCCTGTGTCTTTCCAATTCTCTCTTCTTAGATTATTGGTCGAGGAGTGGGCCTGCTGGATCATATGGTAGCTCAATGTTTCCCTTTTTAAGGCACCTCCATTTTGTTCTCATTCGTGGCCCTTTCCAAGTTACGTCCCCCTTGAAGTTGAGGGTATGCATTTCTCCACAACCGCTTCAGCATTTACTGTTTGTAGTTTTCTTGCTGATGGTTTTTCTGACAAGTGTGAGCTGATACCCCTTTATGGTTGAATTCACATGTGCCTCATAATCCATTGAAACTGAGCTTTAAGGCATATCCTTTTTATTTTTCAAGCTGTGATTACCTCTTAGTTCTTCAAAGTGTTCTCTTAAAGTATGTGTCACATTTTGAAATGTTTTGGCCATTACCTCCCTCAAGACATATTGAGGGCATGTTTCATTTACAGTCCTGCATTACTTCTTCCTATGAAATGACCATTAGCAAAGGCCTTAAAGCTGTTTTTGCAGGTTACTGCCAGAGGGTGGCAGCCTTTCTATGTTCCCCACCCTGGTAACTAGGGAAATGCCCTTGCGTCCTGTGGTGTTTCTCGGTTATAAATTAGAATGGAGTGTGCCCGGACAACCCCACACAAGCTGATGTCTCTTTACTTTTCTTGGATTTTTAAATTTAATTTTTATTTTTTATTGGAGTAACTTTCCACTGTGTACGTGGACCATTTCTACTTTGTGCATTCCCCGGTTGCTGGGCATTTTCATTGCTTCCAAGTGTTGGCTATGGTAAATATTGTTGGAGTGCAGGATTGCCAGCCTGTGACTTTTTTTTTTCAATATTTATTTATTTATTTATTTACTTATTTTTGGCTGTGTTGGATCTTCGTTTGTGCACGAGGGCTTTCTGTAGATGCGGCGAGCGGGAGCCACTCTTCATCGCGGTGCATGGGTCTCTCACTATCGCGGCCTCTCTTGTTGCGGAGCACAGGCTCTAGGCGCACAGGCTCAGGGGTTGTGGCTCACGGGCCCAGTTGCTCCGCGGCATGTGGGATCTTCCCAGACCGGGGCTCGAACCCATGTGCCCTGCATTGGCAGGCAGACTCTCAACCACTGCCCCACCAGGGAAGCCCCAAGCCTGTGACTTTTTCATTCTCATTTTCTCAGGTGATAGGCCCAGCTGTGGGTGTGATTGATTGACTGGTAGCACCGTGTTACCCTTATCAAAGCACCTTCTTTGTGTTTTCATTAGTGGCTCTTACCACGTCCCCCTTAGAATCAAGGGTACACATTTCTCCAGAATCGCTTCAGCATTTATTGTTTGCAGCATTTATGCTAATGTCCCTTCTGGCTGGTGTGAGCTGATAGGTTTTTGTACTTTGGGTTTGCATGTGTTTGAAAATTCAGAAAACTCATCATTTTTCTCCGCCGTTTTCTTTTCTGTTAAAAAAAGGAAACAGTTGGGAGTACAATATAACTCTTGAAATTGTCTTCTTGGAAGCTTGCCCTCTGTTAAATTTTTTGGTCGATTTTCCAGCGCTGAATTTTTTTAGAGAGCAGGTGTCATTTACCGAACTGCAAGTTTGTTGAATATTTAGTGACCTTTAGCAATGGGTTAAAAGCTGCTGTTGTGGAAAGTGGCCTCAAGCAGGCAGCATTCCTCCATTCCCCAATCTGGGTAGTAGGGCAGCAGAGCCTTTCTGGAAGTCGTGTTCCTCGGTTGTAAATTATATTGGAATGTGCATGGAGAAACCCCCATAAGTTTATGTCTCATTATTTCTTCTTGGATTTAAAAATTTTTTTAATTGGGGTAAAGCTTAGAATATTGTTTGTCCGAGGTGTACGCAATCTGGTTCATTTGTACATTATATATGTCTATTCAACTACAGATCCTCTTCCCATGAAAAATGTTACAGAGGGTTCCGCACACCTCCCTTCTATATGGTCGGTCTTTTTGAGATATGTATATAATATGTGTTTGTATACATATAGTAACACTAACCTTAATTTATCCACTCCCCCCACCTTTCCTTTTAGATGAGCATACTTTGTTTTCTAAGTCTGTGAGTGTCTTTCTCTGTGGAAATATGTTCATTTGTGTCAGTTTTTAGATAACGCCTATAAGTGACATCATAGAATATAGGTCTTTTGCTTTCGGACTTACCTCATGTTTCGTGATTATCTCCAGACTCATTTGTGGTGCCTCAAAGAACAATGGTTCATTGTTTTCCGTGGCTAATATTCCATTGTGTACATGGACCACTTCTTCTTTATCCATTCACCTGTTGTTGGACATTTTGATTCCTTCACTGTCTTGGCTATTGTGAATAAGGCTGCACTGAAGCTTTTGCGGCCTGTGTCTTCTCGATTCTTGTCTTCTCCGGTGAGAGGTCCAATGGTGCACCTGCTGGATTGAATGGTACCTCCATTTTTACTTTTAAACACATCTCCTTTCTGTTCTCATTATTGGTCGTTACCCCTTTACGTCTCACCAGCAGGTAGAGGGTACACAGTTATCTAAAACCCCTTCAGCATTTATTGTTTGTAGACTTTTTTCTGATGGTCAGTCGACTGGTGTAAGTTGAAACTTTTTGTAGATTAGATTGCATGGGTCTAACACTCCCTGAGGTTGAGCTTTTATCCATTTTTCTTTTTTTTTAAAGAGCGTGAGTAAAACGTTAATATTCATACTCTCTTCTTGAAACATTTGCCTGTTTTGAATTTTTTGTCCATTCCCTACTTCAGCACAATTTTTTAGGGCAGGTGTCCTTTACAGCCCTGAGTCCTTGTGAATGTTAAGTGACCATTAGCTGTGAGTTTAAAGCTGCTCTTGTAGGAAACGGCCACAAGGTGGCATCATTTCTCCTTTACCAAATTTGGTAACTGGGGAAACAGAGCCTTAATGGAAGTGGTGTTCTAGGTTGTAAATTAGAATGGAATGTGCCAGGAAAAAGCCCTTTATGTTTATGTCTCATTACTTCTTGTTCATATTTATAATTTACTTTTTATTTTTTATCCAAGCAAATTTGATTACAATGGTTTGTTTGTCCTAGTTGTGCAAATGTGGTTCTTTCACACATATACGAGTATCTATTCTTCCTCGTATCCTTTTCCCATGTAGGTTACGACACAATGTTGAGTAGTCTTCTCCTGGTCTTCAGTACGTCTTTGGTGAGTATATATTTCACATGGTTTGTATATCTCTAGTAACCCCAATATGGTAATGTATCCAATCCTCATCCCTTTCTATTTGGTAAACCATAAGTTTTTTTATGAATCTGTGATTGCCTTTCTCTGTGGAAATATCTTCATTGGTATCAATTTTTAGGTAACTCCTAAAACTGATATGATAGGATATGTGTCTTTTACTTTCTCACTTACTACAGGTGGTGTGATTACGTCTAGACTCATCTATGGTGCTGCAAATGGCATTGTTTCATTTTTTTCACGAGCAAATATTCCATCTGTACATGGAGGAGTTCTTCTTTGTCCACCCATCTGTTGGTGGACTTTTTGGTTACCTCCATATCTTGGCTATTGTAATAGTGTGCAATGCAGATTTGCCTGCCTGTGTCTTTCCAATTCTCTCTTCTTAGATTATTGGTCGAGGAGTGGGCCTGCTGGATCATATGGTAGCTCAATGTTTACCTTTTTAAGGCACCTCCATTCTGTTCTCATTCGTGGCCCTTTCCAAGTCACGTCCCCCTTGAAGTTGAGGGTATGCATTTCTCCACAACAGCTTCAGCATTTATTGTTTGTAGTTTTCTTGCTGATGGTTTTTCTGACAAGTGTGAGCTGATACCCCTTTGTGGTTGAATTCGCATGTGCCTCATAATCCGTTGAAACTGAGCTTTAAGGCATATCCTTTTTATTTTTCAAGCTGTGATTACCCCTTAGTTCTTCAAAGTGTTCTCTTAAAGTATGTGTCACATTTTGAAATGTTTTGGCCATTACCTCCCTCAAGACATATTGAGGGCATGTTTCATTTACAGTCCTGCATTACTTCTTCCTATGAAATGACCATTAGCACAGGCCTTAAAGCTGTTTTTGCAGGTAACTGCCAGAGGGTGGCAGCCTTTCTATGTTCCCCACCCTGGTAACTAGGGAAATGCCCTTGCGTCCTGTGGTGTTTCTCGGTTATAAATTAGAATGGAGTGTGCCCGGACAACCCCACACAAGCTGATGTCTCTTTACTTTTGTTGGATTTTTAAATTTAATTTTTATTTTTTATTGGAGTAATTTTCCACTGTGTACGTGGACCATTTCTACTTTGTGCATTCCTCGGTTGCTGGACATTTTCATTGCTTCCAAGTGTTGGCTAAGGTAAATATTGTTGGAGTGCAGGATTGCCAGCCTGTGACTTTTTTTTTTTCAATATTTATTTATTTATTTATTTACTTATTTTTGGCTGTGTTGGATCTTCGTTTGTGCATGAGGGCTTTCTGTAGATGCGGCGAGCGGGAGCCACTCTTCATCGCGGTGCGTGGGTCTCTCACTATCGCGGCCTCTCTTGTTGCGGAGCACAGGATCTAGGCGCGCAGGCTCAGGGGTTGTGGCTCACGGGCCCAGTTGCTCCGCGGCATGTGGGATCTTCCCAGACCGGGGCTCGAACCCGTGTGCCCTGCATTGGCAGGCAGACTCTCAACCACTGCCCCACCAGGGAAGCCCCAAGCCTGTGACTTTTTCATTCTCATTTTCTCAGGTGATAGGCCCAGCAGTGGGTGTGATTGATTGACTGGTAGCACCGTGTTACCCTTATCAAAGCACCTTCTTTGTGTTTTCATTAGTGGCTCTTACCACGTCCCCCTTAGAATCAAGGGTACGCATTTCTCCAGAATCGCTTCAGCATTTATTGTTTGCAGCATTTATGCTAATGTCCCTTCTGGCTGGTGTGAGCTGATAGGTTTTTGTACTTTGGGTTTGCATGTGTTTGAAACTTCAGAAAACTCATCATTTTTCTCCGCCGTTTTCTTTTCTGTTAAAAAAAGGAAACAGTTGGGAGTACAATATAACTCTTGAAATTGTCTTCTTGGAAGCTTGCCCTGTGTTAAATTTTTTGGTCGATTTTCCAGCCCTGAATTTTTTTAGAGAGCAGGTGTCATTTACCGAACTGCAAGTTTGTTGAATATTTAGTGACCTTTAGCAATGGGTTAAAAGCTGCTGTTGTGGGAAGTGGCCTCAAGCAGGCAGCATTCCTCCTTTCCCCAATCTGGGTAGTAGGGCAGCAGAGCCTTTCTGGAAGTCGTGTTCCTCGGTTGTAAATAATATTGGAATGTGCATGGAGAAACCCCCATAAGTTTATGTCTCATTATTTCTTCTTGGATTTAAAATTTTTTTTAATTGGGGTAAAGCTTAGAATATTGTTTGTCCGAGGTGTACGCAATCTGGTTCATTTGTACATTATATATGTCTATTCAACTACAGATCCTCTTCCCATGTAAAATGTTACAGAGGGTTCCGCACACCTCCCTTCTATATGGTCGGTCTTTTTGAGATATGTATATAATATGTGTTTGTATACATATTGTAACACTAACCTTAATTTATCCACTCCCCCCACCATTCCTTTTAGATGAGCATACTTTGTTTTCTAAGTCTGTGAGTGTCTTTCTCTGTGGAAATATGTTCATTTGTGTCAGTTTTTAGATAACGCCTATAAGTGACATCATAGAATATAGGTCTTTTGCTTTCGGACTTACCTCATGTTTCGTGATTATCTCCAGACTCATTTGTGGTGCCTCAAAGAACAATGGTTCATTGTTTTCCGTGGCTAATATTCCATTGTGTACATGGACCACTTCTTCTTTATCCATTCACCTGTTGTTGGACATTTTGATTCCTTCACTGTCTTGGCTATTGTGAATAAGGCTGCACTTAAGCTTTTGCGGCCTTTGTCTTCTCGATTCTTGTCTTCTCCGGTGAGAGGTCCAATGGTGCGCCTGCTGGATTGAATGGTACCTCCATTTTTACTTTTAAACACAGCTCCTTTCTGTTCTCATTATTGGCCGTTAACCATTTACGTCTCACCAGCAGGTAGAGGGTACACAGTTCTCTAAAACCCCTTCAGCATTTATTGTTTGTAGACTATTTTCTGATGGTCCGTCGACTGGTGTAAGTTGAAACTTTTTGTAGATTAGATTGCATGGGTCTAACACTCCCTGAGGTTGAGCTTTTATCCATTTTTCTTTTTTTTTAAAGAGCGTGAGTAAAACGTTAATATTCATACTCTCTTTCTTGAAACATTTGCCTGTTTTGAATATTTTGTCCATTCCCTACTTCAGCACAATTTTTTAGGGCAGGTGTCCTTTACAGCCCTGAGTCCTTGTGAATGTTAAGTGACCATTAGCTGTGAGTTTAAAGCTGCTCTTGTAGGAAACGGCCACAAGGTGGCATCATTTCTCCTTTACCAAATTTGGTAACTGGGGAAACAGAGCCTTAATGGAAGTGGTGTTCTAGGTTGTAAATTAGAATGGAATGTGCCAGGAAAAAGCCCTTTATGTTTATGTCTCATTACTTCTTGTTCATATTTATAATTTACTTTTTATTTTTTATCCAAGCAAATTTGATTACAATGGTTTGTTTGTCCTAGTTGTGCAAATGTGGTTCTTTCACACATATACGGGTATCTATTCTTCCTCGCATCATTTTCCCATGTAGGTTACGACACAATGTTGAGTAGTCTTCTCCTGGTCTTCAGTACGTCTTTGGTGAGTATATATTTCACATGGTTTGTATATCTCTAGTAACCCCAATATGGTAATGTATCCAATCCTCATCCCTTTCTATTTGGTAAACCATAAGTTTTTTAATGAATCTGTGATTGCCTTTCTCTGTGGAAATATCTTCATTGGTATCAATTTTTAGGTAACTCCTAAAAGTGATATGATAGGATATGTGTCTTTTACTTTCTCACTTACTACAGGTGGTGTGATTACGTCTAAACTCATCTATGGTGCTTCAAATGGCATTGTTTCATTTATTTCACTAGTGAATATTCCATGTGTACATGGAGGAGTTCTTCTTTGTCCACCAATCTGTTGGTGGACTTTTTGGTTACCTCCATATCTTGGCTATTGTAATAGTGTGCAATGCAGATTTGCCTGCCTGTGTCTTTCCAATTCTCTCTTCTTAGATTATTGGTCGAGCAGTGGGCCTGCTGGATCATATGGAGCTCAATGTTGACCTTTTTAAGGCACCTCCATTCTGTTCTCATTCTTGGCCCTTTCCAAGTTACGTCTCCCTTGAAGTTGAGGGTATGCATTTCTCCACAACAGCTTCAGCATTTATTGTTTGTAGTTTTCTTGCTGATGGTTTTTCTGACAAGTGTGAGCTGATACTCCTTTGTGGTTGAATTCGCATGTGCCTCATAATCCGTTGAAACTGAGCTTTAAGGCATATCCTTTTTATTTTTCAAGCTGTAATTACCCCTTAGTTCTTCAAAGTGTTCTCTTAAAGTATGTGTCACATTTTGAAATGTTTTGGCCATTACCTCCCTCAAGACATATTGAGGGCATGTTTCATTTACAGCCCTGCATTACTTCTTCCTATGAAATGACCATTAGCACAGGCCTTAGCTGTTTTTGCAGGTAACTGCCAGAGGGTGGCAGCCTTTCTATGTTCCCCACCCTGGTAACTAGGGAAATGCCCTTGCGGCCTGTGGTGTTTCTCGGTTATAAATTAGAGTGGAGTGTGCCCGGACAAACCCACACAAGATGATGTCTCTTTATTTTGTTGGATTTTTAAATTTAGTTTTTATTTTTTATTGGAGTAATTTTCCACTGTGTACGTGGACCACTTCTACTTTGTGCATTCCTCGGTTGATGGACATTTTCATTGCTTCCAAGTGTTGGCTATGGTAAATATTGTTGGAGTGCAGGATTGCCAGCCTGTGACTTTTTTTTTTTAATATTTATTTATTTATTTATTTATTTATTTATTTATTTATTTTTGGCTGTGTTGGATCTTCGTTTGTGCACGAGGGCTTTCTGTAGATGCGGCGAGCGGGGGCCAGTCTTCATCGCGGTGCGCGGTCCTCTCACTATCGCGGCCTCTCTTGTTGCGGAGCACAGGCTCTAGACGCGCAGGCTCAGTGGTTGTGGCTCACGGGCCCAGTTGCTCCGCGGCATGTGGGATCTTCCCAGACCGGGGCTCGAAACCGTGTGCCCTGCATTGGCAGGCAGACTCTCAACCACTGCACCACCAGGGAAGCCCCAAGCCTGTGACTTTTTGATTCTCATTTTCTCAGGTGATAGGCACAGCAGTGGGTGTGATTGATTGACTGGTAGCACCGTGTTACCCTTATCAAAGCACCTTCTTTGTGTTTTCATTAGTGGCTCTTACCACGTCCCCCTTAGAATCGAGGGTACGCATTTCTCCACAATCGCTTCAGCATTTATTGTTTGCAGCATTTATGCTAATGGCCCTTCTGGCTGGTGTGAGCTGATAGGTTTTTGTACTTTGGGTTTGCATGTCTTTGAAAATTCATAAAACTCATCATTTTTCTCCGCCGTTTTCTTTTCTGTTAAAAAAAGGAAACAGTTGGGAGTACAATATAACTCTTGAAATTGTCTTCTTGGAAGCTTGCCCTCTGTTAAATTTTTTGGTCGATTTTCCAGGCCTGAATTTTATAGAGAGCAGGTGTCATTTACCGAACTGCAAGTTTGTTGAATATTTAGTGACCTTTAGCAATGGGTGTAAAGCTGCTGTTGTGGGAAGTGGCCTCAAGCAGGCAGCATTTCTCCATTCCCCAATCTGGGTACTAGGGCAGCAGAGCCTTTCTGGAAGTCTTGTTCCTAGGTTGCAAATTACTTTGGAATGTGCATGGAGAAAGCCCCATAAGTTTATGTCTCATTATTTCTTCTTGGTTTTTAAAAGTGTTTTAATTGGGGTAAAGCTTAGAATATTGTTTGTCCTAGGTGAAGACAATCTGGTTCATTTGTACATTATATATGTGTATTCAAGTACAGAACCTCTTCCCATATAAAATGTTACAGAGAGTTCCGCAGACCTCCCTTTTATATGGTCTGTATTTCTGAGATATGTATATAATATGCGTTTGTACACATATAGTAACACTAATCTTAATTTATCCATTCCCCCCACCTTTCCTTTTAGATGAGCATAGTTTTATTTTCTAAGTCCGTGAGTGTCTTTCTCTGTGGAAATATGTTCATTTGTGTCAGTTATTAGATAACGCCTGTAAGTGATATCACATAATATAGGTCTTTTGCTTTCCGACTTACCTCATGTTCCGTGATTATCTCCAGACACATTTGTGGTGCCTCAGAGAGCAATGGTTCATTGTTTTCCATGGCTAATATTCCATTGTGTACATGGACCACTTCTTCTTTATCCATTCACCTGTTGTTGGACATTTTGATTCCTTCACTGTCTTGGCTATTGTGAATAAGGCTGCACTGAAGCTTTTGCGGCCTGTGTCTTCTCGATTCTTGTCTTCTCCGGTGAGAGGTCCAATGGTGCGCCTGCTGGATTGAATGGTACCTCCATTTTTACTTTTAAACACAGCTCCTTTCTGTTCTCATTATTGGCCGTTACCCCTTTACGTCTCACCAGCAGGTAGAGGGTACACAGTTCTCTAAAACCCCTTCAGCACTTATTGTTTGTAGACTTTTTGCTGATGGTCAGTCGACTGGTGTAAGTTGAAACTTTTTCTAGATTAGATTGCATGGGTCTAACAATCGCTGAGGTTGAGCTTTTATCCATTTTCCTTTTTTTTAAAAGAGCGTGAGTAAAACGTTAATATTCATACTCTCTTCTTGAAACATTTGGCTGTTTTGAAATTTTTGTCCATTCCCTACTTCAGCACAATTTTTTAGGGCAGGTGTCCTTTACAGCCCTGAGTCCTTGTGAATGTTAAGTGACCATTAGCTGTGAGTTTAAAGCTGCTCTTGCAGGAAACGGCCACAAGGTGGCATCATTTCTCCTTTACCAAATTTGGTAACTGGGGAAACAGAGCCTTAATGGAAGTGGTGTTCTAGGTTGTAAATTAGAATGGAATGTGCCAGGAAAAAGCCCTTTATGTTTATGTCTCATTACTTCTTGTTCATATTTATAATTTACTTTTTATTTTTTATCCAAGCATATTTGATTACAATGGTTTGTTGGTTCTAGGTGTGCAAATGTGGTTCTTTCACACATATACGTGTATCTATTCTTCCTCGCATCCTTTTCCCATATAGGTTAAGACAAAATGTTGAGTAGTCTTCTCCTGGTCTTCCGTACGTCTTTGGTGAGTATATATTTCACATGGTTTGTATATCTCTGTTAACCCCAATATGGTAAATTATCCAATCCTCATCCCTTTCTATTTGGTGAACCATAAGTTTTTTAATGAATCTGTGATTGCCTTTCTCTGTGGAAATATCTTCATTGGTATCAATTTTTAAGTAACTCCTAAAAGTGATATGATAGGATATGTGTCTTTTACTTTCTCACTTACTACAGGTGGTGTGATTACGTCTAGACTCATCTATGGTGCTGCAAATGGCATTGTTTCATTTTTTTCACTAGCGAATATTCCATCTGTACATGGAGGAGTTCTTCTTTGTCCACCCATCTGTTGGTGGACTTTTGGTTACCTCCATATCTTGGCTATTGTAATACTGTGCAATGCAGAATTGCCTGCCTGTGTCTTTCCAATTCTCTCTTCTTAGATTATTGGTCGAGGAGTGGGCCTGCTGGATCATATGGTAGCTCAATGGTTTCCCTTTTTAAGGCACCTCCATTCTCTTCTCATTCGTGGCCCTTTCCAAGTTACGTCCCCCTTGAAGTTGAGGGTATGCATTTCTCCACAACCGCTTCAGCATTTACTGTTTGTAGTTTTCTTGCTGATGGTTTTTCTGACAAGTGTGAGCTGATACCCCTTTACGGTTGAATTCACATGTGCCTCATAATCCATTGAAACTGAGCTTTAAGGCATATCCTTTTTATTTTTCAAGCTGTGATTACCCCTTAGTTCTTCAAAGTGTTCTCTTAAAGTATGTGTCACATTTTGAAATGTTTTGGCCATTACCTCCCTCAAGACATATTGAGGGCATGTTTCATTTACAGTCCTGCATTACTTCTTCCTATGAAATGACCATTAGCACAAGCCTTGAAGCTGTTTTTGCAGGTAACTGAAAGAGGGTGGCAGCCTTTCTATGTTCCACACCCTGGTAACTAGGGAAATGCCCTTGCGTCCTGTGGTGTTTCTCGGTTATAAATTAGAATGGAGTGTGCCCGGAAAACCCCACACAAGCTGATGTCTCTTTACTTTTGTTGGATTTTTAAATTTAATTTTTATTTTTTATTGGAGTAATTTTCCACTGTTTACGTGGACCATTTCTACTTTGTGCATTCCTCAGTTGCTGGACATTTTCATTGCTTCCAAGTGTTGGCTATGGTAAATATTGTTGGAGTGCAGGATTGCCAGCCTGTTACTTTTTTTTTTCAATATTTATTTATTTATTTATTTATTTATTTTTGGCTGTGTTGGATCTTCGTTTGTGCACTAGGGCTTTCTGTAGATGCGGCGAGCGGGGGCCACTCTTTCATCGCGGTGCGTGGGTCTCTCACTATCGCGGCCTCTCTTGTTGCGGAGCACAGGCTCTAGGCGCGCAGGCTCAGGGGTTGTGGCTCACGGGCCCAGTTGCTCCACGGCATGTGGGACCTTCCCAGACCGGGGCTCGAACCCGTGTGCCCTGCATTGGCAGGCAGACTCTCAACCACTGCCCCACCAGGGAAGCCCCAAGCCTGTGACTTTTTCATTCTCATTTTCTCAGGTGATAGGCCCAGCAGTGGGTGTGATTGATTGACTGGTAGCACCGTCTTACCCTTATCAAAGCACCTTCTTTGTGTTTTCAT
The DNA here is from genome assembly GCF_965194825.1 of Balaenoptera physalus. NCBI lineage: Eukaryota > Metazoa > Chordata > Mammalia > Artiodactyla > Balaenopteridae > Balaenoptera > Balaenoptera physalus. Next base: position 337,176 of record NW_028126044.1, read on the forward strand.
TAGTGGCTCTTACCAAGTCCCCCTTAGAATGAAGGGTACGCATTTCTCCAGAATCGCTTCAGCATTTATTGTTTGCAGCATTTATGCTAATGTCCCTTCTGGCTGGTGTGAGCTGATAGGTTTTTGTACTTTGGGTTTGCATGTGTTTGAAAATTCAGAAAACTCATCATTTTTCTCCGCCGTTTTCTTTTCTGTTAAAAAAAGGAAACAGTTGGGAGTACAATATAACTCTTGAAATTGTCTTCTTGGAAGCTTGCCCTCTGTTCAATTTTTTGGTCGATTTTCCAGGCCAGAATTTTATAGAGAGCAGATGTCATTTACCGAACTGCGAGTTTGTTGAATATTTAGTGACCTTTAGCAATGGGTGTAAAGCTGCTGTTGTGGGAAGTGGCCTCAAGCAGGCAGCATTCCTCCATTCCCCAATCTGGGTAGTAGGGCAGCAGAGCCTTTCTGGAAGTCGTGTTCCTCGTTTGTAAATTATATTGGAATGTGCATGGAGAAACCCCCATAAGTTTATGTCTCATTATTTCTTCTTGGATTTAAAAATTTTTTTAATTGGGGTAAAGCTTAGAATATTGTTTGTCCGAGGTGTACGCAATCTGGTTCATTTGTACATTATATATGTCTATTCAAGTACAGATCCTCTTCCTATGTAAAATGTTACAGAGGGTTCCGCACACCTCCCTTCTATATGGTCGGTCTTTTTGAGATATGTATATAATATGTGTTTGTATACATATAGTAACACTAACCTTAATTTATCCACTCCCCCCACCTTTCCTTTTAGATGAGCATACTTTGTTTTCTATGTCTGTGAGTGTCTTTCTCTGTGGAAATATGTTCATTTGTGTCAGTTTTTAGATAACGCCTATAAGTGACATCATAGAATATAGGTCTTTTGGTTTCGGACTTACCTCATGTTTCGTGATTATCTCCAGACTCATTTGTGGTGCCTCAAAGAGCAATGGTTCATTGTTTTCCATGGCTAATATTCCATTGTGTACATGGACCACTTCTTCTTTATCCATTCACCTCTTGTTGGACATTTTGATTCCTTCACTGTCTTGGCTATTGTGAATAAGGCTGCACTGAAGCTTTTGCGGCCTGTGTCTTCTCGATTCTTGTCTTCTCCGGTGAGAGGTCCAAAGGTGCGCCTGCTGGATCGAATGGTACCTCCATTTTTACTTTTAAACACATCTCCTTTCTGTTCTCATTATTGGCCGTTACCCCTTTACGTCTCACCAGCAGGTAGAGGGTACACAGTTCTCTAAAACCCCTTCAGCATTTATTGTTTGTAGACTTTTTTCTGATGGTCAGTCGACTGGTGTAAGTTGAAACTTTTTGTAGATTAGATTGCATGGGTCTAACACTCCCTGAGGTTGAGCTTTTATCCATTTTTCTTTTTTTTTAAAGATCGTGAGTAAAATGTTAATATTCATACTCTCTTCTTGAAACATTTGCCTGTTTTGAATTTTTTGTCCATTCCCTACTTCAGCACAATTTTTTAGGGCAGCTGTCCTTTACAGCCCTGAGTCCTTGTGAATGTTAAGTGACCATTAGCTGTGAGTTTAAAGCTGCTCTTGTAGGAAACGGCCACAAGGTGGCATCATTTCTCCTTTACCAAATTTGGTAACTGGGGAAACAGAGCCTTAATGGAAGTGGTGTTCTAGGTTGTAAATTAGAATGGAATGTGCCAGGAAAAAGCCCTTTATGTTTATGTCTCATTACTTCTTGTTCATATTTATAATTTACTTTTTATTTTTTATCCAAGCATATTTGATTACAATGGTTTGTTGGTTCTAGGTGTGCAAATGTGGTTCTTTCACACATATACGTGTATCTATTCTTCCTCGCATCCTTTTCCCATATAGGTTAAGACACAATGTTGAGTAGTCTTCTCCTGGTCTTCCGTACGTCTTTGGTGATTATATATTTCACATGGTTTGTATATCTCTGTTAACCCCAATATGGTAAATTATCCAATCCTCATCCCTTTCTATTTGGTGAACCATAAGTTTTTTAATGAATCTGTGATTGCCTTTCTCTGTGGAAATATCTTCATTGGTATCAATTTTTAAGTAACTCCTAAAAGTGATATGATAGGATATGTGTCTTTTACTTTCTCACTTACTACAGGTGGTGTGATTACGTCTAGACTCATCTATGGTGCTGCAAATGGCATTGTTTCATTTTTTTTCACTAGCGAATATTCCATGTGTATATGGAGGAGTTCTTCTTTGTCCACCCATCTGTTGGTGGACTTTTTGGTTACCTCCATATCTTGGCTATTGTAATAGTGTGCAATGCAGATTTGCCTGCCTGTGTCTTTCCAATTCTCTCCTCTTAGATTATTGGTCGAGGAGTGGGCCTGCTGGATCATATGGTAGCTCAATGTTTACCTTTTTAAGGCACCTCCATTCTGTTCTCATTCGTGGCCCTTTCCAAGTCACGTCCCCCTTGAAGTTGAGGGTATGCATTTCTCCACAACAGCTTCAGCATTTATTGTTTATAGTTTTCTTGCTGATGGTTTTTCTGACAAGTGTGAGCTGATACCCCTTTGTGGTTGAATTCGCATGTGCCTCATAATCCATTGAAACTGAGCTTTAAGGCATATCCTTTTTATTTTTCAAGCTGTGATTACCCCTTAGTTCTTCAAAGTGTTCTCTTAAAGTATGTGTCACATTTTGAAATGTTTTGGCCATTACATCCCTCAAGACATATTGAGGGCATGTTTCATTTACAGTCCTGCATTACTTCTTCCTATGAAATGACCATTAGCACAGGCCTTAAAGCTGTTTTTGCAGGTAACTGCCAGAGGGTGGCAGCCTTTCTATGTTCCCCACCCTGGTAACTAGGGAAATGCCCTTGCGTCCTGTGGTGTTTCTCGGTTATAAATTAGAATGGAGTGTGCCCGGACAACCCCACACAAGCTGATGTCTCTTTACTTTTGTTGGATTTTTAAATTTAATTTTTTATTGGAGTAATTTTCCACTGTGTACGTGGACCATTTCTACTTTGTGCATTCCTCGGTTGCTGGACATTTTCATTGCTTCCAAGTGTTGGCTAAGGTAAATATTGTTGGAGTGCAGGATTGCCAGCCTGTGACTTTTTTTTTTCAATATTTATTTATTTATTTATTTACTTATTTTTGGCTGTGTTGGATCTTCGTTTGTGCATGAGGGCTTTCTGTAGATGCGGCGAGCAGGAGCCACTCTTCATCGCGGTGCGTGGGTCTCTCACTATCGCGGCCTCTCTTGTTGCGGAGCACAGGATCTAGGCGCGCAGGCTCAGGGGTTGTGGCTCACGGGCCCAGTTGCTCCGCGGCATGTGGGATCTTCCCAGACCGGGGCTCGAACCCGTGTGCCCTGCATTGGCAGGCAGACTCTCAACCACTGCCACACCAGGGAAGCCCCAAGCCTGTGACTTTTTCATTCTCATTTTCTCAGGTGATAGGCCCAGCAGTGGGTGTGATTGATTGACTGGTAGCACCGTGTTACCCTTATCAAAGCACCTTCTTTGTGTTTTCATTAGTGGCTCTTACCACGTCCCCCTTAGAATCAAGGGTACGCATTTCTCCAGAATCGCTTCAGCATTTATTGTTTGCAGCATTTATGCTAATGTCCCTTCTGGCTGGTGTGAGCTGATAGGTTTTTGTACTTTGGGTTTGCATGTGTTTGAAACTTCAGAAAACTCATCATTTTTCTCCGCCGTTTTCTTTTCTGTTTAAAAAAGGAAACAGTTGGGAGTACAATATAACTCTTGAAATTGTCTTCTTGGAAGCTTGCCCTCTGTTAAATTTTTTGGTCGATTTTCCAGCCCTGAATTTTTTTAGAGAGCAGGTGTCATTTACCGAACTGCAAGTTTGTTGAATATTTAGTGACCTTTAGCAATGGGTTAAAAGCTGCTGTTGTGGGAAGTGGCCTCAAGCAGGCAGCATTCCTCCATTCCCCAATCTGGGTAGTAGGGCAGCAGAGCCTTTCTGGAAGTCGTGTTCCTCGGTTGTAAATTATATTGGAATGTGCATGGAGAAACCCCCATAAGTTTATGTCTCATTATTTCTTCTTGGATTTAAAATTTTTTTTAATTGGGGTAAAGCTTAGAATATTGTTTGTCCGAGGTGTACGCAATCTGGTTCATTTGTACATTATATATGTCTATTCAACTACAGATCCTCTTCCCATGTAAAATGTTACAGAGGGTTCCGCACAACTCCCTTCTATATGGTCGGTCTTTTTGAGATATGTATATAATATGTGTTTGTATACATATTGTAACACTAACCTTAATTTATCCACTCCCCCCACCATTCCTTTTAGATGAGCATACTTTGTTTTCTAAGTCTGTGAGTGTCTTTCTCTGTGGAAATATGTTCATTTGTGTCAGTTTTTAGATAACGCCTATAAGTGACATCATAGAATATAGGTCTTTTGCTTTCGGACTTACCTCATGTTTCGTGATTATCTCCAGACTCATTTGTGGTGCCTCAAAGAACAATGGTTCATTGTTTTCCGTGGCTAATATTCCATTGTGTACATGGACCACTTCTTCTTTATCCATTCACCTGTTGTTGGACATTTTGATTCCTTCACTGTCTTGGCTATTGTGAATAAGGCTGCACTGAAGCTTTTGCGGCCTTTGTCTTCTCGATTCTTGTCTTCTCCGGTGAGAGGTCCAATGGTGCGCCTGCTGGATTGAATGGTACCTCCATTTTTACTTTTAAACACAGCTCCTTTCTGTTCTCATTATTGGCCGTTACCCATTTACGTCTCACCAGAAGGTAGAGGGTACACAGTTCTCTAAAACCCCTTCAGCATTTATTGTTTGTAGACTATTTTCTGATGGTCCGTCGACTGGTGTAAGTTGAAACTTTTTGTAGATTAGATTGCATGGGTCTAACACTCCCTGAGGTTGAGCTTTTATCCATTTTTCTTTTTTTTTAAAGAGCGTGAGTAAAACGTTAATATTCATACTCTCTTTCTTGAAACATTTGCCTGTTTTGAATATTTTGTCCATTCCCTACTTCAGCACAATTTTTTAGGGCAGGTGTCCTTTACAGCCCTGAGTCCTTGTGAATGTTAAGTGACCATTAGCTGTGAGTTTAAAGCTTCTCTTGTAGGAAACGGCCACAAGGTGGCATCATTTCTCCTTTACCAAATTTGGTAACTGGGGAAACAGAGCCTTAATGGAAGTGGTGTTCTAGGTTGTAAATTAGAATGGAATGTGCCAGGAAAAAGCCCTTTATGTTTATGTCTCATTACTTCTTGTTCATATTTATAATTTACTTTTTATTTTTTATCCAAGCAAATTTGATTACAATGGTTTGTTTGTCCTAGTTGTGCAAATGTGGTTCTTTCACACATATACGGGTATCTATTCTTCCTCGCATCATTTTCCCATGTAGGTTACGACACAATGTTGAGTAGTCTTCTCCTGGTCTTCAGTACGTCTTTGGTGAGTATATATTTCACATGGTTTGTATATCTCTAGTAACCCCAATATGGTAATGTATCCAATCCTCATCCCTTTCTATTTGGTAAACCATAAGTTTTTTAATGAATCTGTGATTGCCTTTCTCTGTGGAAATATCTTCATTGGTATCAATTTTTAGGTAACTCCTAAAAGTGATATGATAGGATATGTGTCTTTTACTTTCTCACTTACTACAGGTGGTGTGATTACGTCTAAACTCATCTATGGTGCTTCAAATGGCATTGTTTCATTTATTTCACTAGTGAATATTCCATGTGTACATGGAGGAGTTCTTCTTTGTCCACCAATCTGTTGGTGGACTTTTTGGTTACCTCCATATCTTGGCTATTGTAATAGTGTGCAATGCAGATTTGCCTGCCTGTGTCTTTCCAATAATCTCTTCTTAGATTATTGGTCGAGGAGTGGGCCTGCTGGATCATATGGAGCTCAATGTTTACCTTTTTAAGGCACCTCCATTCTGTTCTCATTCGTGGCCCTTTCCAAGTCACGTCTCCCTTGAAGTTGAGGGTATGCATTTCTCCACAACAGCTTCAGCATTTATTGTTTGTAGTTTTCTTGCTGATGGTTTTTCTGACAAGTGTGAGCTGATACTCCTTTGTGGTTGAATTCGCATGTGCCTCATAATCTGTTGAAACTGAGCTTTAAGGCATATCCTTTTTATTTTTCAAGCTGTAATTACCCCTTAGTTCTTCAAAGTGTTCTCTTAAAGTATGTGTCACATTTTGAAATGTTTTGGCCATTACCTCCCTCAAGACATATTGAGGGCATGTTTCATTTACAGCCCTGCATTACTTCTTCCTATGAAATGACCATTAGCACAGGCCTTAGCTGTTTTTGCAGGTAACTGCCAGAGGGTGGCAGCCTTTCTATGTTCCCCACCCTGGTAACTAGGGAAATGCCCTTGCGGCCTGTGGTGTTTCTCGGTTATAAATTAGAGTGGAGTGTGCCCGGACAAACCCACACAAGATGATGTCTCTTTATTTTGTTGGATTTTTAAATTTAATTTTTATTTTTTATTGGAGTAATTTTCCACTGTGTACGTGGACCACTTCTACTTTGTGCATTCCTCGGTTGATGGACATTTTCATTGCTTCCAAGTGTTGGCTATGGTAAATATTGTTGGAGTGCAGGATTGCCAGCCTGTGACTTTTTTTTTTTTAATATTTATTTATTTATTTATTTATTTATTTATTTATTTATTTTTGGCTGTGTTGGATCTTCGTTTGTGCGCGAGGGCTTTCTGTAGTTGCGGCGAGCGTGGGCCACTCTTCATCGCGGTGAGTGGGTCTCTCACTATCGCGGCCTCTCTTGTTGCGGCGCACAGGCTCCAGGCGCGCAGGCTCAGTGGTTGTGGCTCACGGGCCCAGTTGCTCCGCGGCATGTGGGATCTTCCCAGACCCAGGCTGAAACCCGTGTGCCCTGCATTGGCAGGCAGACTCTCAACCAATTCACCACCAGGGAAGCCCCAAGCCTGTGACTTTTTCATTCTCATTTTCTCAGGTGATAGGCCCAGCAGTGTGTGTGATTGATTGACTGGTAGCACCATGTTACCCTTATCAAAGCACCTTCTTTGTGTTTTCATTAGTGGCTCTTACCATGTCCCCCTTAGAATCGAGGGTACGCATTTCTCTACAATCGCTTCAGCATTTATTATTTGCAGAATTTATGCTAATGTCCCTTCTGGCTGGTGTGAGCTGATAGGTTTTTGTACTTTGGGTTTGCATGTCTTGGAAAATTCATAAAACTCATCATTTTTCTCCGCCGTTTTCTTTTCTGTTAAAAAAAGGAAACATTTGGAAGTACAGTATAACTCTTGAAATTGTCTTCTTGGAAGCTTGCCCTCTGTTAAATTTTTTGGTCGATTTTCCAGGCCAGAATTTTATAGAGAGCAGGTGTCATTTACCGAACTGCAAGTTTGTTGAATATTTAGTGACCTTTAGCAATGGGTGTAAAGCTGCTGTTGTGGGAAGTGGCCTCAAGCAGGCAGCATTTCTCCATTCCCCAATCTGGGTACTAGGGCAGCAGAGCCTTTCTGGAAGTCTTGTTCCTAGGTTGCAAATTACTTTGGAATGTGCATGGAGCAAGCCCCATAAGTTTATGTCTCATTATTTCTTCTTGGTTTTTAAAAGTGTTTTAATTGGGGTAAAGCTTAGAATATTGTTTGTCCTAGGTGAAGACAATCTAGTTCATTTGTACATTATATATGTCTATTCAAGTACAGATCCTCTTCCCATATAAAATGTTACAGAGAGTTCCGCAGACCTCCCTTGTTATATGGTCTGTATTTTTGAGATATGTATATAATATGCGTTTGTACACATATAGTAACACTAATCTTAATTTATCCATTCCCCCCACCTTTCCTTTTAGATGAGCATAGTTTTATTTTCTAAGTCCGTGAGTGTCTTTCTCTGTGGAAATATGTTCATTTGTGTCAGTTATTAGATAACGCCTATAAGTGATATCACAGAATATAGGTCTTTTGCTTTCCGACTTACCTCATGTTCCGTGATTATCTCCAGACACATTTGTGGTGCCTCAGAGAGCAATGGTTCATTGTTTTCCATGGCTAATATTCCATTGTGTACATGAACCACTTCTTCTTTATCCATTCACCTGTTGTTGGACATTTTGATTCCTTCACTGTCTTGGCTATTGTGAATAAGGCTGCACTGAAGATTTTGCATCCTGTGTCTTCTCGATTCCTGTCTTCTCAGGTTATAGGTCCATTGGTACGCCTGCTGGATTGAATGGTACCTCCATTTTTACTTTTAAACGCAGCTCCTTTCTTTTCTCAATATTGGCTGTTACCCCTTTACGTCTCACCAGAAGGTAGAGGGTACACAGTTCTCTAAAACCCCTTCAGCACTTATTGTTTGTAGACTTTTTGCTGATGGTCAGTCGACTGTTGTAAGTTGAAACTTTTTCTAGATTAGATTGCATGGGTCTAACACTCCCTGAGGTTGAGCTTTTATCCATTTTCCTTTTTTTTAAAAGAGCGTGAGTAAAACGTTAATATTCATACTCTCTTCTTGAAACATTTGTCTGTTTTGAATTTTTTGTCCATTCCCTACTTCAGCACAATTTTTTAGGGCAGGTGTCCTTTACAGCCCTGAGTCCTTGTGAATGTTAAGTGACCATTAGCTGTGAGTTTAAATCTGCTCTTGCAGGAAACGGCCACAAGGTGGCATCATTTCTCCTTTACCAAATTTGGTAACTGGGGAAACAGAGCCTTAATGGAAGTGGTGTTCTAGGTTGTAAATTAGAATGGAATGTGCCAGGAAAAAGCCCTTTATGTTTATGTCTCATTACTTCTTGTTCATATTTATAATTTACTTTTTATTTTTTATCCAAGCAAATTTGATTACAATGGTTTGTTGGTTCTAGGTGTGCAAATGTGGTTCTTTCACACATATACGTGTATCTATTCTTCCTCGCATCCTTTTCCCATATAGGTTAAGACACAATGTTGAGTAGTCTTCTCCTGGTCTTCCGTACGTCTTTGGTGATTATATATTTCACATGGTTTGTATATCTCTGGTAACCCCAATATGGTAAATTATCCAATCCTCATCCCTTTCTATTTGGTGAACCATAAGTTTTTTAATGAATCTGTGATTGCCTGTCTCTGTGGAAATATCTTCATTGGTATCAATTTTTACGTAACTCCTAAAATTGATATGATAGGATATGTGTCTTTTACTTTCTCACTTACTACAGGTGGTGTGATTACGTCTAGACTCATCTATGGTGCTGCAAATGGCATTGTTTCATTTTTTTCCCTAGCGAATATTCCATCTGTACATGGAGGAGTTCTTCTTTGTCCACCCATATGTTGGTGGACTTTTGGTTACCTCCATATCTTGGCTATTGTAATACTGTGCAATGCAGATTTGCCTGCCTGTGTCTTTCCAATTCTCTCTTCTTAGATTATTGGTCGAGGAGTGGGCCTGCTGGATCATATGGTAGCTCAATGTTTCCCTTTTTAAGGCACCTCCATTTTGTTCTCATTCGTGGCCCTTTCCAAGTTACGTCCCCCTTGAAGTTGAGGGTATGCATTTCTCCACAACCGCTTCAGCATTTACTGTTTGTAGTTTTCTTGCTGATGGTTTTTCTGACAAGTGTGAGCTGATACCCCTTTATGGTTGAATTCACATGTGCCTCATAATCCATTGAAACTGAGCTTTAAGGCATATCCTTTTTATTTTTCAAGCTGTGATTACCTCTTAGTTCTTCAAAGTGTTCTCTTAAAGTATGTGTCACATTTTGAAATGTTTTGGCCATTACCTCCCTCAAGACATATTGAGGGCATGTTTCATTTACAGTCCTGCATTACTTCTTCCTATGAAATGACCATTAGCAAAGGCCTTAAAGCTGTTTTTGCAGGTTACTGCCAGAGGGTGGCAGCCTTTCTATGTTCCCCACCCTGGTAACTAGGGAAATGCCCTTGCGTCCTGTGGTGTTTCTCGGTTATAAATTAGAATGGAGTGTGCCCGGACAACCCCACACAAGCTGATGTCTCTTTACTTTTCTTGGATTTTTAAATTTAATTTTTATTTTTTATTGGAGTAACTTTCCACTGTGTACGTGGACCATTTCTACTTTGTGCATTCCCCGGTTGCTGGGCATTTTCATTGCTTCCAAGTGTTGGCTATGGTAAATATTGTTGGAGTGCAGGATTGCCAGCCTGTGACTTTTTTTTTTCAATATTTATTTATTTATTTATTTACTTATTTTTGGCTGTGTTGGATCTTCGTTTGTGCACGAGGGCTTTCTGTAGATGCGGCGAGCGGGAGCCACTCTTCATCGCGGTGCATGGGTCTCTCACTATCGCGGCCTCTCTTGTTGCGGAGCACAGGCTCTAGGCGCACAGGCTCAGGGGTTGTGGCTCACGGGCCCAGTTGCTCCGCGGCATGTGGGATCTTCCTAGACCGGGGCTCGAACCCATGTGCCCTGCATTGGCAGGCAGACTCTCAACCACTGCCCCACCAGGGAAGCCCCAAGCCTGTGAATTTTTCATTCTCATTTTCTCAGGTGATAGGCCCAGCTGTGGGTGTGATTGATTGACTGGTAGCACCGTGTTACCCTTATCAAAGCACCTTCTTTGTGTTTTCATTAGTGGCTCTTACCACGTCCCCCTTAGAATCAAGGGTACACATTTCTCCAGAATCGCTTCAGCATTTATTGTTTGCAGCATTTATGCTAATGTCCCTTCTGGCTGGTGTGAGCTGATAGGTTTTTGTACTTTGGGTTTGCATGTGTTTGAAAATTCAGAAAACTCATCATTTTTCTCCGCCGTTTTCTTTTCTGTTAAAAAAAGGAAACAGTTGGGAGTACAATATAACTCTTGAAATTGTCTTCTTGGAAGCTTGCCCTCTGTTAAATTTTTTGGTCGATTTTCCAGCGCTGAATTTTTTTAGAGAGCAGGTGTCATTTACCGAACTGCAAGTTTGTTGAATATTTAGTGACCTTTAGCAATGGGTTAAAAGCTGCTGTTGTGGGAAGTGGCCTCAAGCAGGCAGCATTCCTCCATTCCCCAATCTGGGTAGTAGGGCAGCAGAGCCTTTCTGGAAGTCGTGTTCCTCGGTTGTAAATTATATTGGAATGTGCATGGAGAAACCCCCATAAGTTTATGTCTCATTATTTCTTCTTGGATTTAAAAATTTTTTTAATTGGGGTAAAGCTTAGAATATTGTTTGTCCGAGGTGTACGCAATCTGGTTCATTTGTACATTATATATGTCTATTCAACTACAGATCCTCTTCCCATGAAAAATGTTACAGAGGGTTCCGCACACCTCCCTTCTATATGGTCGGTCTTTTTGAGATATGTATATAATATGTGTTTGTATACATATAGTAACACTAACCTTAATTTATCCACTCCCCCCACCTTTCCTTTTAGATGAGCATACTTTGTTTTCTAAGTCTGTGAGTGTCTTTCTCTGTGGAAATATGTTCATTTGTGTCAGTTTTTAGATAACGCCTATAAGTGACATCATAGAATATAGGTCTTTTGCTTTCGGACTTACCTCATGTTTCGTGATTATCTCCAGACTCATTTGTGGTGCCTCAAAGAACAATGGTTCATTGTTTTCCGTGGCTAATATTCCATTGTGTACATGGACCACTTCTTCTTTATCCATTCACCTCTTGTTGGACATTTTGATTCCTTCACTGTCTTGGCTATTGTGAATAAGGCTGCACTGAAGATTTTGCGTCCTGTGTCTTCTCGATTCCTGTCTTCTCAGGTTATAGGTCCATTGGTACGCCTGCTGGATTGAATGGTACCTCCATTTTTACTTTTAAACACAGCTCCTTTCTTTTCTCAATATTGGCTGTTACCCCTTTACGTCTCACCAGCAGGTAGAGGGTACACAGTTCTCTAAAACCCCTTCAGCATTTATTGTTTGTAGACTTTTTTCTGATGGTCAGTCGACTGGTGTAAGTTGAAACTTTTTGTAGATTAGATTGCATGGGTCTAACACTCCCTGAGGTTGAGCTTTTATCCATTTTTCTTTTTTTTTAAAGATCGTGAGTAAAATGTTAATATTCATACTCTCTTCTTGAAACATTTGCCTGTTTTGAATTTTTTGTCCATTCCCTACTTCAGCACAATTTTTTAGGGCAGCTGTCCTTTACAGCCCTGAGTCCTTGTGAATGTTAAGTGACCATTAGCTGTGAGTTTAAAGCTGCTCTTGTAGGAAACGGCCACAAGGTGGCATCATTTCTCCTTTACCAAATTTGGTAACTGGGGAAACAGAGCCTTAATGGAAGTGGTGTTCTAGGTTGTAAATTAGAATGGAATGTGCCAGGAAAAAGCCCTTTATGTTTATGTCTCATTACTTCTTGTTCATATTTATAATTTACTTTTTATTTTTTATCCAAGCATATTTGATTACAATGGTTTGTTGGTTCTAGGTGTGCAAATGTGGTTCTTTCACACATATACGTGTATCTATTCTTCCTCGCATCCTTTTCCCATATAGGTTAAGACAAAATGTTGAGTAGTCTTCTCCTGGTCTTCCGTACGTCTTTGGTGATTATATATTTCACATGGTTTGTATATCTCTGTTAACCCCAATATGGTAAATTATCCAATCCTCATCCCTTTCTATTTGGTGAACCATAAGTTTTTTAATGAATCTGTGATTGCCTTTCTCTGTGGAAATATCTTCATTGGTATCAATTTTTAAGTAACTCCTAAAAGTGATATGATAGGATATGTGTCTTTTACTTTCTCACTTACTACAGGTGGTGTGATTACGTCTAGACTCATCTATGGTGCTGCAAATGGCATTGTTTCATTTTTTTCACTAGCGAATATTCCATCTGTACATGGAGGAGTTCTTCTTTGTCCACCCATCTGTTGGTGGACTTTTGGTTACCTCCATATCTTGGCTATTGTAATACTGTGCAATGCAGATTTGCCTGCCTGTGTCTTTCCAATTCTCTCTTCTTAGATTATTGGTCGAGGAGTGGGCCTGCTGGATCATATGGTAGCTCAATGGTTTCCCTTTTTAAGGCACCTCCATTCTCTTCTCATTCGTGGCCCTTTCCAAGTTACGTCCCCCTTGAAGTTGAGGGTATGCATTTCTCCACAACCGCTTCAGCATTTACTGTTTGTAGTTTTCTTGCTGATGGTTTTTCTGACAAGTGTGAGCTGATACCCCTTTACGCTTGAATTCACATGTGCCTCATAATCCATTGAAACTGAGCTTTAAGGCATATCCTTTTTATTTTTCAAGCTGTGATTACCCCTTAGTTCTTCAAAGTGTTCTCTTAAAGTATGTGTCACATTTTGAAATGTTTTGGCCATTACCTCCCTCAAGACATATTGAGGGCATGTTTCATTTACAGTCCTGCATTACTTCTTCCTATGAAATGACCATTAGCACAAGCCTTGAAGCTGTTTTTGCAGGTAACTGAAAGAGGGTGGCAGCCTTTCTATGTTCCCCACCCTGGTAACTAGGGAAATGCCCTTGCGTCCTGTGGTGTTTCTCGGTTATAAATTAGAATGGAGTGTGCCCGGAAAACCCCACACAAGCTGATGTCTCTTTACTTTTGTTGGATTTTTAAATTTAATTTTTATTTTTTATTGGAGTAATTTTCCACTGTTTACGTGGACCATTTCTACTTTGTGCATTCCTCAGTTGCTGGACATTTTCATTGCTTCCAAGTGTTGGCTATGGTAAATATTGTTGGAGTGCAGGATTGCCAGCCTGTTACTTTTTTTTTTCAATATTTATTTATTTATTTATTTATTTATTTTTGGCTGTGTTGGATATTCGTTTGTGCACTAGGGCTTTCTGTAGATGCGGCGAGCGGGGGCCACTCTTTCATCGCGGTGCGTGGGTCTCTCACTATCGCGGCCTCTCTTGTTGCGGAGCACAGGCTCTAGGCGCGCAGGCTCAGGGGTTGTGGCTCACGGGCCCAGTTGCTCCACGGCATGTGGGACCTTCCCAGACCGGGGCTCAAACCCGTGTGCCCTGCATTGGCAGGCAGACTCTCAACCACTGCCCCACCAGGGAAGCCCCAAGCCTGTGACTTTTTCATTCTCATTTTCTCAGGTGATAGGCCCAGCAGTGGGTGTGATTGATTGACTGGTAGCACCGTCTTACCCTTATCAAAGCACCTTCTTTGTGTTTTCATTAGTGGCTCTTACCAAGTCCCCCTTAGAATGAAGGGTACGCATTTCTCCAGAATCGCTTCAGCATTTATTGTTTGCAGCATTTATGCTAATGTCCCTTCTGGCTGGTGTGAGCTGATAGGTTTTTGTACTTTGGGTTTGCATGTGTTTGAAAATTCAGAAAACTCATCATTTTTCTCCGCCGTTTTCTTTTCTGTTAAAAAAAGGAAACAGTTGGGAGTACAATATAACTCTTGAAATTGTCTTCTTGGAAGCTTGCCCTCTGTTCAATTTTTTGGTCGATTTTCCAGCCCAGAATTTTTTTAGAGAGCAGGTGTCATTTACCGAACTGCAAGTTTGTTGAATATTTAGTGACCTTTAGCAATGGGTGTAAAGCTGCTGTTGTGGGAAGTGGCCTCAAGCAGGCAGCATTCCTCCATTCCCCAATCTGGGTAGTAGGGCAGCAGAGCCTTTCTGGAAGTCGTGTTCCTCGTTTGTAAATTATATTGGAATGTGCATGGAGAAACCCCCATAAGTTTATGTCTCATTATTTCTTCTTGGATTTAAAAATTTTTTTAATTGGGGTAAAGCATAGAATATTGTTTGTCCGAGGTGTACGCAATCTGGTTCATTTGTACATTATATATGTCTATTCAAGTACAGATCCTCTTCCTATGTAAAATGTTACAGAGGGTTCCGCACACCTCCCTTCTATATGGTCGGTCTTTTTGAGATATGTATATAATATGTGTTTGTATACATATAGTAACACTAACCTTAATTTATCCACTCCCCCCACCTTTCCTTTTAGATGAGCATACTTTGTTTTCTATGTCTGTGAGTGTCTTTCTCTGTGGAAATATGTTCATTTGTGTCAGTTTTTAGATAACGCCTATAAGTGACATCATAGAATATAGGTCTTTTGGTTTCGGACTTACCTCATGTTTCGTGATTATCTCCAGACTCATTTGTGGTGCCTCAAAGAGCAATGGTTCATTGTTTTCCATGGCTAATATTCCATTGTGTACATGGACCACTTCTTCTTTATCCATTCACCTCTTGTTGGACATTTTGATTCCTTCACTGTCTTGGCTATTGTGAATAAGGCTGCACTGAAGCTTTTGCGGCCTGTGTCTTCTCGATTCTTGTCTTCTCCGGTGAGAGGTCCAAAGGTGCGCCTGCTGGATCGAATGGTACCTCCATTTTTACTTTTAAACACATCTCCTTTCTGTTCTCATTATTGGCCGTTACCCCTTTACGTCTCACCAGCAGGTAGAGGGTACACAGTTCTCTAAAACCCCTTCAGCATTTATTGTTTGTAGACTTTTTTCTGATGGTCAGTCGACTGGTGTAAGTTGAAACTTTTTGTAGATTAGATTGCATGGGTCTAACACTCCCTGAGGTTGAGCTTTTATCCATTTTTCTTTTTTTTTAAAGATCGTGAGTAAAATGTTAATATTCATACTCTCTTCTTGAAACATTTGCCTGTTTTGAATTTTTTGTCCATTCCCTACTTCAGCACAATTTTTTAGGGCAGCTGTCCTTTACAGCCCTGAGTCCTTGTGAATGTTAAGTGACCATTAGCTGTGAGTTTAAAGCTGCTCTTGTAGGAAACGGCCACAAGGTGGCATCATTTCTCCTTTACCAAATTTGGTAACTGGGGAAACAGAGCCTTAATGGAAGTGGTGTTCTAGGTTGTAAATTAGAATGGAATGTGCCAGGAAAAAGCCCTTTATGTTTATGTCTCATTACTTCTTGTTCATATTTATAATTTACTTTTTATTTTTTATCCAAGCATATTTGATTACAATGGTTTGTTGGTTCTAGGTGTGCAAATGTGGTTCTTTCACACATATACGTGTATCTATTCTTCCTCGCATCCTTTTCCCATATAGGTTAAGACACAATGTTGAGTAGTCTTCTCCTGGTCTTCCGTACGTCTTTGGTGATTATATATTTCACATGGTTTGTATATCTCTGTTAACCCCAATATGGTAAATTATCCAATCCTCATCCCTTTCTATTTGGTGAACCATAAGTTTTTTAATGAATCTGTGATTGCCTTTCTCTGTGGAAATATCTTCATTGGTATCAATTTTTAAGTAACTCCTAAAAGTGATATGATAGGATATGTGTCTTTTACTTTCTCACTTACTACAGGTGGTGTGATTACGTCTAGACTCATCTATGGTGCTGCAAATGGCATTGTTTCATTTTTTTCACTAGCGAATATTCCATCTGTACATGGAGGAGTTCTTCTTTGTCCACCCATCTGTTGGTGGACTTTTGGTTACCTCCATATCTTGGCTATTGTAATACTGTGCAATGCAGATTTGCCTGCCTGTGTCTTTCCAATTCTCTCTTCTTAGATTATTGGTCGAGGAGTGGGCCTGCTGGATCATATGGTAGCTCAATGGTTTCCCTTTTTAAGGCACCTCCATTCTCTTCTCATTCGTGGCCCTTTCCAAGTTACGTCCCCCTTGAAGTTGAGGGTATGCATTTCTCCACAACCGCTTCAGCATTTACTGTTTGTAGTTTTCTTGCTGATGGTTTTTCTGACAAGTGTGAGCTGATACCCCTTTACGCTTGAATTCACATGTGCCTCATAATCCATTGAAACTGAGCTTTAAGGCATATCCTTTTTATTTTTCAAGCTGTGATTACCCCTTAGTTCTTCAAAGTGTTCTCTTAAAGTATGTGTCACATTTTGAAATGTTTTGGCCATTACCTCCCTCAAGACATATTGAGGGCATGTTTCATTTACAGTCCTGCATTACTTCTTCCTATGAAATGACCATTAGCACAAGCCTTGAAGCTGTTTTTGCAGGTAACTGAAAGAGGGTGGCAGCCTTTCTATGTTCCCCACCCTGGTAACTAGGGAAATGCCCTTGCGTCCTGTGGTGTTTCTCGGTTATAAATTAGAATGGAGTGTGCCCGGAAAACCCCACACAAGCTGATGTCTCTTTACTTTTGTTGGATTTTTAAATTTAATTTTTATTTTTTATTGGAGTAATTTTCCACTGTTTACGTGGACCATTTCTACTTTGTGCATTCCTCAGTTGCTGGACATTTTCATTGCTTCCAAGTGTTGGCTATGGTAAATATTGTTGGAGTGCAGGATTGCCAGCCTGTTACTTTTTTTTTTCAATATTTATTTATTTATTTATTTATTTATTTTTGGCTGTGTTGGATCTTCTTTTGTGCACTAGGGCTTTCTGTAGATGCGGCGAGCGGGGGCCACTCTTTCATCGCGGTGCGTGGGTCTCTCACTATCGCGGCCTCTCTTGTTGCGGAGCACAGGCTCTAGGCGCGCAGGCTCAGGGGTTGTGGCTCACGGGCCCAGTTGCTCCACGGCATGTGGGACCTTCCCAGACCGGGGCTCGAACCCGTGTGCCCTGCATTGGCAGGCAGACTCTCAACCACTGCCCCACCAGGGAAGCCCCAAGCCTGTGACTTTTTCATTCTCATTTTCTCAGGTGATAGGCCCAGCAGTGGGTGTGATTGATTGACTGGTAGCACCGTCTTACCCTTATCAAAGCACCTTCTTTGTGTTTTCATTAGTGGCTCTTACCAAGTCCCCCTTAGAATGAAGGGTACGCATTTCTCCAGAATCGCTTCAGCATTTATTGTTTGCAGCATTTATGCTAATGTCCCTTCTGGCTGGTGTGAGCTGATAGGTTTTTGTACTTTGGGTTTGCATGTGTTTGAAAATTCAGAAAACTCATCATTTTTCTCCGCCGTTTTCTTTTCTGTTAAAAAAAGGAAACAGTTGGGAGTACAATATAACTCTTGAAATTGTCTTCTTGGAAGCTTGCCCTCTGTTCAATTTTTTGGTCGATTTTCCAGCCCAGAATTTTTTTAGAGAGCAGGTGTCATTTACCGAACTGCAAGTTTGTTGAATATTTAGTGACCTTTAGCAATGGGTGTAAAGCTGCTGTTGTGGGAAGTGGCCTCAAGCAGGCAGCATTCCTCCATTCCCCAATCTGGGTAGTAGGGCAGCAGAGCCTTTCTGGAAGTCGTGTTCCTCGTTTGTAAATTATATTGGAATGTGCATGGAGAAACCCCCATAAGTTTATGTCTCATTATTTCTTCTTGGATTTAAAAATTTTTTTAATTGGGGTAAAGCTTAGAATATTGTTTGTCCGAGGTGTACGCAATCTGGTTCATTTGTACATTATATATGTCTATTCAAGTACAGATCCTCTTCCTATGTAAAATGTTACAGAGGGTTCCGCACACCTCCCTTCTATATGGTCGGTCTTTTTGAGATATGTATATAATATGTGTTTGTATACATATAGTAACACTAACCTTAATTTATCCACTCCCCCCACCTTTCCTTTTAGATGAGCATACTTTGTTTTCTATGTCTGTGAGTGTCTTTCTCTGTGGAAATATGTTCATTTGTGTCAGTTTTTAGATAACGCCTATAAGTGACATCATAGAATATAGGTCTTTTGGTTTCGGACTTACCTCATGTTTCGTGATTATCTCCAGACTCATTTGTGGTGCCTCAAAGAGCAATGGTTCATTGTTTTCCATGGCTAATATTCCATTGTGTACATGGACCACTTCTTCTTTATCCATTCACCTCTTGTTGGACATTTTGATTCCTTCACTGTCTTGGCTATTGTGAATAAGGCTGCACTGAAGCTTTTGCGGCCTGTGTCTTCTCGATTCTTGTCTTCTCCGGTGAGAGGTCCAAAGGTGCGCCTGCTGGATCGAATGGTACCTCCATTTTTACTTTTAAACACATCTCCTTTCTGTTCTCATTATTGGCCGTTACCCCTTTACGTCTCACCAGCAGGTAGAGGGTACACAGTTCTCTAAAACCCCTTCAGCATTTATTGTTTGTAGACTTTTTTCTGATGGTCAGTCGACTGGTGTAAGTTGAAACTTTTTGTAGATTAGATTGCATGGGTCTAACACTCCCTGAGGTTGAGCTTTTATCCATTTTTCTTTTTTTTTAAAGATCGTGAGTAAAATGTTAATATTCATACTCTCTTCTTGAAACATTTGCCTGTTTTGAATTTTTTGTCCATTCCCTACTTCAGCACAATTTTTTAGGGCAGCTGTCCTTTACAGCCCTGAGTCCTTGTGAATGTTAAGTGACCATTAGCTGTGAGTTTAAAGCTGCTCTTGTAGGAAACGGCCACAAGGTGGCATCATTTCTCCTTTACCAAATTTGGTAACTGGGGAAACAGAGCCTTAATGGAAGTGGTGTTCTAGGTTGTAAATTAGAATGGAATGTGCCAGGAAAAAGCCCTTTATGTTTATGTCTCATTACTTCTTGTTCATATTTATAATTTACTTTTTATTTTTTATCCAAGCATATTTGATTACAATGGTTTGTTGGTTCTAGGTGTGCAAATGTGGTTCTTTCACACATATACGTGTATCTATTCTTCCTCGCATCCTTTTCCCATATAGATTAAGACAAAATGTTGAGTAGTCTTCTCCTGGTCTTCCGTACGTCTTTGGTGATTATATATTTCACATGGTTTGTATATCTCTGTTAACCCCAATATGGTAAATTATCCAATCCTCATCCCTTTCTATTTGGTGAACCATAAGTTTTTTAATGAATCTGTGATTGCCTTTCTCTGTGGAAATATCTTCATTGGTATCAATTTTTAAGTAACTCCTAAAAGTGATATGATAGGATATGTGTCTTTTACTTTCTCACTTACTACAGGTGGTGTGATTACGTCTAGACTCATCTATGGTGCTGCAAATGGCATTGTTTCATTTTTTTCACTAGCGAATATTCCATCTGTACATGGAGGAGTTCTTCTTTGTCCACCCATCTGTTGGTGGACTTTTGGTTACCTCCATATCTTGGCTATTGTAATACTGTGCAATGCAGATTTGCCTGCCTGTGTCTTTCCAATTCTCTCTTCTTAGATTATTGGTCGAGGAGTGGGCCTGCTGGATCATATGGTAGCTCAATGGTTTCCCTTTTTAAGGCACCTCCATTCTCTTCTCATTCGTGGCCCTTTCCAAGTTACGTCCCCCTTGAAGTTGAGGGTATGCATTTCTCCACAACCGCTTCAGCATTTACTGTTTGTAGTTTTCTTGCTGATGGTTTTTCTGACAAGTGTGAGCTGATACCCCTTTACGGTTGAATTCACATGTGCCTCATAATCCATTGAAACTGAGCTTTAAGGCATATCCTTTTTATTTTTCAAGCTGTGATTACCCCTTAGTTCTTCAAAGTGTTCTCTTAAAGTATGTGTCACATTTTGAAATGTTTTGGCCATTACCTCCCTCAAGACATATTGAGGGCATGTTTCATTTACAGTCCTGCATTACTTCTTCCTATGAAATGACCATTAGCACAAGCCTTGAAGCTGTTTTTGCAGGTAACTGAAAGAGGGTGGCAGCCTTTCTATGTTCCACACCCTGGTAACTAGGGAAATGCCCTTGCGTCCTGTGGTGTTTCTCGGTTATAAATTAGAATGGAGTGTGCCCGGAAAACCCCACACAAGCTGATGTCTCTTTACTTTTGTTGGATTTTTAAATTTAATTTTTATTTTTTATTGGAGTAATTTTCCACTGTTTACGTGGACCATTTCTACTTTGTGCATTCCTCAGTTGCTGGACATTTTCATTGCTTCCAAGTGTTGGCTATGGTAAATACTGTTGGAGTGCAGGATTGCCAGCCTGTTACTTTTTTTTTTCAATATTTATTTATTTATTTATTTATTTATTTATTTTTGGCTGTGTTGGATCTTCGTTTGTGCACTAGGGCTTTCTGTAGATGCGGCGAGCGGGGGCCACTCTTTCATCGCGGTGCGTGGGTCTCTCACTATCGCGGCCTCTCTTGTTGCGGAGCACAGGCTCTAGGCGCGCAGGCTCAGGGGTTGTGGCTCACGGGCCCAGTTGCTCCACGGCATGTGGGACCTTCCCAGACCGGGGCTCGAACCCGTGTGCCCTGCATTGGCAGGCAGACTCTCAACCACTGCCCCACCAGGGAAGCCCCAAGCCTGTGACTTTTTCATTCTCATTTTCTCAGGTGATAGGCCCAGCAGTGGGTGTGATTGATTGACTGGTAGCACCGTCTTACCCTTATCAAAGCACCTTCTTTGTGTTTTCATTAGTGGCTCTTACCAAGTCCCCCTTAGAATCAAGGGTACGCATTTCTCCAGAATCGCTTCAGCATTTATTGTTTGCAGCATTTATGCTAATGTCCCTTCTGGCTGGTGTGAGCTGATAGGTTTTTGTACTTTGGGTTTGCATGTGTTTGAAAATTCAGAAAACTCATCATTTTTCTCCGCCGTTTTCTTTTCTGTTAAAAAAAGGAAGCAGTTGGGAGTACAATATAACTCTTGAAATTGTCTTCTTGGAAGCTTGCCCTCTGTTAAATTTTTTGGTCGATTTTCCAGCCCAGAATTTTTTTAGAGAGCAGGTGTCATTTACCGAACTGCAAGTTTGTTGAATATTTAGTGACCTTTAGCAATGGGTGTAAAGCTGCTGTTGTGGGAAGTGGCCTCAAGCAGGCAGCATTCCTCCATTCCCCAATCTGGGTAGTAGGGCAGCAGAGCCTTTCTGGAAGTCGTGTTCCTCGTTTGTAAATTATATTGGAATGTGCATGGAGAAACCCCCATAAGTTTATGTCTCATTATTTCTTCTTGGATTTAAAAATTTTTTTAATTGGGGTAAAGCTTAGAATATTGTTTGTCCGAGGTGTACGCAATCTGGTTCATTTGTACATTATATATGTCTATTCAAGTACAGATCCTCTTCCTATGTAAAATGTTACAGAGGGTTCCGCACACCTCCCTTCTATATGGTCGGTCTTTTTGAGATATGTATATAATATGTGTTTGTATACATATAGTAACACTAACCTTAATTTATCCACTCCCCCCACCTTTCCTTTTAGATGAGCATACTTTGTTTTCTATGTCTGTGAGTGTCTTTCTCTGTGGAAATATGTTCATTTGTGTCAGTTTTTAGATAACGCCTATAAGTGACATCATAGAATATAGGTCTTTTGGTTTCGGACTTACCTCATGTTTCGTGATTATCTCCAGACTCATTTGTGGTGCCTCAAAGAGCAATGGTTCATTGTTTTCCATGGCTAATATTCCATTGTGTACATGGACCACTTCTTCTTTATCCATTCACCTCTTGTTGGACATTTTGATTCCTTCACTGTCTTGGCTATTGTGAATAAGGCTGCACTGAAGCTTTTGCGGCCTGTGTCTTCTCGATTCTTGTCTTCTCCGGTGAGAGGTCCAAAGGTGCGCCTGCTGGATCGAATGGTACCTCCATTTTTACTTTTAAACACATCTCCTTTCTGTTCTCATTATTGGCCGTTACCCCTTTACGTCTCACCAGCAGGTAGAGGGTACACAGTTCTCTAAAACCCCTTCAGCATTTATTGTTTGTAGACTTTTTTCTGATGGTCAGTCGACTGGTGTAAGTTGAAACTTTTTGTAGATTAGATTGCATGGGTCTAACACTCCCTGAGGTTGAGCTTTTATCCATTTTTCTTTTTTTTTAAAGATCGTGAGTAAAACGTTAATATTCATACTCTCTTCTTGAAACATTTGCCTGTTTTGAATTTTTTGTCCATTCCCTACTTCAGCACAATTTTTTAGGGCAGCTGTCCTTTACAGCCCTGAGTCCTTGTGAATGTTAAGTGACCATTAGCTGTGAGTTTAAAGCTGCTCTTGTAGGAAACGGCCACAAGGTGGCATCATTTCTCCTTTACCAAATTTGGTAACTGGGGAAACAGAGCCTTAATGGAAGTGGTGTTCTAGGTTGTAAATTAGAATGGAATGTGCCAGGAAAAAGCCCTTTATGTTTATGTCTCATTACTTCTTGTTCATATTTATAATTTACTTTTTATTTTTTATCCAAGCATATTTGATTACAATGGTTTGTTGGTTCTAGGTGTGCAAATGTGGTTCTTTCACACATATACGTGTATCTATTCTTCCTCGCATCCTTTTCCCATATAGGTTAAGACAAAATGTTGAGTAGTCTTCTCCTGGTCTTCCGTACATCTTTGGTGATTATATATTTCACATGGTTTGTATATCTCTGTTAACCCCAATATGGTAAATTATCCAATCCTCATCCCTTTCTATTTGGTGAACCATAAGTTTTTTAATGAATCTGTGATTGCCTTTCTCTGTGGAAATATCTTCATTGGTATCAATTTTTAAGTAACTCCTAAAAGTGATATGATAGGATATGTGTCTTTTACTTTCTCACTTACTACAGGTGGTGTGATTACGTCTAGACTCATCTATGGTGCTGCAAATGGCATTGTTTCATTTTTTTCACTAGCGAATATTCCATCTGTACATGGAGGAGTTCTTCTTTGTCCACCCATCTGTTGGTGGACTTTTGGTTACCTCCATATCTTGGCTATTGTAATACTGTGCAATGCAGATTTGCCTGCCTGTGTCTTTCCAATTCTCTCTTCTTAGATTATTGGTCGAGGAGTGGGCCTGCTGGATCATATGGTAGCTCAATGGTTTCCCTTTTTAAGGCACCTCCATTCTCTTCTCATTCGTGGCCCTTTCCAAGTTACGTCCCCCTTGAAGTTGAGGGTATGCATTTCTCCACAACCGCTTCAGCATTTACTGTTTGTAGTTTTCTTGCTGATGGTTTTTCTGACAAGTGTGAGCTGATACCCCTTTATGGTTGAATTCACATGTGCCTCATAATCCATTGAAACTGAGCTTTAAGGCATATCCTTTTTATTTTTCAAGCTGTGATTACCCCTTAGTTCTTCAAAGTGTTCTCTTAAAGTATGTGTCACATTTTGAAATGTTTTGGCCATTACCTCCCTCAAGACATATTGAGGGCATGTTTCATTTACAGTCCTGCATTACTTCTTCCTATGAAATGACCATTAGCACAAGCCTTGAAGCTGTTTTTGCAGGTAACTGAAAGAGGGTGGCAGCCTTTCTATGTTCCACACCCTGGTAACTAGGGAAATGCCCTTGCGTCCTGTGGTGTTTCTCGGTTATAAATTAGAATGGAGTGTGCCCGGAAAACCCCACACAAGCTGATGTCTCTTTACTTTTGTTGGATTTTTAAATTTAATTTTTATTTTTTATTGGAGTAATTTTCCACTGTTTACGTGGACCATTTCTACTTTGTGCATTCCTCAGTTGCTGGACATTTTCATTGCTTCCAAGTGTTGGCTATGGTAAATATTGTTGGAGTGCAGGATTGCCAGCCTGTTACTTTTTTTTTTCAATATTTATTTATTTATTTATTTATTTATTTTTGGCTGTGTTGGATCTTCGTTTGTGCACTAGGGCTTTCTGTAGATGCGGCGAGCGGGGGCCACTCTTTCATCGCGGTGCGTGGGTCTCTCACTATCGCGGCCTCTCTTGTTGCGGAGCACAGGCTCTAGGCGCGCAGGCTCAGGGGTTGTGGCTCACGGGCCCAGTTGCTCCACGGCATGTGGGACCTTCCCAGACCGGGGCTCGAACCCGTGTGCCCTGCATTGGCAGGCAGACTCTCAACCACTGCCCCACCAGGGAAGCCCCAAGCCTGTGACTTTTTCATTCTCATTTTCTCAGGTGATAGGCCCAGCAGTGGGTGTGATTGATTGACTGGTAGCACCGTCTTACCCTTATCAAAGCACCTTCTTTGTGTTTTCATTAGTGGCTCTTACCAAGTCCCCCTTAGAATCAAGGGTACGCATTTCTCCAGAATCGCTTCAGCATTTATTGTTTGCAGCATTTATGCTAATGTCCCTTCTGGCTGGTGTGAGCTGATAGGTTTTTGTACTTTGGGTTTGCATGTGTTTGAAAATTCAGAAAACTCATCATTTTTCTCCGCCGTTTTCTTTTCTGTTAAAAAAAGGAAACAGTTGGGAGTACAATATAACTCTTGAAATTGTCTTCTTGGAAGCTTGCCCTCTGTTCAATTTTTTGGTCGATTTTCCAGCCCAGAATTTTTTTAGAGAGCAGGTGTCATTTACCGAACTGCAAGTTTGTTGAATATTTAGTGACCTTTAGCAATGGGTGTAAAGCTGCTGTTGTGGGAAGTGGCCTCAAGCAGGCAGCATTCCTCCATTCCCCAATCTGGGTAGTAGGGCAGCAGAGCCTTTCTGGAAGTCGTGTTCCTCGTTTGTAAATTATATTGGAATGTGCATGGAGAAACCCCCATAAGTTTATGTCTCATTATTTCTTCTTGGATTTAAAAATTTTTTTAATTGGGGTAAAGCTTAGAATATTGTTTGTCCGAGGTGTACGCAATCTGGTTCATTTGTACATTATATATGTCTATTCAAGTACAGATCCTCTTCCTATGTAAAATGTTACAGAGGGTTCCGCACACCTCCCTTCTATATGGTCGGTCTTTTTGAGATATGTATATAATATGTGTTTGTATACATATAGTAACACTAACCTTAATTTATCCACTCCCCCCACCTTTCCTTTTAGATGAGCATACTTTGTTTTCTATGTCTGTGAGTGTCTTTCTCTGTGGAAATATGTTCATTTGTGTCAGTTTTTAGATAACGCCTATAAGTGACATCATAGAATATAGGTCTTTTGGTTTCGGACTTACCTCATGTTTCGTGATTATCTCCAGACTCATTTGTGGTGCCTCAAAGAGCAATGGTTCATTGTTTTCCATGGCTAATATTCCATTGTGTACATGGACCACTTCTTCTTTATCCATTCACCTCTTGTTGGACATTTTGATTCCTTCACTGTCTTGGCTATTGTGAATAAGGCTGCACTGAAGCTTTTGCGGCCTGTGTCTTCTCGATTCTTGTCTTCTCCGGTGAGAGGTCCAAAGGTGCGCCTGCTGGATCGAATGGTACCTCCATTTTTACTTTTAAACACATCTCCTTTCTGTTCTCATTATTGGCCGTTACCCCTTTACGTCTCACCAGCAGGTAGAGGGTACACAGTTCTCTAAAACCCCTTCAGCATTTATTGTTTGTAGACTTTTTTCTGATGGTCAGTCGACTGGTGTAAGTTGAAACTTTTTGTAGATTAGATTGCATGGGTCTAACACTCCCTGAGGTTGAGCTTTTATCCATTTTTCTTTTTTTTTAAAGATCGTGAGTAAAATGTTAATATTCATACTCTCTTCTTGAAACATTTGCCTGTTTTGAATTTTTTGTCCATTCCCTACTTCAGCACAATTTTTTAGGGCAGCTGTCCTTTACAGCCCTGAGTCCTTGTGAATGTTAAGTGACCATTAGCTGTGAGTTTAAAGCTGCTCTTGTAGGAAACGGCCACAAGGTGGCATCATTTCTCCTTTACCAAATTTGGTAACTGGGGAAACAGAGCCTTAATGGAAGTGGTGTTCTAGGTTGTAAATTAGAATGGAATGTGCCAGGAAAAAGCCCTTTATGTTTATGTCTCATTACTTCTTGTTCATATTTATAATTTACTTTTTATTTTTTATCCAAGCATATTTGATTACAATGGTTTGTTGGTTCTAGGTGTGCAAATGTGGTTCTTTCACACATATACGTGTATCTATTCTTCCTCGCATCCTTTTCCCATATAGGTTAAGACAAAATGTTGAGTAGTCTTCTCCTGGTCTTCCGTACGTCTTTGGTGATTATATATTTCACATGGTTTGTATATCTCTGTTAACCCCAATATGGTAAATTATCCAATCCTCATCCCTTTCTATTTGGTGAACCATAAGTTTTTTAATGAATCTGTGATTGCCTTTCTCTGTGGAAATATCTTCATTGGTATCAATTTTTAAGTAACTCCTAAAAGTGATATGATAGGATATGTGTCTTTTACTTTCTCACTTACTACAGGTGGTGTGATTACGTCTAGACTCATCTATGGTGCTGCAAATGGCATTGTTTCATTTTTTTCACTAGCGAATATTCCATCTGTACATGGAGGAGTTCTTCTTTGTCCACCCATCTGTTGGTGGACTTTTGGTTACCTCCATATCTTGGCTATTGTAATACTGTGCAATGCAGATTTGCCTGCCTGTGTCTTTCCAATTCTCTCTTCTTAGATTATTGGTCGAGGAGTGGGCCTGCTGGATCATATGGTAGCTCAATGGTTTCCCTTTTTAAGGCACCTCCATTCTCTTCTCATTCGTGGCCCTTTCCAAGTTACGTCCCCCTTGAAGTTGAGGGTATGCATTTCTCCACAACCGCTTCAGCATTTACTGTTTGTAGTTTTCTTGCTGATGGTTTTTCTGACAAGTGTGAGCTGATACCCCTTTACGGTTGAATTCACATGTGCCTCATAATCCATTGAAACTGAGTTTTAAGGCATATCCTTTTTATTTTTCAAGCTGTGATTACCCCTTAGTTCTTCAAAGTGTTCTCTTAAAGTATGTGTCACATTTTGAAATGTTTTGGCCATTACCTCCCTCAAGACATATTGAGGGCATGTTTCATTTACAGTCCTGCATTACTTCTTCCTATGAAATGACCATTAGCACAAGCCTTGAAGCTGTTTTTGCAGGTAACTGAAAGAGGGTGGCAGCCTTTCTATGTTCCACACCCTGGTAACTAGGGAAATGCCCTTGCGTCCTGTGGTGTTTCTCGGTTATAAATTAGAATGGAGTGTGCCCGGAAAACCCCACACAAGCTGATGTCTCTTTACTTTTGTTGGATTTTTAAATTTAATTTTTATTTTTTATTGGAGTAATTTTCCACTGTTTACGTGGACCATTTCTACTTTGTGCATTCCTCAGTTGCTGGACATTTTCATTGCTTCCAAGTGTTGGCTATGGTAAATATTGTTGGAGTGCAGGATTGCCAGCCTGTTACTTTTTTTTTTCAATATTTATTTATTTATTTATTTATTTATTTTTGGCTGTGTTGGATCTTCGTTTGTGCACTAGGGCTTTCTGTAGATGCGGCGAGCGGGGGCCACTCTTTCATCGCGGTGCGTGGGTCTCTCACTATCGCGGCCTCTCTTGTTGCGGAGCACAGGCTCTAGGCGCGCAGGCTCAGGGGTTGTGGCTCACGGGCCCAGTTGCTCCACGGCATGTGGGACCTTCCCAGACCGGGGCTCGAACCCGTGTGCCCTGCATTGGCAGGCAGACTCTCAACCACTGCCCCACCAGGGAAGCCCCAAGCCTGTGACTTTTTCATTCTCATTTTCTCAGGTGATAGGCCCAGCAGTGCGTGTGATTGATTGACTGGTAGCACCGTCTTACCCTTATCAAAGCACCTTCTTTGTGTTTTCATTAGTGGCTCTTACCAAGTCCCCCTTAGAATCAAGGGTACGCATTTCTCCAGAATCGCTTCAGCATTTATTGTTTGCAGCATTTATGCTAATGTCCCTTCTGGCTGGTGTGAGCTGATAGGTTTTTGTACTTTGGGTTTGCATGTGTTTGAAAATTCAGAAAACTCATCATTTTTCTCCGCCGTTTTCTTTTCTGTTAAAAAAAGGAAACAGTTGGGAGTACAATATAACTCTTGAAATTGTCTTCTTGGAAGCTTGCCCTCTGTTCAATTTTTTGGTCGATTTTCCAGCCCAGAATTTTTTTAGAGAGCAGGTGTCATTTACCGAACTGCAAGTTTGTTGAATATTTAGTGACCTTTAGCAATGGGTGTAAAGCTGCTGTTGTGGGAAGTGGCCTCAAGCAGGCAGCATTCCTCCATTCCCCAATCTGGGTAGTAGGGCAGCAGAGCCTTTCTGGAAGTCGTGTTCCTCGTTTGTAAATTATATTGGAATGTGCATGGAGAAACCCCCATAAGTTTATGTCTCATTATTTCTTCTTGGATTTAAAAATTTTTTTAATTGGGGTAAAGCTTAGAATATTGTTTGTCCGAGGTGTACGCAATCTGGTTCATTTGTACATTATATATGTCTATTCAAGTACAGATCCTCTTCCTATGTAAAATGTTACAGAGGGTTCCGCACACCTCCCTTCTATATGGTCGGTCTTTTTGAGATATGTATATAATATGTGTTTGTATACATATAGTAACACTAACCTTAATTTATCCACTCCCCCCACCTTTCCTTTTAGATGAGCATACTTTGTTTTCTATGTCTGTGAGTGTCTTTCTCTGTGGAAATATGTTCATTTGTGTCAGTTTTTAGATAACGCCTATAAGTGACATCATAGAATATAGGTCTTCTGGTTTCGGACTTACCTCATGTTTCGTGATTATCTCCAGACTCATTTGTGGTGCCTCAAAGAGCAATGGTTCATTGTTTTCCATGGCTAATATTCCATTGTGTACATGGACCACTTCTTCTTTATCCATTCACCTCTTGTTGGACATTTTGATTCCTTCACTGTCTTGGCTATTGTGAATAAGGCTGCACTGAAGATTTTGCGTCCTGTGTCTTCTCGATTCCTGTCTTCTCAGGTTATAGGTCCATTGGTACGCCTGCTGCATTGAATGGTACCTCCATTTTTGCTTTTAAACACAGCTCCTTTCTTTTCTCAATATTGGCTGTTACCCCTTTACGTCTCACCAGAAGGTAGAGGGTACACAGTTCTCTAAAACCCCTTCAGCACTTATTGTTTGTAGACTTTTTGCTGATGGTCAGTCCACTGGTGTAAGTTGAAACTTTTTCTAGATTAGATTGCATGGGTCTAACATTCCCTGAGGTTGAGCTTTTATCCATTTTCCTTTTTTTTAAAAGAGCGTGAGTAAAACGTTAATATTCATACTCTCTTCTTGAAACATTTGCCTGTTTTGAATTTTTGTCCATTCCCTACTTCAGCACAATTTTTTAGGGCAGGTGTCCTTTACAGCCCTGAGTCCTTGTGAATTTTAAGTGACCATTAGCTGTGAGTTTAAAGCTGCTCTTGTAGGAAATGGCCACAAGGTGGCATCATTTCTCCTTTACCAAATTTGGTAACTGGGGAAACAGAGCCTTAAAGGAAGTGGTGTTCTAGGTTGTAAATTAGAATGGAATGTGCCAGGAAAAAGCCCCTTATGTTTATGTCTCATTACTTCTTGTTCAAATTTATAATTTACTTTTTATTTTTTATCCAAGCAAATGTGATTACAATGGTTTGTTTGTCCTAGTTGTGCAAATGTGGTTCTTTCACACATATACGGGTATCTATTCTTCCTCGCATCCTTTTCCCATGTAGGTTATGACAGAATGTTGAGTAGTCTTCTCCTGGTCTTCCGTACGTCTTTGGTGATTATATATTTCACATGGTTTGTATATCTCTGTTAACCCCAATATGGTAAATTATCCAATCCTCATCCCTTTCTATTTGGTGAACCATAAGTTTTTTAATGAATCTGTGATTGCCTTTCTCTGTGGAAATATCTTCATTGGTATCA
This sequence comes from Balaenoptera physalus, assembly GCF_965194825.1. Lineage (NCBI taxonomy): Eukaryota > Metazoa > Chordata > Mammalia > Artiodactyla > Balaenopteridae > Balaenoptera > Balaenoptera physalus. The sequence goes on from NW_028126044.1 coordinate 367,531, forward strand.
ATTTTTAAGTAACTCCTAAAAGTGATATGATAGGATATGTGTCTTTTACTTTCTCACTTACTACAGGTGGTGTGATTACGTCTAGACTCATCTATGGTGCTGCAAATGGCATTGTTTCATTTTTTTCACTAGCGAATATTCCATCTGTACATGGAGGAGTTCTTCTTTGTCCACCCATCTGTTGGTGGACTTTTGGTTACCTCCATATCTTGGCTATTGTAATACTGTGCAATGCAGATTTGCCTGCCTGTGTCTTTCCAATTCTCTCTTCTTAGATTATTGGTCGAGGAGTGGGCCTGCTGGATCATATGGTAGCTCAATGGTTTCCCTTTTTAAGGCACCTCCATTCTCTTCTCATTCGTGGCCCTTTCCAAGTTACGTCCCCCTTGAAGTTGAGGGTATGCATTTCTCCACAACCGCTTCAGCATTTACTGTTTGTAGTTTTCTTGCTGATGGTTTTTCTGACAAGTGTGAGCTGATACCCCTTTACGGTTGAATTCACATGTGCCTCATAATCCATTGAAACTGAGTTTTAAGGCATATCCTTTTTATTTTTCAAGCTGTGATTACCCCTTAGTTCTTCAAAGTGTTCTCTTAAAGTATGTGTCACATTTTGAAATGTTTTGGCCATTACCTCCCTCAAGACATATTGAGGGCATGTTTCATTTACAGTCCTGCATTACTTCTTCCTATGAAATGACCATTAGCACAAGCCTTGAAGCTGTTTTTGCAGGTAACTGAAAGAGGGTGGCAGCCTTTCTATGTTCCACACCCTGGTAACTAGGGAAATGCCCTTGCGTCCTGTGGTGTTTCTCGGTTATAAATTAGAATGGAGTGTGCCCGGAAAACCCCACACAAGCTGATGTCTCTTTACTTTTGTTGGATTTTTAAATTTAATTTTTATTTTTTATTGGAGTAATTTTCCACTGTTTACGTGGACCATTTCTACTTTGTGCATTCCTCAGTTGCTGGACATTTTCATTGCTTCCAAGTGTTGGCTATGGTAAATATTGTTGGAGTGCAGGATTGCCAGCCTGTTACTTTTTTTTTTCAATATTTATTTATTTATTTATTTATTTATTTTTGGCTGTGTTGGATCTTCGTTTGTGCACTAGGGCTTTCTGTAGATGCGGCGAGCGGGGGCCACTCTTTCATCGCGGTGCGTGGGTCTCTCACTATCGCGGCCTCTCTTGTTGCGGAGCACAGGCTCTAGGCGCGCAGGCTCAGGGGTTGTGGCTCACGGGCCCAGTTGCTCCACGGCATGTGGGACCTTCCCAGACCGGGGCTCGAACCCGTGTGCCCTGCATTGGCAGGCAGACTCTCAACCACTGCCCCACCAGGGAAGCCCCAAGCCTGTGACTTTTTCATTCTCATTTTCTCAGGTGATAGGCCCAGCAGTGCGTGTGATTGATTGACTGGTAGCACCGTCTTACCCTTATCAAAGCACCTTCTTTGTGTTTTCATTAGTGGCTCTTACCAAGTCCCCCTTAGAATCAAGGGTACGCATTTCTCCAGAATCGCTTCAGCATTTATTGTTTGCAGCATTTATGCTAATGTCCCTTCTGGCTGGTGTGAGCTGATAGGTTTTTGTACTTTGGGTTTGCATGTGTTTGAAAATTCAGAAAACTCATCATTTTTCTCCGCCGTTTTCTTTTCTGTTAAAAAAAGGAAACAGTTGGGAGTACAATATAACTCTTGAAATTGTCTTCTTGGAAGCTTGCCCTCTGTTCAATTTTTTGGTCGATTTTCCAGCCCAGAATTTTTTTAGAGAGCAGGTGTCATTTACCGAACTGCAAGTTTGTTGAATATTTAGTGACCTTTAGCAATGGGTGTAAAGCTGCTGTTGTGGGAAGTGGCCTCAAGCAGGCAGCATTCCTCCATTCCCCAATCTGGGTAGTAGGGCAGCAGAGCCTTTCTGGAAGTCGTGTTCCTCGTTTGTAAATTATATTGGAATGTGCATGGAGAAACCCCCATAAGTTTATGTCTCATTATTTCTTCTTGGATTTAAAAATTTTTTTAATTGGGGTAAAGCTTAGAATATTGTTTGTCCGAGGTGTACGCAATCTGGTTCATTTGTACATTATATATGTCTATTCAAGTACAGATCCTCTTCCTATGTAAAATGTTACAGAGGGTTCCGCACACCTCCCTTCTATATGGTCGGTCTTTTTGAGATATGTATATAATATGTGTTTGTATACATATAGTAACACTAACCTTAATTTATCCACTCCCCCCACCTTTCCTTTTAGATGAGCATACTTTGTTTTCTATGTCTGTGAGTGTCTTTCTCTGTGGAAATATGTTCATTTGTGTCAGTTTTTAGATAACGCCTATAAGTGACATCATAGAATATAGGTCTTCTGGTTTCGGACTTACCTCATGTTTCGTGATTATCTCCAGACTCATTTGTGGTGCCTCAAAGAGCAATGGTTCATTGTTTTCCATGGCTAATATTCCATTGTGTACATGGACCACTTCTTCTTTATCCATTCACCTCTTGTTGGACATTTTGATTCCTTCACTGTCTTGGCTATTGTGAATAAGGCTGCACTGAAGATTTTGCGTCCTGTGTCTTCTCGATTCCTGTCTTCTCAGGTTATAGGTCCATTGGTACGCCTGCTGCATTGAATGGTACCTCCATTTTTGCTTTTAAACACAGCTCCTTTCTTTTCTCAATATTGGCTGTTACCCCTTTACGTCTCACCAGAAGGTAGAGGGTACACAGTTCTCTAAAACCCCTTCAGCACTTATTGTTTGTAGACTTTTTGCTGATGGTCAGTCCACTGGTGTAAGTTGAAACTTTTTCTAGATTAGATTGCATGGGTCTAACATTCCCTGAGGTTGAGCTTTTATCCATTTTCCTTTTTTTTAAAAGAGCGTGAGTAAAACGTTAATATTCATACTCTCTTCTTGAAACATTTGCCTGTTTTGAATTTTTGTCCATTCCCTACTTCAGCACAATTTTTTAGGGCAGGTGTCCTTTACAGCCCTGAGTCCTTGTGAATTTTAAGTGACCATTAGCTGTGAGTTTAAAGCTGCTCTTGTAGGAAATGGCCACAAGGTGGCATCATTTCTCCTTTACCAAATTTGGTAACTGGGGAAACAGAGCCTTAAAGGAAGTGGTGTTCTAGGTTGTAAATTAGAATGGAATGTGCCAGGAAAAAGCCCCTTATGTTTATGTCTCATTACTTCTTGTTCAAATTTATAATTTACTTTTTATTTTTTATCCAAGCAAATGTGATTACAATGGTTTGTTTGTCCTAGTTGTGCAAATGTGGTTCTTTCACACATATACGGGTATCTATTCTTCCTCGCATCCTTTTCCCATGTAGGTTATGACAGAATGTTGAGTGGTCTTCTCCTGGTCTTCAGTACGTCTTTGGTGAGTATATATTTCACATGGTTTGTATATCTGTGTTAACCCCAATATGGTAATGTATCCAATCCTCATCCCTTTCTATTTGGTAAACCATAAGTTTTTTAATGAATCTGTGATTGCCTTTCTCTGTGGAAATATCTTCATTGGTATCAATTTTTAGGTAACTCCTAAAAGTGATATGATAGGATATGTGTCTTTTACTTTCTCACTTACTACAGGTGGTGTGATTACGTCTAGACTCATCTATGGTGCTGCAAATGGCATTGTTTCATTTTTTTCACTAGCGAATATTCCATCTGTACATGGAGGAGTTCTTCTTTGTCCACCCATCTGTTGGTGGACTTTTTGGTTACCTCCATATCTTGGCTATTGTAATAGTGTGCAATGCAGATTTGCCTGCCTGTGTCTTTCCAATTCTCTCTTCTTAGATTATTGGTCGAGGAGTGGGCCTGCTGGATCATATGGAGCTCAATGTTTACCTTTTTAAGGCACCTCCACTCTGTTCTCATTCGTGGCCCTTTCCAAGTTACGTCTCCCTTGAAGTTGAGGGTATGCATTTCTCCACAACAGCTTCAGCATTTATTGTTTGTAGTTTTCTTGCTGATGGTTTTTCTGACAAGTGTGAGCTGATACTCCTTTGTGGTTGAATTCGCATGTGCCTCATAATCCGTTGAAACTGAGCTTTAAGGCATATCCTTTTTATTTTTCAAGCTGTAATTACCCCTTAGTTCTTCAAAGTGTTCTCTTAAAGTATGTGTCACATTTTGAAATGTTTTGGCCATTACCTCCCTCAAGACATATTGAGGGCATGTTTCATTTACAGCCCTGCATTACTTCTTCCTATGAAATGACCATTAGCACAGGCCTTAGCTGTTTTTGCAGGTAACTGCCAGAGGGTGGCAGCCTTTCTATGTTCCCCACCCTTGTAACTAGGGAAATGCCCTTGCGGCCTGTGGTGTTTCTCGGTTATAAATTAGAGTGGAGTGTGCCCGGACAAACCCACACAAGATGATGTCTCTTTACTTTTGCTGGATTTTTAAATTTAATTTTTATTTTTTATTGCAGTAATTTTCCACTGTGTACGTGGACCACTTCTACTTTGTGCATTCCTCGGTTGATGGACATTTTCATTGCTTCCAAGTGTTGGCTATGGTAAATATTGTTGGAGTGCAGGATTGCCAGCCTGTGACTTTTTTTTTTTAATATTTATTTATTTATTTATTTATTTATTTATTTATTTTTGGCTGTGTTGGATCTTCGTTTGTGCGCGAGGGCTTTCTGTAGTTGCGGCGAGCGGGGTCCACTCTTCATTGCGGTGAGTGGGTCTCTCACTATCGCGGCCTCTCTTGTTGCGGCGCACAGGCTCCAGGCGCGCAGGGTCAGTGGTTGTGGCTCACGGGCCCAGTTGCTCCGCGGCATGTGGGATCTTCCCAGACCCAGGCTCAATCCCGTGTGCCCTGCATTGCCAGGCAGACTCTCAACCACTGCCCCACCAGGGAAGCCCCAAGCCTGTGACTTTTTCATTCTCATTTTCTCAGGTGATAGGCCCAGCAGTGTGTGTGATTGATTGACTGGTAGCACCGTGTTACCCTTATCAAAGCACCTTCTTTGTGTTTTCATTAGTGGCTCTTACCATGTCCCCCTTAGAATCGAGGGTACGCATTTCTCCACAATCGCTTCAGCATTTATTGTTTGCAGCATTTATGCTAATGTCCCTTCTGGCTGGTGTGAACTGATAGGTTTTTGTACTTTGGGTTTGCATGTCTTCGAAAATTCATAAAACTCTTCATTTTTCTCCGCCGTTTTCTTTTCTGTTAAAAAAAGGAAACAGTTGGGAGTACAATATAACTCTTGAAATTGTCTTCTTGGAAGCTTGCCCTCTGTTAAATTTTTTGGTCGATTTTCCAGGCCAGAATTTTATAGAGAGCAGGTGTCATTTACCGAACTGCAAGTTTGTTGAATATTTAGTGACCTTTAGCAATGGGTGTAAAGCTGCTGTTGTGGGAAGTGGACTCAAGCAGGCAGCATTTCTCCATTCCCCAATCTGGGTACTAGGGCAGCAGAGCCTTTCTGGAAGTCTTGTTCCTAGGTTGCAAATTACTTTGGAATGTGCATGGAGAAAGCCCCATAAGTTTATGTCTCATTATTTCTTCTTGGTTTTTAAAAGTGTTTTAATTGGGGTAAAGCTTAGAATATTGTTTGTCCTAGGTGAAGACAATCTGGTTCATTTGTACATTATATATGTCTATTCAAGTACAGATCCTCTTCCCATATAAAATGTTACAGAGAGTTCCGCAGACCTCCCTTGTTATATGGTCTGTATTTTTGAGATATGTATATAATATGCGTTTGTACACATATAGTAACACTAATCTTAATTTATCCATTCCCCCCACCTTTTCTTTTAGATGAGCATAGTTTTATTTTCTAAGTCCGTGAGTGTCTTTCTCTGTGGAAATATGTTCATTTGTGTCAGTTATTAGATAACGCCTGTAAGTGATATCACAGAATATAGGTCTTTTGCTTTCCGACTTACCTCATGTTCCATGATTATCTCCACACACATTTGTGGTGCCTCAGAGAGCAATGGTTCATTGTTTTCCATGGCTAATATTCCATTGTGTACATGGACCACTTCTTCTTTATCCATTCACCTGTTGTTGGACATTTTGATTCCTTCACTGTCTTGGCTATTGTGAATAAGGCTGCACTGAAGATTTTGCGTCCTGTGTCTTCTCGATTCCTGTCTTCTCAGGTTATAGGTCCATTGGTACGCCTGCTGGATTGAATGGTACCTCCATTTTTACTTTTAAACACAGCTCCTTTCTTTTCTCAATATTGGCTGTTACCCCTTTACGTCTCACCAGAAGGTAGAGGGTACACAGTTCTCTAAAACCCCTTCAGCATTTATTGTTTGTAGACTTTTTGCTGATGGTCAGTCCACTGGTGTAAGTTGAAACTTTTTCTAGATTAGATTGCATGGGTCTAACATTCCCTGAGGTTGAGCTTTTATCCATTTTACTTTTTTTTAAAAGAGGGTGAGTAAAACGTTAATATTCATACTCTCTTCTTGAAACATTTGCCTGTTTTGAATTTTTTGTCCATTCCCTACTTCAGCACAATTTTTTAGGGCAGCTGTCCTTTACAGCCCTGAGTCCTTGTGAATTTTAAGTGACCATTAGCTGTGAGTTTAAAGCTGCTCTTGTAGGAAATGGCCACTAGGTGGCATCATTTCTCCTTTATCAAATTTGGTAACTGGGGAAACAGAGCCTTAATGGAAGTGGTGTTCTAGGTTGTAAATTAGAATGGAATGTGCCAGGAAAAAGCCCTTTATGTTTATGTCTCATTACTTCTTGTTCATATTTATAATTTACTTTTTATTTTTTATCCAAGCAAATGTGATTACAATGGTTTGTTTGTCCTAGTTGTGCAAATGTGGTTCTTTCACACATATACGGGTATCTATTCTTCCTCGCATCCTTTTCCCATGTAGGTTACGACACAATGTTGAGTGGTCTTCTCCTGGTCTTCAGTACGTCTTTGGTGAGTATATATTTCACATGGTTTGTATATCTGTGTTAACCCCAATATGGTAATGTATCCAATCCTCATCACTTTCTATTTGGTAAACCATAAGTTTTTTAATGAATCTGTGATTGCCTTTCTCTGTGGAAATATCTTCATTCGTATCAATTTTTAGGTAACTCCTAAAAGTGATATGATAGGATATGTGTCTTTTACTTTCTCACTTACTACAGGTGGTGTGATTACGTCTAGACTCATCTATGGTGCTGCAAATGGCATTGTTTCATTTTTTTCACTAGCGAATATTCCATCTGTACATGGAGGAGTTCTTCTTTGTCCACCCATCTGTTGGTGGACTTTTTGGTTACCTCCATATCTTGGCTATTTTAATAGTGTGCAATGCAGATTTGCCTGCCTGTGTCTTTCCAATTCTCTCTTCTTAGATTATTGGTCGAGGAGTGGGCCTGCTGGATCATATGGAGCTCAATGTTTACCTTTTTAAGGCACCTCCACTCTGTTCTCATTCGTGGCCCTTTCCAAGTTACGTCTCCCTTGAAGTTGAGGGTATGCATTTCTCCACAACAGCTTCAGCATTTATTGTTTGTAGTTTTCTTGCTGATGGTTTTTCTGACAAGTGTGAGCTGATACTCCTTTGTGGTTGAATTCGCATGTGCCTCATAATCCGTTGAAACTGAGCTTTAAGGCATATCCTTTTTATTTTTCAAGCTGTAATTACCCCTTAGTTCTTCAAAGTGTTCTCTTAAAGTATGTGTCACATTTTGAAATGTTTTGGCCATTACCTCCCTCAAGACATATTGAGGGCATGTTTCATTTACAGCCCTGCATTACTTCTTCCTATGAAATGACCATTAGCACAGGCCTTAGCTGTTTTTGCACGTAACTGCCAGAGGGTGGCAGCCTTTCTATGTTCCCCACCCTGGTAACTAGGGAAATGCCCTTGCGGCCTGTGGTGTTTCTCGGTTATAAATTAGAGTGGAGTGTGCCCGGACAAACCCACACAAGATGATGTCTCTTTACTTTTGTTGGATTTTTAAATTTAATTTTTATTTTTTATTGGAGTAATTTTCCACTGTGTACGTGGACCACTTCTACTTTGTGCATTCCTCGGTTGATGGACATTTTCATTGCTTCCAAGTGTTGGCTATGGTAAATATTGTTGGAGTGCAGGATTGCCAGCCTGTGACTTTTTTTTTTCAATATTTATTTATTTATTTATTTATTTCTTTTTGGCTGTGTTGGATCTTCGTTTGTGCACGAGGGCTTTCTGTAGATGCGGCGAGCTGGGGCCACTCTTCATCGCGGTGTGTGGGTCTCTCACTATCGCGGCCTCTCTTGTTGCGGAGCACAGGCTCTAGGCGCGCAGGCTCAGGGGTTGTGGCTCACGGGCCCAGTTGCTCCGCGGCATGTGGGATCTTCCCAGACCCAGGCTCAAACCCGTGTGCCCTGCACTGGCAGGAAGACTCTCAACCACTGCACCACCAGGGAAGCCCCAAGCCTGTGACTTTTTCATTCTCATTTTCTCAGGTGATAGGCCCAGCAGTGTGTGTGATTGATTGACTGGTAGCACCGTCTTACCCTTATCAAAGCACCTTCTTTGTGTTTTCATTAGTGGCTCTTACCATGTCCCCCTTAGAATCGAGGGTACGCATTTCTCCACAATCGCTTCAGCATTTATTGTTTGCAGCATTTATGCTAATGTCCCTTCTGGCTGGTGTGAGCTGATAGGTTTTTGTACTTTGGGTTTGCATGTCTTTGAAAATTCATAAAACTCATCATTTTTCTCCGCCGTTTTATTTTCTGTTAAAAAAAGGAAACAGTTGGGAGTACAATATAACTCTTGAAATTGTCTTCTTGGAAGCTTGCCCTCTGTTCAATTTTTTGGTCGATTTTCCAGCCCAGAATTTTATAGAGAGCAGGTGTCATTTACCGAACTCTAAGTTTGTTGAATATTTAGTGACCTTTAGCAATGGGTGTAAAGCTGCTGTTGTGGGAAGTGGCCTCAAGCAGGCAGCATTTCTCCATTCCCCAATCTGGGTACTAGGGCAGCAGAGCCTTTCTGGAAGTCTTGTTCCTAGGTTGCAAATTACTTTGGAATGTGCATGGAGAAAGCCCCATAAGTTTATGTCTCATTATTTCTTCTTGGTTTTAAATTGTTTTTTAATTGGGGTAAAGCTTAGAATATTGTTTGTCCTAGGTGTACACAATCTGGATCATTTGTACATTACATATGTCTATTCAAGTACAGAGCCTCTTCCCATGTAAAATGTTACAGAGGGTTCCGCACACCTCCCTTGCTATATGGTCGGTCTTTTTGAGATATGTATATAATATGTGTTTGTATACATATAGTAACACTAATCTTAATTTATCCAGTCTCCCCACGTTTCCTTTTAGATGAGCATAGTTTGTTTTCTAAGTCTGTGAGTGTCTTTCTCTGTGGAAATATGTTCATTTGTGTCAGTTATTAGATAACGCCTATAAATGAAATCATAGAATATAGGTCTTTTGCTTTCGGACTTACCTCATGTTTCGTGATTATCTCCAGACTCATTTGTGGTGCCTCAAAGAGCAATGGTTCATTGTTTTCCATGGCTAATATTCCATTGTGTACATGGACCACTTCTTCTTTATCCATTCACCTGTTGTTGGACATTTTGATTCCTTCACTGACTTGGCTATTGTTAATAAGGCTGCACTGCAGCTTTTGCGGTCTGTGTCTTCTTGATACTTGTCTTCTCAGGTGAGAGGTCCAATGGTGCGCCTGCTGGATTGAATGGTACCTCCATTTTTACTTTTAAACACAGCTCCTTTCTTTTCTCATTATTGGCTGTTACCCCTTTACGTCTCACCAGCAGGTAGAGGGTACACAGTTCTCTAAAACCCCTTCAGCATTTATTGTTTGTAGACTTTTTGCTGATGGTCAGTCGACTGGTGTAAGTTGAAACTATTTGTAGATTAGATTGCATGGGTCCAACACTCTCTGAGGTTGAGCTCTTATCCATTTTCCTTTTTTTTTAAAGAGCGTGAGTGAAACCTAACTATTCATACTCTCTTCTTGAAACATTTGCCTGTTTTGAATTTTTTTGTCCATTCCCTACTTCAGCACAATTTTTTAGGGCAGGTGTCCTTTACAGCCCTGAGTCCTTGTGAATGTTAAGTGAACATTAGCTGTGAGTTTAAAGCTGCTCTTGCAGGAAACGGCCACAAGGTGGCATCATTTCTCCTTTACCAAATTTGGTAACTGGGGAAACAGAGCCTTAATGGAAGTGGTGTTCTAGGTTGTAAATTACAATGGAATGTGCCAGTAAAAAGTCCTTTATGTTTATGTCTCATTACTTCTTGTTCATATTTATAATTTACTTTTTATTTTTTATCCAAGCAAATTTGATTACAATGGTTTGTTTGTTCTAGGTGTGCAAATGTGGTTCTTTCACACATATACATGTATCTATTCTTCCTCGCATCCTTTTCCCATGTAGGTTATGACACAATGTTGCGTAGTCTTCTCCTGGTCTTCAGTACGTGTTTGGTGATTATATATTTCGCATGGTTTGTATATCTCTGTTAACCCCAATATGGTAATGTATCCAATCCTCATCCCTTTCTATTTGGTGAACCATAAGTTTTTTAATGAATCTGTGATAGCCTTTCTCTGTGGAAATATCTTCATTGGTATCAATTGTTAAGTAACTCCTAAAAGTGATATGATAGGATATGTGTCTTTTACTTTCTCACTTACTGCAGGTGGTGTGATTACGTCTAGACTCATCTATGGTGCTGCAAATGGCATTGTTTCATTTTTTTCACTAGCGAATATTCCATCTGTACATGGAGGAGTTCTTCTTTGTCCACCCATCTGTTGGTGGACTTTTTGGTTACCTCCATATCTTGGCTATTGTAATAGTGTGCAATGCAGATTTGCCTGCCTGTGTCTTTCCAATTCTCTCTTCTTAGATTATTGGTCGAGGAGTGGGCCTGCTGGATCATATGGTAGCTCAATGTTTACCTTTTTAAGGCACCTCCACTCTGTTCTCATTCGTGGCCCTTTCCAAGTTACGTCTCCCTTGAAGTTGAGGGTATGCATTTCTCCACAACAGCTTCAGCATTTATTGTTTGTAGTTTTCTTGCTGATGGTTTTTCTGACAAGTGTGAGCTGATACCCCTTTACGGTTGAATTCGCATGTGCCTCATAATCCGTTGAAACTGAGCTTTAAGGCATATCCTTTTTATTTTTCAAGCTGTAATTACCCCTTAGTTCTTCAAAGTGTTCTCTTAAAGTATGTGTCACATTTTGAAATGTTTTGGCCATTACCTCCCTCAAGACATATTGAGGGCATGTTTCATTTACAGCCCTGCATTACTTCTTCCTATGAAATGACCATTAGCACAGGCCTTAGCTGTTTTTGCAGGTAACTGCCAGAGGGTGGCAGCCTTTCTATGTTCCCCACCCTTGTAACTAGGGAAATGCCCTTGCGGCCTGTGGTGTTTCTCGGTTATAAATTAGAGTGGAGTGTGCCCGGACAAACCCACACAAGATGATGTCTCTTTACTTTTGCTGGATTTTTAAATTTAATTTTTATTTTTTATTGCAGTAATTTTCCACTGTGTACGTGGACCACTTCTACTTTGTGCATTCCTCGGTTGATGGACATTTTCATTGCTTCCAAGTGTTGGCTATGGTAAATATTGTTGGAGTGCAGGATTGCCAGCCTGTGACTTTTTTTTTTTAATATTTATTTATTTATTTATTTATTTATTTATTTATTTTTGGCTGTGTTGGATCTTCGTTTGTGCGCGAGGGCTTTCTGTAGTTGCGGCGAGCGGGGTCCACTCTTCATTGCGGTGAGTGGGTCTCTCACTATCGCGGCCTCTCTTGTTGCGGCGCACAGGCTCCAGGCGCGCAGGGTCAGTGGTTGTGGCTCACGGGCCCAGTTGCTCCGCGGCATGTGGGATCTTCCCAGACCCAGGCTCAATCCCGTGTGCCCTGCATTGCCAGGCAGACTCTCAACCACTGCCCCACCAGGGAAGCCCCAAGCCTGTGACTTTTTCATTCTCATTTTCTCAGGTGATAGGCCCAGCAGTGTGTGTGATTGATTGACTGGTAGCACCGTGTTACCCTTATCAAAGCACCTTCTTTGTGTTTTCATTAGTGGCTCTTACCACGTCCCCCTTAGAATCGAGGGTACGCATTTCTCCACAATCGCTTCAGCCTTTATTGTTTGCAGCATTTATGCTAATGGCCCTTTTGGCTGGTGTGAGCTGATAGGTTTTTGTACTTTGGGTTTGCATGTCTTTGAAAATTCATAAAACTCATCATTTTTCTCCGCCGTTTTCTTTTCTGTTAAAAAAAGGAAACAGTTGGGAGTACAATATAACTGTTGAAATTGTCTTCTTGGAAGCTTGCCCTCTGTTCAATTTTTTGGTCGATTTTCCAGCCCAGAATTTTTTCAGAGAGCAGGTGTCATTTACCGAACTGCAAGTTTGGTGAATATTTAGTGACCTTTAGCAATGGGTTTCAAGCTGCTGTTGTGGGAAGTGGCCTCAAGCAGGCAGCATTTCTCCATTCCCCAATCTGGGTACTAGGGCAGCAGAGCCTTTCTGGAAGTCGTGTTCCTATTTTGTAAATTACAGTGGAATGTGCATGGAGAAACCCCCATAAGTTTATGTCTCATTATTTCTTCTTGGTTTTAAATTTTTTTTTAATTGGGGTAGAGCTTAGAATATTGTTTGTCCTAGGTGTACACAATCTGGTTCATTTGTACATTATATATGTCTATTCAAGTACAGAGCCTCTTCCCATGTAAAATGTTACAGAGGGTTCCTCACACCTCCCTTGCTATATGGTCAGTCTTTTTGAGATATGTATATAATATGTGTTTGTATACATATAGTAACACTAACCTTAATTTATCCACTCCCCCCACCTTTCCTTTTAGATGAGCATAGTTTGTTTTCTAAGTCTGTGAGTGTCTTTCTCTGTGGAAATATGTTCCTTTGTGTCAGTTATTAGATAACGCCTATAAGTGATATCATAGAATATAGGTCTTTTGCTTTCGGACTTACCTCATGTTTCGTGATTATCTCCAGACTCATTTGTGGTGCCTCAAAGAACAATGGTTCATTGCTTTCCATGCCTAATATTCCATGTGTACATGGACCACTTCTTCTTTATCCATTCACCTGTTGTTGGACCTTTTGATTCCTTCACTGTCTTGGCTATTGTGAATAAGGCTGCACTGAAGCTTTTGCGGCCTGTGTCTTCACGATTCTTGTCTTCTCCGGTGAGAGGTCCAATGGTGCGCCTGCTGGATTGAATGGTACCTCCATTTTTACTTTTAAACACAGCTCCTTTCTGTTCTCATTATTGGCCTTTACCCCTTTACGTCTCACCAGCAGGTAGAGGGTACACAGTTCTCTAAAACCCCTTCAGCATTTATTGTTTGTAGACTCTTTGCTGATGGTCAGTCGACTGTGGTAAGTTGAAACTTTTTGTAGATTAGATTGCATGGGTCTAACACTCCCTGAGGTTGAGCTTTTATCCATTTTCCTTTTTTTTAAAAGAGCGTGAGTAAAACGTTAATATTCATACTCTCTTCTTGAAACATTTGCCTGTTTTGAATTTTTTGTCCATTCCCTACTTCAGCACAATTTTTTAGGGCAGGTGTCCTTTACAGCCCTGAGTCCTTGTGAATGTTAAGTGACCATTAGCTGTGAGTTTAAAGCTGCTCTTGCAGGAAACGGCCACAAGGTGGCATCATTTCTCCTTTACCAAATTTGGTAACTGGGGAAACAGAGCCTTAATGGAAGTGGTGTTCTAGGTTGTAAAATAGAATGGAATGTGCCAGGAAAAAGCCCTTTATGTTTATGTCTCATTACTTCTTGTTCATATTTATAATTTACTTTTTATTTTTTATCCAAGCAAATTTGATTACAATGGTTTGTTGGTTCTAGGTGTGCAAATGTGGTTCTTTCACACATATACATGTATCTATTCTTCCTCGCATCCTTTTCCCATGTAGGTTATGACACAATGTTGTGTAGTCTTCTCCTGGTCTTCAGTACGTGTTTGGTGATTATATATTTCGCATGGTTTGTATATCTCTGTTAACCCCAATATGGTAATGTATCCAATCCTCATCCCTTTCTATTTGGTGAACCATAAGTTTTTTAATGAATCTGTGATTGCCTTTCTCTGTGGAAATATCTTAATTGGTATCAATTGTTAAGTAACTCCTAAAAGTGATATGATAGGATATGTGTCTTTTACTTTCTCACTTACTACAGGTGGTGTGATTACGTCTAGACTCATCTATGGTGCTTCAAATGGCATTGTTTCTTTTCACTAGCGAATATTCCATCTGTACATGGAGGAGTTCTTCTTTGTCCACCCACCTGTTGGTGGACTTTTTGGTTACCTCCATATCTTGGCTATTGTAATAGTGTGCAATGCAGATTTGCCTGCCTGTGTCTTTTCAATTCTCTCTTCTTAGATTATTGGTCGAGGAGTGGGCCTGCTGGATCATATGGTAGCTCAATGTTTACCTTTTTAAGGCACCTCCATTCTGTTCTCATTCGTGGCCCTTTCCAAGTTACGTCCCCCTTGAAGTTGAGGGTATGCATTTCTCCACAACAGCTTCAGCATTTATTGTTTGTAGTTTTCTTGCTGATGGTTTTTCTGACAAGTGTGAGCTGATACCCCTTTGTGGTTGAATTCGCATGTGCCTCATAATCCGTTTAAACTGAGCTTTAAGGCATATCCTTTTTATTTTTCAAGCTGTGATTACCCCTTAGTTCTTCAAAGTGTGCTCTTAAAGTATGTGTCACATTTTGAAATGTTTTGGCCATTACCTCCCTCAAGACATATTGAGGGCATGTTTCATTTACAGTCCTGCATTACTTCTTCCTATGAAATGACCATTAGCATAGGCCTTAAAGCTGTTTTTGCAGGTAACTGCCAGAGGGTGGCAGCCTTTCTATGTTCCCCACCCTGGTAACTAGGGAAATGCCCTTGCGGCCTGTGGTGTTTCTCGGTTATAAATTAGAGTGGAGTGTGCCCGGACAAACCAACACAAGATGATGTCTCTTTACTTTTGTTGGATTTTTAAATTTAATTTTTATTTTTTATTGCAGTAATTTTCCACTGTGTACGTGGAGCACTTCTACTTTGTGCATTCCTCGGTTGATGGATATTTTCATTGCTTCCAGGTGTTGGCTATGGTAAATATTGTTGGAGTGCAGGATTGCCAGCCTGTGACTTTTTTTTTCATATTTATTTATTTATTTATTTATTTTTGGCTGTGTTGGATCTTCGTTTGTGCGCGAGGGCTTTCTGTAGTTGCGGCGAGCCGGGGCCACTCTTCATCGCGGTGCGTGGGTCTCTCAGTATCGCGGCCTCTCTTGTTGCGGAACACAGGCTCCAGGCGCGCAGGCTCAGTGGTTGTGGCTCACGGGCCCAGTTGCTCTGCGGCATGTGGGATCTTCCCAGACCGGGGCTCGAACCCGTGTGCCCTGCATTGGCAGGCAGACTCTCAACCACTGCGCCAACCACCAGGGAAGCCCCAAGCCTGTGACTTTTTGATTCTCATTTTGTCAGGTGATAGGCCCAGCAGTGGGTGTGATTGATTGACTGGTAGCACCGTGTTACCCTTATCAAAGCACCTTCTTTGTGTTTTCATTAGTGGCTCTTACCACGTCCCCCTTAGAATCGAGGGTACGCATTTCTCCACAATCGCTTCAGCCTTTATTGTTTGCAGCATTTATGCTAATGGCCCTTTTGGCTGGTGTGAGCTGATAGGTTTTTGTACTTTGTGTTTGCATGTCTTTGAAAATTCATAAAACTCTTCATTTTTCTCCGCCGTTTTCTTTTCTGTTAAAAAAAGGAAACAGTTGGGAGTACAATATAACTCTTGAAATTGTCTTCTTGGAAGCTTGCCCTCTGTTAAATTTTTTGGTCGATTTTCCAGCCCAGAATTTTTTTAGAGAGCAGTTGTCATTTACCGAACTGCAAGTTTGGTGAATATTTAGTGACCTTTAGCAGTGGGTTTAAAGCTGCTGTTGTCGGAAGTGGCCTCAAGCAGGCAGCATTTCTCCATTCCCCAATCTGGGTACTAGGGCAGCAGAGCCTTTCTGGAAGTCGTGTTCCTATTTTGTAAATTACATTGGAATGTGCATGGAGAAACCCCCATAAGTTTATGTCTCATTATTTCTTCTTGGTTTTAAATTTTTTTTTAATTGGGGTAGAGCTTAGAATATTGTTTGTCCTAGGTGTACACATTCTGGTTCATTTGTACAATTTATATGTCTATTCAAGTACAGAGCCTCTTCCCATGTAAAATGTTACAGAGGGTTCCTCACACCTCCCTTGCTATATGGTCGGTCTTTTTGAGATATGTATATAATATGTGTTTGTATACATATAGTAACACTAACCTTAATTTATCCACTCCCCCCACCTTTCCTTTTAGATGAGCATAGTTTGTTTTCTAAGTCTGTGAGTGTCTTTCTCTGTGGAAATATGTTCATTTGTGTCAGTTATTAGATAACGCCTATAAGTGATATCATAGAATATAGGTCTTTTGCTTTCGGACTTACCTCATGTTTCGTGATTATCTCCAGACTCATTTGTGGTGCCTCAAAGAACAATGGTTCATTGCTTTCCATGGCTAATATTCCATGTGTACATGGACCACTTCTTCTTTATCCATTCACCTGTTGTTGGACATTTTGATTCCTTCACTGTCTTGGCTATTGTGAATAAGGCTGCACTGAAGCTTTTGCGGCCTGTGTCTTCTCGATTCTTTTCTTCTCCGGTGAGAGGTCCAATGGTGCGCCTGCTGGATTGAATGGTACCTCCATTTTCACTTTTAAACACAGCTCCTTTCTGTTCTCATTATTGGCCGTTACCCCTTTACGTCTCACCAGCAGGTAGAGGGTACACAGTTCTCTAAAACCTCTTCAGCATTTATTGTTTGTAGACTTTTTGCTGATGGTCAGTCGACTGGTGTAAGTTGAAACTTTTTGTAGATTAGATTGCATGGGTCTAACATGCCCTGAGGTTGAGCTTTTATCCATTTTCCTTTGTTTTAAAAGAGTGTGAGTAAAACGTTAATATTCATACTCTCTTCTTGAAACATTTGCCTGTTTTGAATTCTTTGTTCATTCCCTACTTCAGCACAATTTTTTAGGGCAGGTGTCCTTTACAGCCCTGAGTCCTTGTGAATGTTAAGTGACCATTAGCTGTGAGTTTAAAGCTGCTCTTGCAGGAAACGGCCACAAGGTGGCATCATTTCTCCTTTACCAAATTTGGTAACTGGGGAAACAGAGCCTTAATGGAAGTGGTGTTCTAGGTTGTAAAATAGAATGGAATGTGCCAGGAAAAAGCCCTTTATGTTTATGTCTCATTACTTCTTGTTCATATTTATAATTTACTGTTTATTTTTTATCCAAGCAAATTTGATTACAATGGTTTGTTGGTTCTAGGTGTGCAAAGGTGGTTCTTTCACACATATACATGTATCTATTCTTCCTCGCATCCTTTTCCCATGTAGGTTATGACACAATGTTGTGTAGTCTTCTCCTGGTCTTCAGTACGTGTTTGGTGATTATATATTTCGCATGGTTTGTATATCTCTGTTAACCCCAATATGGTAATGTATCCAATCCTCATCCCTTTCTATTTGGTGAACCATAAGTTTTTTAATGAATCTGTGATTGCCTTTCTCTGTGGAAATATCTTCATTGGTATCAATTTTTAAGTAACTCCTAAAAGTGATATGATAGGATATGTGTCTTTTACTTTCTCACTTACTACAGGTGGTGTGATTACGTCTAGACTCATCTATGGTGCTGCAAATGGCATTGTTTCTTTTCACTAGCGAATATTCCATCTGTACATGGAGGAGTCCTTCTTTGTCCACCCATCTGTTGGTGGACTTTTTGGTTACCTCCATATCTTGGCTATTGTAATAGTGTGCAATGCAGATTTGCCTGCCTGTGTCTTTCCAATTCTCTCTTCTTAGATTATTGGTCGAGGAGTGGGCCTGCTGGATCATATGGTAGCTCAATGTTTACCTTTTTAAGGCACCTCCATTCTGTTCTCATTCGTGGCCCTTTCCAAGTTACGTCCCCCTTGAAGTTGAGGGTATGCATTTCTCCACAACAGCTTCAGCATTTATTGTTTGTAGTTTTCTTGCTGATGGTTTTTCTGACAAGTGTGAGCTGATACCCCTTTGTGGTTGAATTCGCATGTGCCTCATAATCCGTTGAAACTGAGCTTTAAGGCATATCCTTTTTATTTTTCAAGCTGTGATTACCCCTTAGTTCTTCAAAGTGTTCTCTTAAAGTATGTGTCACATTTTGAAATGATTTGGCCATTACCTCCCTCAAGACATATTGAGGGCATGATTCATTTACAGTCCTGCATTACTTCTTCCTATGAAATGACCATTAGCACAGGCCTTAAAGCTGTTTTTGCAGGTAACTGACAGAGGGTGGCAGCCTTTCTTTGTTCCCCACCCTTGTAAGTAGGGAAATGCCCTTGCGGCCTGTGGTGTTTCTCGGTTATAAATTAGAGTGGAGTGTGCCCGGACAAACCAACACAAGATGATGTCTCTTTACTTTTGTTGGATTTTTAAATTTAATTTTTATTTTTTATTGGAGTATTTTTCCACTGTGTACGTGGAGCACTTCTACTTTGTGCATTCCTCGGTTGATGGACATTTTCATTGCTTCCAAGTGTTGGCTATGGTAAATATTGTTGGAGTGCAGGATTGCCAGCCTGTGACTTTTTTTTTCATATTTATTTATTTATTTATTTATCTTTGGCTGTGTTGGATCTTCGTTTGTGCGCGAGGGCTTTCTGTAGATGCGGCGAGCGGTGGCCACTCTTCATCGCGGTGCGTGGGTCTCTCACTCTCGCGGCCTCTCTTGTTGCGGAGCACAGGCTCCAGGCGCGCAGGCTCAGTGGTTGTGGCTCACGGGCCCAGTTGCTCTGCGGCATGTGGGATCTTCCCAGACCGGGGCTCGAACCCGTGTGCCCTGCATTGGCAGGCAAACTCTCAACCACTGCACCACCAGGGAAGCCCCAAGCCTGTGACTTTTTGATTCTCATTTTCTCAGGTGATAGGCCCAGCAGTGGGTGTGATTGATTGACTGGTAGCACCGTATTACCCTTATCAAAGCACCTTCTTTGTGTTTTCGTTAGTGGCTCTTACCACGTCCCCCTTAGAATCGAGGGTACGCATTTCTCCACAATCGCTTCAGCCTTTATTGTTTGCAGCATTTATGCTAATGGCCCTTTTGGCTGGTTTGAGCTGATAGGTTTTTGTACTTTGGGTTTGCATGTCTTTGAAAATTCATAAAACTCATCATTTTTCTCCGCCGTTTTCTTTTCTGTTAAAAAAAGGAAACAGTTGGGAGTACAATATAACTCTTGAAATTGTCTTCTTGGAAGCTTGCCCTCTGTTAAATTTTTTGGTCGATTTTCCAGCCCAGAATTTTTTTAGAGAGCAGGTGTCATTTACCGAACTGCAAGTTTGGTGAATATCTAGTGACCTTTAGCAATGGGTTTAAAGCTGCTGTTGTGGGAAGTGGCCTCAAGCAGGCAGCATTTCTCCATTCCCCAATCTGGGTACTAGGGCAGCAGAGCCTTTCTGGAAGTCGTGTTCCTATTTTGTAAATTACATTGGAATGTGCATGGAGAAACCCCCATAAGTTTATGTCTCATTATTTCTTCTTGGTTTTAAATTTTTTTTTAATTGGGGTAGAGCTTAGAATATTGTTTGTCCTAGGTGTACACAATCTGGTTCATTTGTACATTATATATGTCTATTCAAGTTCAGAGCCTCTTCCCATGTAAAATGTTACAGAGGGTTCCTCACACCTCCCTTGCTATATGGTCGGTCTTTTTGAGATATGTATATAATATGTGTTTGTATACATATAGTAACACTAACCTTAATTTATCCACTCCCCCCACCTTTCCTTTTAGATGAGCATAGTTTGTTTTCTAAGTCTGTGAGTGTCTTTCTCTGTGGAAATATGTTCATTTGTGTCAGTTATTAGATAACGCCTATAAGTGATATCATAGAATATAGGTCTTTTGCTTTCGGACTTACCTCATGTTTCGTGATTATCTCCAGACTCATTTGTGGTGCCTCAAAGAACAATGGTTCATTGCTTTCCATGGCTAATATTCCATGTGTACATGGACCACTTCTTCTTTATCCATTCACCTGTTGTTGGACATTTTGATTCCTTCACTGTCTTGGCTATTGTGAATAAGGCTGCACTGAAGCTTTTGCGGCCTGTGTCTTCTCGATTCTTTTCTTCTCCGGTGAGAGGTCCAATGGTGCGCCTGCTGGATTGAATGGTACCTCCAGTTTTACTTTTAAACACAGCTCCTTTCTGTTCTCATTATTAGCCGTTACCCCTTTACGTCTCACCAGCAGGTAGAGGGTACACAGTTCTCTAAAACCCCTTCAGCATTTATTGTTTGTAGACTTTTTGCTGATGGTCAGTCGACTGGTGTAAGTTGAAACTTTTTGTAGATTAGATTGCATGGGTCTAACACGCCCTGAGGTTGAGCTTTTATCCATTTTCCTTTGTTTTAAAAGAGCGTGAGTAAAACGTTAATATTCATACTCTCTTCTTGAAACATTTGCCTGTTTTGAATTCTTTGTTCATTCCCTACTTCAGCACAATTTTTTAGGGCAGGTGTCCTTTACAGCCCTGAGTCCTTGTGAATGTTAAGTGACCATTAGCTGTGAGTTTAAAGCTGCTCTTGCAGGAAACGGCCACAAGGTGGCATCATTTCTCCTTTACCAAATTTGGTAACTGGGGAAACAGAGCCTTAATGGAAGTGGTGTTCTAGGTTGTAAAATAGAATGGAATGTGCCAGGAAAAAGCCCTTTATGTTTATGTCTCATTACTTCTTGTTCATATTTATAATTTACTGTTTATTTTTTATCCAAGCAAATTTGATTACAATGGTTTGTTGGTTCTAGGTGTGCAAATGTGGTTCTTTCACACATATACATGTATCTATTCTTCCTCGCATCCTTTTCCCATGTAGGTTATGACACAATGTTGTGTAGTCTTCTCCTGGTCTTCAGTACGTGTTTGGTGATTATATATTTCACATGGTTTGTATATCTCTGTTAACCCCAATATGGTAATGTATCCAATCCTCATCCCTTTCTATTTGGTGAACCATAAGTTTTTTAATGAATCTGTGATTGCCTTTCTCTGTGGAAATATCTTCATTGGTATCAATTGTTAAGTAACTCCTAAAAGTGATATGATAGGATATGTGTCTTTTACTTTCTCACTTACTACAGGTGGTGTGATTACGTCTAGACTCATCTATGGTGCTGCAAATGGCATTGTTTCTTTTCACTAGCGAATATTCCATCTGTACATGGAGGAGTCCTTCTTTGTCCACCCATCTGTTGGTGGACTTTTTGGTTACCTCCATATCTTGGCTATTGTAATAGTGTGCAATGCAGATTTGCCTGCCTGTGTCTTTCCAATTCTCTCTTCTTAGATTATTGGTCGAGGAGTGGGCCTGCTGGATCATATGGTAGCTCAATGTTTACCTTTTTAAGGCACCTCCATTCTGTTCTCATTCGTGGCCCTTTCCAAGTTACGTCCCCCTTGAAGTTGAGGGTATGCATTTCTCCACAACAGCTTCAGCATTTATTGTTTGTAGTTTTCTTGCTGATGGTTTTTCTGACAAGTGTGAGCTGATACCCCTTTGTGGTTGAATTCGCATGTGCCTCATAATCCGTTGAAACTGAGCTTTAAGGCATATCCTTTTTATTTTTCAAGCTGTGATTACCCCTTAGTTCTTCAAAGTGTTCTCTTAAAGTATGTGTCACATTTTGAAATGATTTGGCCATTACCTCCCTCAAGACATATTGAGGGCATGATTCATTTACAGTCCTGCATTACTTCTTCCTATGAAATGACCATTAGCACAGGCCTTAAAGCTGTTTTTGCAGGTAACTGACAGAGGGTGGCAGCCTTTCTGTGTTCCCCACCCTTGTAAGTAGGGAAATGCCCTTGCGGCCTGTGGTGTTTCTCGGTTATAAATTAGAGTGGAGTGTGCCCGGACAAACCAACACAAGATGATGTCTCTTTACTTTTGTTGGATTTTTAAATTTAATTTTTATTTTTTATTGGAGTATTTTTCCACTGTGTACGTGGAGCACTTCTACTTTGTGCATTCCTCGGTTGATGGACATTTTCATTGCTTCCAAGTGTTGGCTATGGTAAATATTGTTGGAGTGCAGGATTGCCAGCCTGTGACTTTTTTTTTCATATTTATTTATTTATTTATTTATCTTTGGCTGTGTTGGATCTTCGTTTGTGCGTGAGGGCTTTCTGTAGATGCGGCGAGCGGTGGCCACTCTTCATCGCGGTGCGTGGGTCTCTCACTCTCGCGGCCTCTCTTGTTGCGGAGCACAGGCTCCAGGCGCGCAGGCTCAGTGGTTGTGGCTCACGGGCCCTGTTGCTCTGCGGCATGTGGGATCTTCCCAGACCGGGGCTCGAACCCGTGTGCCCTGCATTGGCAGGCAAACTCTCAACCACTGCACCACCAGGGAAGCCCCAAGCCTGTGACTTTTTGATTCTCATTTTCTCAGGTGATAGGCCCAGCAGTGGGTGTGATTGATTGACTGGTAGCACCGTATTACCCTTATCAAAGCACCTTCTTTGTGTTTTCGTTAGTGGCTCTTACCACGTCCCCCTTAGAATCGAGGGTACGCATTTCTCCACAATCGCTTCAGCCTTTATTGTTTGCAGCATTTATGCTAATGGCCCTTTTGGCTGGTTTGAGCTGATAGGTTTTTGTACTTTGGGTTTGCATGTCTTTGAAAATTCATAAAACTCATCATTTTTCTCCGCCGTTTTCTTTTCTGTTAAAAAAAGGAAACAGTTGGGAGTACAATATAACTCTTGAAATTGTCTTCTTGGAAGCTTGCCCTCTGTTAAATTTTTTGGTCGATTTTCCAGCCCAGAATTTTTTTAGAGAGCAGGTGTCATTTACCGAACTGCAAGTTTGGTGAATATTTAGTGACCTTTAGCAATGGGTTTAAAGCTGCTGTTGTGGGAAGTGGCCTCAAGCAGGCAGCATTTCTCCATTCCCCAATCTGGGTACTAGGGCAGCAGAGCCTTTCTGGAAGTCGTGTTCCTATTTTGTAAATTACATTGGAATGTGCATGGAGAAATCCCCATAAGTTTATGTCTCATTATTTCTTCTTGGTTTTAAATTTTTTTTTAATTGGGGTAGAGCTTAGAATATTGTTTGTCCTAGGTGTACACAATCTGGTTCATTTGTACATTATATATGTCTATTCAAGTACAGAGCCTCTTCCCATGTAAAATGTTACAGAGGGTTCCTCACACCTCCCTTGCTATATGGTCGGTCTTTTTGAGATATGTATATAATATGTGTTTGTATACATATAGTAACACTAACCTTAATTTATCCACTCCCCCCACCTTTCCTTTTAGATGAGCATAGTTTGTTTTCTAAGTCTGTGAGTGTCTTTCTCTGTGGAAATATGTTCATTTGTGTCAGTTATTAGATAACGCCTATAAGTGATATCATAGAATATAGGTCTTTTGCTTTCGGACTTACCTCATGTTTCGTGATTATCTCCAGACTCATTTGTGGTGCCTCAAAGAACAATGGTTCATTGCTTTCCATGGCTAATATTCCATGTGTACATGGACCACTTCTTCTTTATCCATTCACCTGTTGTTGGACATTTTGATTCCTTCACTGTCTTGGCTATTGTGAATAAGGCTGCACTGAAGCTTTTGCGGCCTGTGTCTTCTCGATTCTTTTCTTCTCCGGTGAGAGGTCCAATGGTGCGCCTGCTGGATTGAATGGTACCTCCATTTTTACTTTTAAACACAGCTCCTTTCTGTTCTCATTATTAGCCGTTACCCCTTTACGTCTCACCAGCAGGTAGAGGGTACACAGTTCTCTAAAACCCCTTCAGCATTTATTGTTTGTAGACTTTTTGCTGATGGTCAGTCGACTGGTGTAAGTTGAAACTTTTTGTAGATTAGATTGCATGGGTCTAACACGCCCTGAGGTTGAGCTTTTATCCATTTTCCTTTGTTTTAAAAGAGCGTGAGTAAAACGTTAATATTCATACTCTCTTCTTGAAACATTTGCCTGTTTTGAATTCTTTGTTCATTCCCTACTTCAGCACAATTTTTTAGGGCAGGTGTCCTTTACAGCCCTGAGTCCTTGTGAATGTTAAGTGACCATTAGCTGTGAGTTTAAAGCTGCTCTTGCAGGAAACGGCCACAAGGTGGCATCATTTCTCCTTTACCAAATTTGGTAACTGGGGAAACAGAGCCTTAATGGAAGTGGTGTTCTAGGTTGTAAAATAGAATGGAATGTGCCAGGAAAAAGCCCTTTATGTTTATGTCTCATTACTTCTTGTTCATATTTATAATTTACTGTTTATTTTTTATCCAAGCAAATTTGATTACAATGGTTTGTTGGTTCTAGGTGTGCAAATGTGGTTCTTTCACACATATACATGTATCTATTCTTCCTCGCATCCTTTTCCCATGTAGGTTATGACACAATGTTGTGTAGTCTTCTCCTGGTCTTCAGTACGTGTTTGGTGATTATATATTTCACATGGTTTGTATATCTCTGTTAACCCCAATATGGTAATGTATCCAATCCTCATCCCTTTCTATTTGGTGAACCATAAGTTTTTTAATGAATCTGTGATTGCCTTTCTCTGTGGAAATATCTTCATTGGTATCAATTGTTAAGTAACTCCTAAAAGTGATATGATAGGATATGTGTCTTTTACTTTCTCACTTACTACAGGTGGTGTGATTACGTCTAGACTCATCTATGGTGCTGCAAATGGCATTGTTTCTTTTCACTAGCGAATATTCCATCTGTACATGGAGGAGTCCTTCTTTGTCCACCCATCTGTTGGTGGACTTTTTGGTTACCTCCATATCTTGGCTATTGTAATAGTGTGCAATGCAGATTTGCCTGCCTGTGTCTTTCCAATTCTCTCTTCTTAGATTATTGGTCGAGGAGTGGGCCTGCTGGATCATATGGTAGCTCAATGTTTACCTTTTTAAGGCACCTCCATTCTGTTCTCATTCGTGGCCCTTTCCAAGTTACGTCCCCCTTGAAGTTGAGGGTATGCATTTCTCCACAACAGCTTCAGCATTTATTGTTTGTAGTTTTCTTGCTGATGGTTTTTCTGACAAGTGTGAGCTGATACCCCTTTGTGGTTGAATTCGCATGTGCCTCATAATCCGTTGAAACTGAGCTTTAAGGCATATCCTTTTTATTTTTCAAGCTGTGATTACCCCTTAGTTCTTCAAAGTGTTCTCTTAAAGTATGTGTCACATTTTGAAATGATTTGGCCATTACCTCCCTCAAGACATATTGAGGGCATGATTCATTTACAGTCCTGCATTACTTCTTCCTATGAAATGACCATTAGCACAGGCCTTAAAGCTGTTTTTGCAGGTAACTGACAGAGGGTGGCAGCCTTTCTGTGTTCCCCACCCTTGTAAGTAGGGAAATGCCCTTGCGGCCTGTGGTGTTTCTCGGTTATAAATTAGAGTGGAGTGTGCCCGGACAAACCAACACAAGATGATGTCTCTTTACTTTTGTTGGATTTTTAAATTTAATTTTTATTTTTTATTGGAGTATTTTTCCACTGTGTACGTGGAGCACTTCTACTTTGTGCATTCCTCGGTTGATGGACATTTTCATTGCTTCCAAGTGTTGGCTATGGTAAATATTGTTGGAGTGCAGGATTGCCAGCCTGTGACTTTTTTTTTCATATTTATTTATTTATTTATTTATCTTTGGCTGTGTTGGATCTTCGTTTGTGCGTGAGGGCTTTCTGTAGATGCGGCGAGCGGTGGCCACTCTTCATCGCGGTGCGTGGGTCTCTCACTCTCGCGGCCTCTCTTGTTGCGGAGCACAGGCTCCAGGCGCGCAGGCTCAGTGGTTGTGGCTCACGGGCCCTGTTGCTCTGCGGCATGTGGGATCTTCCCAGACCGGGGCTCGAACCCGTGTGCCCTGCATTGGCAGGCAAACTCTCAACCACTGCACCACCAGGGAAGCCCCAAGCCTGTGACTTTTTGATTCTCATTTTCTCAGGTGATAGGCCCAGCAGTGGGTGTGATTGATTGACTGGTAGCACCGTATTACCCTTATCAAAGCACCTTCTTTGTGTTTTCGTTAGTGGCTCTTACCACGTCCCCCTTAGAATCGAGGGTACGCATTTCTCCACAATCGCTTCAGCCTTTATTGTTTGCAGCATTTATGCTAATGGCCCTTTTGGCTGGTTTGAGCTGATAGGTTTTTGTACTTTGGGTTTGCATGTCTTTGAAAATTCATAAAACTCATCATTTTTCTCCGCCGTTTTCTTTTCTGTTAAAAAAAGGAAACAGTTGGGAGTACAATATAACTCTTGAAATTGTCTTCTTGGAAGCTTGCCCTCTGTTAAATTTTTTGGTCGATTTTCCAGCCCAGAATTTTTTTAGAGAGCAGGTGTCATTTACCGAACTGCAAGTTTGGTGAATATTTAGTGACCTTTAGCAATGGGTTTAAAGCTGCTGTTGTGGGAAGTGGCCTCAAGCAGGCAGCATTTCTCCATTCCCCAATCTGGGTACTAGGGCAGCAGAGCCTTTCTGGAAGTCGTGTTCCTATTTTGTAAATTACATTGGAATGTGCATGGAGAAATCCCCATAAGTTTATGTCTCATTATTTCTTCTTGGTTTTAAATTTTTTTTTAATTGGGGTAGAGCTTAGAATATTGTTTGTCCTAGGTGTACACAATCTGGTTCATTTGTACATTATATATGTCTATTCAAGTACAGAGCCTCTTCCCATGTAAAATGTTACAGAGGGTTCCTCACACCTCCCTTGCTATATGGTCGGTCTTTTTGAGATATGTATATAATATGTGTTTGTATACATATAGTAACACTAACCTTAATTTATCCACTCCCCCCACCTTTCCTTTTAGATGAGCATAGTTTGTTTTCTAAGTCTGTGAGTGTCTTTCTCTGTGGAAATATGTTCATTTGTGTCAGTTATTAGATAACGCCTATAAGTGATATCATAGAATATAGGTCTTTTGCTTTCGGACTTACCTCATGTTTCGTGATTATCTCCAGACTCATTTGTGGTGCCTCAAAGAACAATGGTTCATTGCTTTCCATGGCTAATATTCCATGTGTACATGGACCACTTCTTCTTTATCCATTCACCTGTTGTTGGACATTTTGATTCCTTCACTGTCTTGGCTATTGTGAATAAGGCTGCACTGAAGCTTTTGCGGCCTGTGTCTTCTCGATTCTTTTCTTCTCCGGTGAGAGGTCCAATGGTGCGCCTGCTGGATTGAATGGTACCTCCATTTTTACTTTTAAACACAGCTCCTTTCTGTTCTCATTATTAGCCGTTACCCCTTTACGTCTCACCAGCAGGTAGAGGGTACACAGTTCTCTAAAACCCCTTCAGCATTTATTGTTTGTAGACTTTTTGCTGATGGTCAGTCGACTGGTGTAAGTTGAAACTTTTTGTAGATTAGATTGCATGGGTCTAACACGCCCTGAGGTTGAGCTTTTATCCATTTTCCTTTGTTTTAAAAGAGCGTGAGTAAAACGTTAATATTCATACTCTCTTCTTGAAACATTTGCCTGTTTTGAATTCTTTGTTCATTCCCTACTTCAGCACAATTTTTTATGGCAGGTGTCCTTTACAGCCCTGAGTCCTTGTGAATGTTAAGTGACCATTAGCTGTGAGTTTAAAGCTGCTCTTGCAGGAAACGGCCACAAGGTGGCATCATTTCTCCTTTACCAAATTTGGTAACTGGGGAAACAGAGCCTTAATGGAAGTGGTGTTCTAGGTTGTAAAATAGAATGGAATGTGCCAGGAAAAAGCCCTTTATGTTTATGTCTCATTACTTCTTGTTCATATTTATAATTTACTTTTTATTTTTTATCCAAGCAAATGTGATTACAATGGTTTGTTGGTTCTAGGTGTGCAAATGTGGTTCTTTCACACATATACATGTATCTATTCTTCCTCGCATCCTTTTCCCATGTAGGTTATGACACAATGTTGTGTAGTCTTCTCCTGGTCTTCAGTACGTGTTTGGTGATTATATATTTCGCATGGTTTGTATATCTCTGTTAACCCCAATATGGTAATGTATCCAATCCTCATCCCTTTCTATTTGGTGAACCATAAGTTTTTTAATGAATCTGTGATTGCCTTTCTCTGTGGAAATATCTTCATTGGTATCAATTGTTAAGTAACTCCTAAAAGTGATATGATAGGATATGTGTCTTTTACTTTCTCACTTACTACAGGTGGTGTGATTACGTCTAGACTCATCTATGGTGCTGCAAATGGCATTGTTTCTTTTCACTAGCGAATATTCCATCTGTACATGGAGGAGTCCTTCTTTGTCCACCCATCTGTTGGTGGACTTTTTGGTTACCTCCATATCTTGGCTATTGTAATAGTGTGCAATGCAGATTTGCCTGCCTGTGTCTTTCCAATTCTCTCTTCTTAGATTATTGGTCGAGGAGTGGGCCTGCTGGATCATATGGTAGCTCAATGTTTACCTTTTTAAGGCACCTCCATTCTGTTCTCATTCGTGGCCCTTTCCAAGTTACGTCCCCCTTGAAGTTGAGGGTATGCATTTCTCCACAACAGCTTCAGCATTTATTGTTTGTAGTTTTCTTGCTGATGGTTTTTCTGACAAGTGTGAGCTGATACCCCTTTGTGGTTGAATTCGCATGTGCCTCATAATCCGTTGAAACTGAGCTTTAAGGCATATCCTTTTTATTTTTCAAGCTGTGATTACCCCTTAGTTCTTCAAAGTGTTCTCTTAAAGTATGTGTCACATTTTGAAATGATTTGGCCATTACCTCCCTCAAGACATATTGAGGGCATGATTCATTTACAGTCCTGCATTACTTCTTCCTATGAAATGACCATTAGCACAGGCCTTAAAGCTGTTTTTGCAGGTAACTGCCAGAGGGTGGCAGCCTTTCTGTGTTCCCCACCCTGGTAACTAGGGAAATGCCCTTGCGGCCTGTGGTGTTTCTCGGTTATAAATTAGAGTGGAGTGTGCCCGGACAAACCAACACAAGATGATGTCTCTTTACTTTTGTTGGATTTTTAAATTTAATTTTTATTTTTTATTGGAGTATTTTTCCACTGTGTACGTGGAGCACTTCTACTTTGTGCATTCCTCGGTTGATGGACATTTTCATTGCTTCCAAGTGTTGGCTATGGTAAATATTGTTGGAGTGCAGGATTGCCAGCCTGTGACTTTTTTTTCATATTTATTTATTTATTTATTTATCTTTGGCTGTGTTGGATCTTCGTTTGTGCGCGAGGGCTTTCTGTAGATGCGGCGAGCGGTGGCCACTCTTCATCGCGGTGCGTGGGTCTCTCACTCTCGCGGCCTCTCTTGTTGCGGAGCACAGGCTCCAGGCGCGCAGGCTCAGTGGTTGTGGCTCACGGGCCCAGTTGCTCTGCGGCATGTGGGATCTTCCCAGACCGGGGCTCGAACCCGTGTGCCCTGCATTGGCAGGCAGACTCTCAACCACTGCACCACCAGGGAAGCCCCAAGCCTGTGACTTTTTGATTCTCATTTTCTCAGGTGATAGGCCCAGCAGTGGGTGTGATTGATTGACTGGTAGCACCGTATTACCCTTATCAAAGCACCTTCTTTGTGTTTTCGTTAGTGGCTCTTACCACGTCCCCCTTAGAATCGAGGGTACGCATTTCTCCACAATCGCTTCAGCCTTTATTGTTTGCAGCATTTATGCTAATGGCCCTTTTGGCTGGTTTGAGCTGATAGGTTTTTGTACTTTGGGTTTGCATGTCTTTGAAAATTCATAAAACTCTTCATTTTTCTCCGCCGTTTTCTTTTCTGTTAAAAAAAGGAAACAGTTGGGAGTACAATATAACTGTTGAAATTGCCTTCTTGGAAGCTTGCCCTCTGTTAAATTTTTTGGTCGATTTTCCAGCCCAGAATTTTTTTAGAGAGCAGGTGTCATTTACCGAACTGCAAGTTTGGTGAATATTTAGTGACCTTTAGCAATGGGTTTAAAGCTGCTGTTGTGGGAAGTGGCCTCAAGCAGGCAGCATTTCTCCATTCCCCAATCTGGGTACTAGGGCAGCAGAGCCTTTCTGGAAGTCGTGTTCCTATTTTGTAAATTACATTGGAATGTGCATGGAGAATCCCCCATAAGTTTATGTCTCATTATTTCTTCTTGGTTTTAAATTTTTTTTTAATTGGGGTAGAGCTTAGAATATTGTTTGTCCTAGGTGTACACAATCTGGTTCATTTGTACATTATATATGTCTATTCAAGTACAGAGCCTCTTCCCATGTAAAATGTTACAGAGGGTTCCTCACACCTCCCTTGCTATATGGTCGGTCTTTTTGAGATATGTATATAATATGTGTTTGTATACATATAGTAACACTAACCTTAATTTATCCACTCCCCCCACCTTTCCTTTTAGATGAGCATAGTTTGTTTTCTAAGTCTGTGAGTGTCTTTCTCTGTGGAAATATGTTCATTTGTGTCAGTTATTAGATAACGCCTATAAGTGATATCATAGAATATAGGTCTTTTGCTTTCGGACTTACCTCATGTTTCGTGATTATCTCCAGACTCATTTGTGGTGCCTCAAAGAACAATGGTTCATTGCTTTCCATGGCTAATATTCCATGTGTACATGGACCACTTCTTCTTTATCCATTCACCTGTTGTTGGACATTTTGATTCCTTCACTGTCTTGGCTATTGTGAATAAGGCTGCACTGAAGCTTTTTCGGCCTGTGTCTTCTCGATTCTTTTCTTCTCCGGTGAGAGGTCCAATGGTGCGCCTGCTGGATTGAATGGTACCTCCATTTTTACTTTTAAACACAGCTCCTTTCTGTTCTCATTATTAGCCGTTACCCCTTTACGTCTCACCAGCAGGTAGAGGGTACACAGTTCTCTAAAACCCCTTCAGCATTTATTGTTTGTAGACTTTTTGCTGATGGTCAGTCGACTGGTGTAAGTTGAAACTTTTTGTAGATTAGATTGCATGGGTCTAACACGCCCTGAGGTTGAGCTTTTATCCATTTTCCTTTGTTTTAAAAGAGCGTGAGTAAAACGTTAATATTCATACTCTCTTCTTGAAACATTTGCCTGTTTTGAATTCTTTGTTCATTCCCTACTTCAGCACAATTTTTTAAGGCAGGTGTCCTTTACAGCCCTGAGTCCTTGTGAATGTTAAGTGACCATTAGCTGTGAGTTTAAAGCTGCTCTTGCAGGAAACGGCCACAAGGTGGCATCATTTCTCCTTTACCAAATTTGGTAACTGGGGAAACAGAGCCTTAATGGAAGTGGTGTTCTAGGTTGTAAAATAGAATGGAATGTGCCAGGAAAAAGCCCTTTATGTTTATGTCTCATTACTTCTTGTTCATATTTATAATTTACTTTTTATTTTTTATCCAAGCAAATTTGATTACAATGGTTTGTTGGTTCTAGGTGTGCAAATGTGGTTCTTTCACACATATACATGTATCTATTCTTCCTCGCATCCTTTTCCCATGTAGGTTATGACACAATGTTGTGTAGTCTTCTCCTGGTCTTCAGTACGTGTTTGGTGATTATATATTTCGCATGGTTTGTATATCTCTGTTAACCCCAATATGGTAATGTATCCAATCCTCATCCCTTTCTATTTGGTGAACCATAAGTTTTTTAATGAATCTGTGATTGCCTTTCTCTGTGGAAATATCTTCATTGGTATCAATTGTTAAGTAACTCCTAAAAGTGATATGATAGGATATGTGTCTTTTACTTTCTCACTTACTACAGGTGGTGTGATTACGTCTAGACTCATCTATGGTGCTGCAAATGGCATTGTTTCTTTTCACTAGCGAATATTCCATCTGTACATGGAGGAGTCCTTCTTTGTCCACCCATCTGTTGGTGGACTTTTTGGTTACCTCCATATCTTGGCTATTGTAATAGTGTGCAATGCAGATTTGCCTGCCTGTGTCTTTCCAATTCTCTCTTCTTAGATTATTGGTCGAGGAGTGGGCCTGCTGGATCATATGGTAGCTCAATGTTTACCTTTTTAAGGCACCTCCATTCTGTTCTCATTCGTGGCCCTTTCCAAGTTACGTCCCCCTTGAAGTTGAGGGTATGCATTTCTCCACAACAGCTTCAGCATTTATTGTTTGTAGTTTTCTTGCTGATGGTTTTTCTGACAAGTGTGAGCTGATACCCCTTTGTGGTTGAATTCGCATGTGCCTCATAATCCGTTGAAACTGAGCTTTAAGGCATATCCTTTTTATTTTTCAAGCTGTGATTACCCCTTAGTTCTTCAAAGTGTTCTCTTAAAGTATGTGTCACATTTTGAAATGATTTGGCCATTACCTCCCTCAAGACATATTGAGGGCATGATTCATTTACAGTCCTGCATTACTTCTTCCTATGAAATGACCATTAGCACAGGCCTTAAAGCTGTTTTTGCAGGTAACTGCCAGAGGGTGGCAGCCTTTCTGTGTTCCCCACCCTGGTAACTAGGGAAATGCCCTTGCGGCCTGTGGTGTTTCTCGGTTATAAATTAGAGTGGAGTGTGCCCGGACAAACCAACACAAGATGATGTCTCTTTACTTTTGTTGGATTTTTAAATTTAATTTTTATTTTTTATTGGAGTATTTTTCCACTGTGTACGTGGAGCACTTCTACTTTGTGCATTCCTCGGTTGATGGACATTTTCATTGCTTCCAAGTGTTGGCTATGGTAAATATTGTTGGAGTGCAGGATTGCCAGCCTGTGACTTTTTTTTCATATTTATTTATTTATTTATTTATCTTTGGCTGTGTTGGATCTTCGTTTGTGCGCGAGGGCTTTCTGTAGATGCGGCGAGCGGTGGCCACTCTTCATCGCGGTGCGTGGGTCTCTCACTCTCGCGGCCTCTCTTGTTGCGGAGCACAGGCTCCAGGCGCGCAGGCTCAGTGGTTGTGGCTCACGGGCCCAGTTGCTCTGCGGCATGTGGGATCTTCCCAGACCGGGGCTCGAACCCGTGTGCCCTGCATTGGCAGGCAGACTCTCAACCACTGCACCACCAGGGAAGCCCCAAGCCTGTGACTTTTTGATTCTCATTTTCTCAGGTGATAGGCCCAGCAGTGGGTGTGATTGATTGACTGGTAGCACCGTATTACCCTTATCAAAGCACCTTCTTTGTGTTTTCGTTAGTGGCTCTTACCACGTCCCCCTTAGAATCGAGGGTACGCATTTCTCCACAATCGCTTCAGCCTTTATTGTTTGCAGCATTTATGCTAATGGCCCTTTTGGCTGGTTTGAGCTGATAGGTTTTTGTACTTTGGGTTTGCATGTCTTTGAAAATTCATAAAACTCATCATTTTTCTCCGCCGTTTTCTTTTCTGTTAAAAAAAGGAAACAGTTGGGAGTACAATATAACTGTTGAAATTGCCTTCTTGGAAGCTTGCCCTCTGTTAAATTTTTTGGTCGATTTTCCAGCCCAGAATTTTTTTAGAGAGCAGGTGTCATTTACCGAACTGCAAGTTTGGTGAATATTTAGTGACCTTTAGCAATGGGTTTAAAGCTGCTGTTGTGGGAAGTGGCCTCAAGCAGGCAGCATTTCTCCATTCCCCAATCTGGGTACTAGGGCAGCAGAGCCTTTCTGGAAGTCGTGTTCCTATTTTGTAAATTACATTGGAATGTGCATGGAGAAACCCCCATAAGTTTATGTCTCATTATTTCTTCTTGGTTTTAAATTTTTTTTTAATTGGGGTAGAGCTTAGAATATTGTTTGTCCTAGGTGTACACAATCTGGTTCATTTGTACATTATATATGTCTATTCAAGTACAGAGCCTCTTCCCATGTAAAATGTTACAGAGGGTTCCTCACACCTCCCTTGCTATATGGTCGGTCTTTTTGAGATATGTATATAATATGTGTTTGTATACATATAGTAACACCAACCTTAATTTATCCACTCCCCCCACCTTTCCTTTTAGATGAGCATAGTTTGTTTTCTAAGTCTGTGAGTGTCTTTCTCTGTGGAAATATGTTCATTTGTGTCAGTTATTAGATAACGCCTATAAGTGATATCATAGAATATAGGTCTTTTGCTTTCGGACTTACCTCATGTTTCGTGATTATCTCCAGACTCATTTGGGGTGCCTCAAAGAACAATGGTTCATTGCTTTCCATGGCTAATATTCCATGTGTACATGGACCACTTCTTCTTTATCCATTCACCTGTTGTTGGACATTTTGATTCCTTCACTGTCTTGGCTATTGTGAATAAGGCTGCACTGAAGCTTTTGCGGCCTGTGTCTTCTCGATTCTTTTCTTCTCCGGTGAGAGGTCCAATGGTGCGCCTGCTGGATTGAATGGTACCTCCATTTTTACTTTTAAACACAGCTCCTTTCTGTTCTCATTATTAGCCGTTACCCCTTTACGTCTCACCAGCAGGTAGAGGGTACACAGTTCTCTAAAACCCCTTCAGCATTTATTGTTTGTAGACTTTTTGCTGATGGTCAGTCGACTGGTGTAAGTTGAAACTTTTTGTAGATTAGATTGCATGGGTCTAACACGCCCTGAGGTTGAGCTTTTATCCATTTTCCTTTGTTTTAAAAGAGCGTGAGTAAAACGTTAATATTCATACTCTCTTCTTGAAACATTTGCCTGTTTTGAATTCTTTGTTCATTCCCTACTTCAGCACAATTTTTTAGGGCAGGTGTCCTTTACAGCCCTGAGTCCTTGTGAATGTTAAGTGACCATTAGCTGTGAGTTTAAAGCTGCTCTTGCAGGAAACGGCCACAAGGTGGCATCATTTCTCCTTTACCAAATTTGGTAACTGGGGAAACAGAGCCTTAATGGAAGTGGTGTTCTAGGTTGTAAAATAGAATGGAATGTGCCAGGAAAAAGCCCTTTATGTTTATGTCTCATTACTTCTTGTTCATATTTATAATTTACTTTTTATTTTTTATCCAAGCAAATTTGATTACAATGGTTTGTTGGTTCTAGGTGTGCAAATGTGGTTCTTTCACACATATACATGTATCTATTCTTCCTCGCATCCTTTTCCCATGTAGGTTATGACACAATGTTGTGTAGTCTTCTCCTGGTCTTCAGTACGTGTTTGGTGATTATATATTTCGCATGGTTTGTATATCTCTGTTAACCCCAATATGGTAATGTATCCAATCTTCATCCCTTTCTATTTGGTGAACCATAAGTTTTTTAATGAATCTGTGATTGCCTTTCTCTGTGGAAATATCTTCATTGGTATCAATTGTTAAGTAACTCCTAAAAGTGATATGATAGGATATGTGTCTTTTACTTTCTCACTTACTACAGGTGGTGTGATTACGTCTAGACTCATCTATGGTGCTGCAAATGGCATTGTTTCTTTTCACTAGCGAATATTCCATCTGTACATGGAGGAGTCCTTCTTTGTCCACCCATCTGTTGGTGGACTTTTTGGTTACCTCCATATCTTGGCTATTGTAATAGTGTGCAATGCAGATTCGCCTGCCTGTGTCTTTCCAATTCTCTCTTCTTAGATTATTGGTCGAGGACTGGGCCTGCTGGATCATATGGCAGCTCAATGTTTACCTTTTTAAGGCACCTCCATTCTGTTCTCATTCGTGGCCCTTTCCAAGTTACGTCCCCCTTGAAGTTGAGGGTATGCATTTCTCCACAACAGCTTCAGCATTTATTGTTTGTAGTTTTCTTGCTGATGGTTTTTCTGACAAGTGTGAGCTGATACCCCTTTGTGGTTGAATTCGCATGTGCCTCATAATCCGTTGAAACTGAGCTTTAAGGCATATCCTTTTTATTTTTCAAGCTGTGATTACCCCTTAGTTCTTCAAAGTGTTCTCTTAAAGTATGTGTCACATTTTGAAATGATTTGGCCATTACCTCCCTCAAGACATATTGAGGGCATGATTCATTTACAGTCCTGCATTACTTCTTCCTATGAAATGACCATTAGCACAGGCCTTAAAGCTGTTTTTGCAGGTAACTGCCAGAGGGTGGCAGCCTTTCTGTGTTCCCCACCCTGGTAACTAGGGAAATGCCCTTGCGGCCTGTGGTGTTTCTCGGTTATAAATTAGAGTGGAGTGTGCCCGGACAAACCAACACAAGATGATGTCTCTTTACTTTAGTTGGATTTTTAAATTTAATTTTTATTTTTTATTGGAGTATTTTTCCACTGTGTACGTGGAGCACTTCTACTTTGTGCATTCCTCGGTTGATGGACATTTTCATTGCTTCCAAGTGTTGGCTATGGTAAATATTGTTGGAGTGCAGGATTGCCAGCCTGTGACTTTTTTTTTCATATTTATTTATTTATTTATTTATCTTTGGCTGTGTTGGATCTTCGTTTGTGCGCGAGGGCTTTCTGTAGATGCGGCGAGCGGTGGCCACTCTTCATCGCGGTGCGTGGGTCTCTCACTCTCGCGGCCTCTCTTGTTGCGGAGCACAGGCTCCAGGCGCGCAGGCTCAGTGGTTGTGGCTCACGGGCCCAGTTGCTCTGCGGCATGTGGGATCTTCCCAGACCGGGGCTCGAACCCGTGTGCCCTGCATTGGCAGGCAGACTCTCAACCACTGCACCACCAGGGAAGCCCCAAGCCTGTGACTTTTTGATTCTCATTTTCTCAGGTGATAGGCCCAGCAGTGGGTGTGATTGATTGACTGGTAGCACCGTATTACCCTTATCAAAGCACCTTCTTTGTGTTTTCGTTAGTGGCTCTTACCACGTCCCCCTTAGAATCGAGGGTACGCATTTCTCCACAATCGCTTCAGCCTTTATTGTTTGCAGCATTTATGCTAATGGCCCTTTTGGCTGGTTTGAGCTGATAGGTTTTTGTACTTTGGGTTTGCATGTCTTTGAAAATTCATAAAACTCATCATTTTTCTCCGCCGTTTTCTTTTCTGTTAAAAAAAGGAAACAGTTGGGAGTACAATATAACTGTTGAAATTGCCTTCTTGGAAGCTTGACCTCTGTTAAATTTTTTGGTCGATTTTCCAGCCCAGAATTTTTTTAGAGAGCAGGTGTCATTTACCGAACTGCAAGTTTGGTGAATATTTAGTGACCTTTAGCAATGGGTTTAAAGCTGCTGTTGTGGGAAGTGGCCTCAAGCAGGCAGCATTTCTCCATTCCCCAATCTGGGTACTAGGGCAGCAGAGCCTTTCTGGAAGTCGTGTTCCTATTTTGTAAATTACATTGGAATGTGCATGGAGAAACCCCCATAAGTTTATGTCTCATTATTTCTTCTTGGTTTTAAATTTTTTTTTATTTGGGGTAGAGCTTAGAATATTGTTTGTCCTAGGTGTACACAATCTGGTTCATTTGTACATTATATATGTCTATTCAAGTACAGAGCCTCTTCCCATGTAAAATGTTACAGAGGGTTCCTCACACCTCCCTTGCTATATGGTCGGTCTTTTTGAGATATGTATATAATATGTGTTTGTATACATATAGTAACACTAACCTTAATTTATCCACTCCCCCCACCTTTCCTTTCAGATGAGCATAGTTTGTTTTCTAAGTCTGTGAGTGTCTTTCTCTGTGGAAATATGTTCATTTGTGTCAGTTATTAGATAACGCCTATAAGTGATATCATAGAATATAGGTCTTTTGCTTTCGGACTTACCTCATGTTTCGTGATTATCTCCAGACTCATTTGGGGTGCCTCAAAGAACAATGGTTCATTGCTTTCCATGGCTAATATTCCATGTGTACATGGACCACTTCTTCTTTATCCATTCACCTGTTGTTGGACATTTTGATTCCTTCACTGTCTTGGCTATTGTGAATAAGGCTGCACTGAAGCTTTTGCGGCC
Organism: Balaenoptera physalus; assembly: GCF_965194825.1. Classification (NCBI taxonomy): domain Eukaryota; kingdom Metazoa; phylum Chordata; class Mammalia; order Artiodactyla; family Balaenopteridae; genus Balaenoptera; species Balaenoptera physalus. The sequence continues at coordinate 405,382 of NW_028126044.1, forward strand.
TGTGTCTTCTCGATTCTTTTCTTCTCCGGTGAGAGGTCCAATGGTGCGCCTGCTGGATTGAATGGTACCTCCATTTTTACTTTTAAACACAGCTCCTTTCTGTTCTCATTATTAGCCGTTACCCCTTTACGTCTCACCAGCAGGTAGAGGGTACACAGTTCTCTAAAACCCCTTCAGCATTTATTGTTTGTAGACTTTTTGCTGATGGTCAGTCGACTGGTGTAAGTTGAAACTTTTTGTAGATTAGATTGCATGGGTCTAACACGCCCTGAGGTTGAGCTTTTATCCATTTTCCTTTGTTTTAAAAGAGCGTGAGTAAAACGTTAATATTCATACTCTCTTCTTGAAACATTTGCCTGTTTTGAATTCTTTGTTCATTCCCTACTTCAGCACAATTTTTTAGGGCAGGTGTCCTTTACAGCCCTGAGTCCTTGTGAATGTTAAGTGACCATTAGCTGTGAGTTTAAAGCTGCTCTTGCAGGAAACGGCCACAAGGTGGCATCATTTCTCCTTTACCAAATTTGGTAACTGGGGAAACAGAGCCTTAATGGAAGTGGTGTTCTAGGTTGTAAAATAGAATGGAATGTGCCAGGAAAAAGCCCTTTATGTTTATGTCTCATTACTTCTTGTTCATATTTATAATTTACTTTTTATTTTTTATCCAAGCAAATTTGATTACAATGGTTTGTTGGTTCTAGGTGTGCAAATGTGGTTCTTTCACACATATACATGTATCTATTCTTCCTCGCATCCTTTTCCCATGTAGGTTATGACACAATGTTGTGTAGTCTTCTCCTGGTCTTCAGTACGTGTTTGGTGATTATATATTTCGCATGGTTTGTATATCTCTGTTAACCCCAATATGGTAATGTATCCAATCCTCATCCCTTTCTATTTGGTGAACCATAAGTTTTTTAATGAATCTGTGATTGCCTTTCTCTGTGGAAATATCTTCATTGGTATCAATTGTTAAGTAACTCCTAAAAGTGATATGATAGGATATGTGTCTTTTACTTTCTCACTTACTACAGGTGGTGTGATTACGTCTAGACTCATCTATGGTGCTGCAAATGGCATTGTTTCTTTTCACTAGCGAATATTCCATCTGTACATGGAGGAGTCCTTCTTTGTCCACCCATCTGTTGGTGGACTTTTTGGTTACCTCCATATCTTGGCTATTGTAATAGTGTGCAATGCAGATTTGCCTGCCTGTGTCTTTCCAATTCTCTCTTCTTAGATTATTGGTCGAGGAGTGGGCCTGCTGGATCATATGGTAGCTCAATGTTTACCTTTTTAAGGCACCTCCATTCTGTTCTCATTCGTGGCCCTTTCCAAGTTACGTCCCCCTTGAAGTTGAGGGTATGCATTTCTCCACAACAGCTTCAGCATTTATTGTTTGTAGTTTTCTTGCTGATGGTTTTTCTGACAAGTGTGAGCTGATACCCCTTTGTGGTTGAATTCGCATGTGCCTCATAATCCGTTGAAAGTGAGCTTTAAGGCATATCCTTTTTATTTTTCAAGCTGTGATTACCCCTTAGTTCTTCAAAGTGTTCTCTTAAAGTATGTGTCACATTTTGAAATGATTTGGCCATTACCTCCCTCAAGACATATTGAGGGCATGATTCATTTACAGTCCTGCATTACTTCTTCCTATGAAATGACCATTAGCACAGGCCTTAAAGCTGTTTTTGCAGGTAACTGCCAGAGGGTGGCAGCCTTTCTGTGTTCCCCACCCTGGTAACTAGGGAAATGCCCTTGCGGCCTGTGGTGTTTCTCGGTTATAAATTAGAGTGGAGTGTGCCCGGACAAACCCACACAAGATGATGTCTCTTTACTTTAGTTGGATTTTTAAATTTAATTTTTATTTTTTATTGGAGTATTTTTCCACTGTGTACGTGGAGCACTTCTACTTTGTGCATTCCTCGGTTGATGGACATTTTCATTGCTTCCAAGTGTTGGCTATGGTAAATATTGTTGGAGTGCAGGATTGCCAGCCTGTGACTTTTTTTTTCATATTTATTTATTTATTTATTTATCTTTGGCTGTGTTGGATCTTCGTTTGTGCGCGAGGGCTTTCTGTAGATGCGGCGAGCGGTGGCCACTCTTCATCGCGGTGCGTGGGTCTCTCACTCTCGCGGCCTCTCTTGTTGCGGAGCACAGGCTCCAGGCGCGCAGGCTCAGTGGTTGTGGCTCACGGGCCCAGTTGCTCTGCGGCATATGGGATCTTCCCAGACCGGGGCTCGAACCCGTGTGCCCTGCATTGGCAGGCAGACTCTCAACCACTGCACCACCAGGGAAGCCCCAAGCCTGTGACTTTTTGATTCTCATTTTCTCAGGTGATAGGCCCAGCAGTGGGTGTGATTGATTGACTGGTAGCACCGTATTACCCTTATCAAAGCACCTTCTTTGTGTTTTCGTTAGTGGCTCTTACCACGTCCCCCTTAGAATCGAGGGTACGCATTTCTCCACAATCGCTTCAGCCTTTATTGTTTGCAGCATTTATGCTAATGGCCCTTTTGGCTGGTTTGAGCTGATAGGTTTTTGTACTTTGGGTTTGCATGTCTTTGAAAATTCATAAAACTCATCATTTTTCTCCGCCGTTTTCTTTTCTGTTAAAAAAAGGAAACAGTTGGGAGTACAATATAACTGTTGAAATTGCCTTCTTGGAAGCTTGCCCTCTGTTAAATTTTTTGGTCGATTTTCCAGCCCAGAATTTTTTTAGAGAGCAGGTGTCATTTACCGAACTGCAAGTTTGGTGAATATTTAGTGACCTTTAGCAATGGGTTTAAAGCTGCTGTTGTGGGAAGTGGCCTCAAGCAGGCAGCATTTCTCCATTCCCCAATCTGGGTACTAGGGCAGCAGAGCCTTTCTGGAAGTCGTGTTCCTATTTTGTAAATTACATTGGAATGTGCATGGAGAAACCCCCATAAGTTTATGTCTCATTATTTCTTCTTGGTTTAAAATTTTTTTTTAATTGGGGTAGAGCTTAGAATATTGTTTGTCCTAGGTGTACACAATCTGGTTCATTTGTACATTATATATGTCTATTCAAGTACAGAGCCTCTTCCCATGTAAAATGTTACAGAGGGTTCCTCACACCTCCCTTGCTATATGGTCGGTCTTTTTGAGATATGTATATAATATGTGTTTGTATACATATAGTAACACTAACCTTAATTTATCCACTCCCCCCACCTTTCCTTTTAGATGAGCATAGTTTGTTTTCTAAGTCTGTGAGTGTCTTTCTCTGTGGAAATATGTTCATTTGTGTCAGTTATTAGATAACGCCTATAAGTGATATCATAGAATATAGGTCTTTTGCTTTCGGACTTACCTCATGTTTCGTGATTATCTCCAGACTCATTTGGGGTGCCTCAAAGAACAATGGTTCATTGCTTTCCATGGCTAATATTCCATGTGTACATGGACCACTTCTTCTTTATCCATTCACCTGTTGTTGGACATTTTGATTCCTTCACTGTCTTGGCTATTGTGAATAAGGCTGCACTGAAGCTTTTGCGGCCTGTGTCTTCTCGATTCTTTTCTTCTCCGGTGAGAGGTCCAATGGTGCGCCTGCTGGATTGAATGGTACCTCCATTTTTACTTTTAAACACAGCTCCTTTCTGTTCTCATTATTAGCCGTTACCCCTTTACGTCTCACCAGCAGGTAGAGGGTACACAGTTCTCTAAAACCCCTTCAGCATTTATTGTTTGTAGACTTTTTGCTGATGGTCAGTCGACTGGTGTAAGTTGAAACTTTTTGTAGATTAGATTGCATGGGTCTAACACGCCCTGAGGTTGAGCTTTTATCCATTTTCCTTTGTTTTAAAAGAGCGTGAGTAAAACGTTAATATTCATACTCTCTTCTTGAAACATTTGCCTGTTTTGAATTCTTTGTTCATTCCCTACTTCAGCACAATTTTTTAGGGCAGGTGTCCTTTACAGCCCTGAGTCCTTGTGAATGTTAAGTGACCATTAGCTGTGAGTTTAAAGCTGCTCTTGCAGGAAACGGCCACAAGGTGGCATCATTTCTCCTTTACCAAATTTGGTAACTGGGGAAACAGAGCCTTAATGGAAGTGGTGTTCTAGGTTGTAAAATAGAATGGAATGTGCCAGGAAAAAGCCCTTTATGTTTATGTCTCATTACTTCTTGTTCATATTTATAATTTACTTTTTATTTTTTATCCAAGCAAATTTGATTACAATGGTTTGTTGGTTCTAGGTGTGCAAATGTGGTTCTTTCACACATATACATGTATCTATTCTTCCTCGCATCCTTTTCCCATGTAGGTTATGACACAATGTTGTGTAGTCTTCTCCTGGTCTTCAGTACGTGTTTGGTGATTATATATTTCGCATGGTTTGTATATCTCTGTTAACCCCAATATGGTAATGTATCCAATCTTCATCCCTTTCTATTTGGTGAACCATAAGTTTTTTAATGAATCTGTGATTGCCTTTCTCTGTGGAAATATCTTCATTGGTATCAATTGTTAAGTAACTCCTAAAAGTGATATGATAGGATATGTGTCTTTTACTTTCTCACTTACTACAGGTGGTGTGATTACGTCTAGACTCATCTATGGTGCTGCAAATGGCATTGTTTCTTTTCACTAGCGAATATTCCATCTGTACATGGAGGAGTCCTTCTTTGTCCACCCATCTGTTGGTGGACTTTTTGGTTACCTCCATATCTTGGCTATTGTAATAGTGTGCAATGCAGATTCGCCTGCCTGTGTCTTTCCAATTCTCTCTTCTTAGATTATTGGTCGAGGACTGGGCCTGCTGGATCATATGGCAGCTCAATGTTTACCTTTTTAAGGCACCTCCATTCTGTTCTCATTCGTGGCCCTTTCCAAGTTACGTCCCCCTTGAAGTTGAGGGTATGCATTTCTCCACAACAGCTTCAGCATTTATTGTTTGTAGTTTTCTTGCTGATGGTTTTTCTGACAAGTGTGAGCTGATACCCCTTTGTGGTTGAATTCGCATGTGCCTCATAATCCGTTGAAACTGAGCTTTAAGGCATATCCTTTTTATTTTTCAAGCTGTGATTACCCCTTAGTTCTTCAAAGTGTTCTCTTAAAGTATGTGTCACATTTTGAAATGATTTGGCCATTACCTCCCTCAAGACATATTGAGGGCATGATTCATTTACAGTCCTGCATTACTTCTTCCTATGAAATGACCATTAGCACAGGCCTTAAAGCTGTTTTTGCAGGTAACTGCCAGAGGGTGGCAGCCTTTCTGTGTTCCCCACCCTGGTAACTAGGGAAATGCCCTTGCGGACTGTGGTGTTTCTCGGTTATAAATTAGAGTGGAGTGTGCCCGGACAAACCAACACAAGATGATGTCTCTTTACTTTTGTTGGATTTTTAAATTTAATTTTTATTTTTTATTGGAGTATTTTTCCACTGTGTACGTGGAGCACTTCTACTTTGTGCATTCCTCGGTTGATGGACATTTTCATTGCTTCCAAGTGTTGGCTATGGTAAATATTGTTGGAGTGCAGGATTGCCAGCCTGTGACTTTTTTTTTCATATTTATTTATTTATTTATTTATCTTTGGCTGTGTTGGATCTTCGTTTGTGCGCGAGGGCTTTCTGTAGATGCGGCGAGCGGTGGCCACTCTTCATCGCGGTGCGTGGGTCTCTCACTCTCGCGGCCTCTCTTGTTGCGGAGCACAGGCTCCAGGCGCGCAGGCTCAGTGGTTGTGGCTCACGGGCCCAGTTGCTCTGCGGCATGTGAGATCTTCCCAGACCGGGGCTCGAACCCGTGTGCCCTGCATTGGCAGGCAGACTCTCAACCACTGCACCACCAGGGAAGCCCCAAGCCTGTGACTTTTTGATTCTCATTTTCTCAGGTGATAGGCCCAGCAGTGGGTGTGATTGATTGACTGGTAGCACCGTATTACTCTTATCAAAGCACCTTCTTTGTGTTTTCGTTAGTGGCTCTTACCACGTCCCCCTTAGAATCGAGGGTACGCATTTCTCCACAATCGCTTCAGCCTTTATTGTTTGCAGCATTTATGCTAATGGCCCTTTTGGCTGGTTTGAGCTGATAGGTTTTTGTACTTTGGGTTTGCATGTCTTTGAAAATTCATAAAACTCATCATTTTTCTCCGCCGTTTTCTTTTCTGTTAAAAAAAGGAAACAGTTGGGAGTACAATATAACTGTTGACATTGCCTTCTTGGAAGCTTGCCCTCTGTTAAATTTTTTGGTCGATTTTCCAGCCCAGAATTTTTTTAGAGAGCAGGTGTCATTTACCGAACTGCAAGTTTGGTGAATATTTAGTGACCTTTAGCAATGGGTTTAAAGCTGCTGTTGTGGGAAGTGGCCTCAAGCAGGCAGCATTTCTCCATTCCCCAATCTGGGTACTAGGGCAGCAGAGCCTTTCTGGAAGTCGTGTTCCTATTTTGTAAATTACATTGGAATGTGCATGGAGAAACCCCCATAAGTTTATGTCTCATTATTTCTTCTTGGTTTTAAATTTTTTTTTATTTGGGGTAGAGCTTAGAATATTGTTTGTCCTAGGTGTACACAATCTGGTTCATTTGTACATTATATATGTCTATTCAAGTACAGAGCCTCTTCCCATGTAAAATGTTACAGAGGGTTCCTCACACCTCCCTTGCTATATGGTCGGTCTTTTTGAGATATGTATATAATATGTGTTTGTATACATATAGTAACACTAACCTTAATTTATCCACTCCCCCCACCTTTCCTTTCAGATGAGCATAGTTTGTTTTCTAAGTCTGTGAGTGTCTTTCTCTGTGGAAATATGTTCATTTGTGTCAGTTATTAGATAACGCCTATAAGTGATATCATAGAATATAGGTCTTTTGCTTTCGGACTTACCTCATGTTTCGTGATTATCTCCAGACTCATTTGGGGTGCCTCAAAGAACAATGGTTCATTGCTTTCCATGGCTAATATTCCATGTGTACATGGACCACTTCTTCTTTATCCATTCACCTGTTGTTGGACATTTTGATTCCTTCACTGTCTTGGCTATTGTGAATAAGGCTGCACTGAAGCTTTTGCGGCCTGTGTCTTCTCGATTCTTTTCTTCTCCGGTGAGAGGTCCAATGGTGCGCCTGCTGGATTGAATGGTACCTCCATTTTTACTTTTAAACACAGCTCCTTTCTGTTCTCATTATTAGCCGTTACCCCTTTACGTCTCACCAGCAGGTAGAGGGTACACAGTTCTCTAAAACCCCTTCAGCATTTATTGTTTGTAGACTTTTTGCTGATGGTCAGTCGACTGGTGTAAGTTGAAACTTTTTGTAGATTAGATTGCATGGGTCTAACACGCCCTGAGGTTGAGCTTTTATCCATTTTCCTTTGTTTTAAAAGAGCGTGAGTAAAACGTTAATATTCATACTCTCTTCTTGAAACATTTGCCTGTTTTGAATTCTTTGTTCATTCCCTACTTCAGCACAATTTTTTAGGGCAGGTGTCCTTTACAGCCCTGAGTCCTTGTGAATGTTAAGTGACCATTAGCTGTGAGTTTAAAGCTGCTCTTGCAGGAAACGGCCACAAGGTGGCATCATTTCTCCTTTACCAAATTTGGTAACTGGGGAAACAGAGCCTTAATGGAAGTGGTGTTCTAGGTTGTAAAATAGAATGGAATGTGCCAGGAAAAAGCCCTTTATGTTTATGTCTCATTACTTCTTGTTCATATTTATAATTTACTTTTTATTTTTTATCCAAGCAAATTTGATTACAATGGTTTGTTGGTTCTAGGTGTGCAAATGTGGTTCTTTCACACATATACATGTATCTATTCTTCCTCGCATCCTTTTCCCATGTAGGTTATGACACAATGTTGTGTAGTCTTCTCCTGGTCTTCAGTACGTGTTTGGTGATTATATATTTCGCATGGTTTGTATATCTCTGTTAACCCCAATATGGTAATGTATCCAATCCTCATCCCTTTCTATTTGGTGAACCATAAGTTTTTTAATGAATCTGTGATTGCCTTTCTCTGTGGAAATATCTTCATTGGTATCAATTGTTAAGTAACTCCTAAAAGTGATATGATAGGATATGTGTCTTTTACTTTCTCACTTACTACAGGTGGTGTGATTACGTCTAGACTCATCTATGGTGCTGCAAATGGCATTGTTTCTTTTCACTAGCGAATATTCCATCTGTACATGGAGGAGTCCTTCTTTGTCCACCCATCTGTTGGTGGACTTTTTGGTTACCTCCATATCTTGGCTATTGTAATAGTGTGCAATGCAGATTTGCCTGCCTGTGTCTTTCCAATTCTCTCTTCTTAGATTATTGGTCGAGGAGTGGGCCTGCTGGATCATATGGTAGCTCAATGTTTACCTTTTTAAGGCACCTCCATTCTGTTCTCATTCGTGGCCCTTTCCAAGTTACGTCCCCCTTGAAGTTGAGGGTATGCATTTCTCCACAACAGCTTCAGCATTTATTGTTTGTAGTTTTCTTGCTGATGGTTTTTCTGACAAGTGTGAGCTGATACCCCTTTGTGGTTGAATTCGCATGTGCCTCATAATCCGTTGAAACTGAGCTTTAAGGCATATCCTTTTTATTTTTCAAGCTGTGATTACCCCTTAGTTCTTCAAAGTGTTCTCTTAAAGTATGTGTCACATTTTGAAATGATTTGGCCATTACCTCCCTCAAGACATATTGAGGGCATGATTCATTTACAGTCCTGCATTACTTCTTCCTATGAAATGACCATTAGCACAGGCCTTAAAGCTGTTTTTGCAGGTAACTGCCAGAGGGTGGCAGCCTTTCTGTGTTCCCCACCCTGGTAACTAGGGAAATGCCCTTGCGGCCTGTGGTGTTTCTCGGTTATAAATTAGAGTGGAGTGTGCCCGGACAAACCAACACAAGATGATGTCTCTTTACTTTTGTTGGATTTTTAAATTTAATTTTTATTTTTTATTGGAGTATTTTTCCACTGTGTATGTGGAGCACTTCTACTTTGTGCATTCCTCGGTTGATGGACATTTTCATTGCTTCCAAGTGTTGGCTATGGTAAATATTGTTGGAGTGCAGGATTGCCAGCCTGTGACTTTTTTTTTCATATTTATTTATTTATTTATTTATCTTTGGCTGTGTTGGATCTTCGTTTGTGCGCGAGGGCTTTCTGTAGATGCGGCGAGCGGTGGCCACTCTTCATCGCGGTGCGTGGGTCTCTCACTCTCGCGGCCTCTCTTGTTGCGGAGCACAGGCTCCAGGCGCGCAGGCTCAGTGGTTGTGGCTCACGGGCCCAGTTGCTCTGCGGCATGTGGGATCTTCCCAGACCGGGGCTCGAACCCGTGTGCCCTGCATTGGCAGGCAGACTCTCAACCACTGCACCACCAGGGAAGCCCCAAGCCTGTGACTTTTTGATTCTCATTTTCTCAGGTGATAGGCCCAGCAGTGGGTGTGATTGATTGACTGGTAGCACCGTATTACCCTTATCAAAGCACCTTCTTTGTGTTTTCGTTAGTGGCTCTTACCACGTCCCCCTTAGAATCGAGGGTACGCATTTCTCCACAATCGCTTCAGCCTTTATTGTTTGCAGCATTTATGCTAATGGCCCTTTTGGCTGGTTTGAGCTGATAGGTTTTTGTACTTTGGGTTTGCATGTCTTTGAAAATTCATAAAACTCATCATTTTTCTCCGCCGTTTTCTTTTCTGTTAAAAAAAGGAAACAGTTGGGAGTACAATATAACTGTTGAAATTGCCTTCTTGGAAGCTTGCCCTCTGTTAAATTTTTTGGTCGATTTTCCAGCCCAGAATTTTTTTAGAGAGCAGGTGTCATTTACCGAACTGCAAGTTTGGTGAATATTTAGTGACCTTTAGCAATGGGTTTAAAGCTGCTGTTGTGGGAAGTGGCCTCAAGCAGGCAGCATTTCTCCATTCCCCAATCTGGGTACTAGGGCAGCAGAGCCTTTCTGGAAGTCGTGTTCCTATTTTGTAAATTACATTGGAATGTGCATGGAGAAACCCCCATAAGTTTATGTCTCATTATTTCTTCTTGGTTTAAAATTTTTTTTTAATTGGGGTAGAGCTTAGAATATTGTTTGTCCTAGGTGTACACAATCTGGTTCATTTGTACATTATATATGTCTATTCAAGTACAGAGCCTCTTCCCATGTAAAATGTTACAGAGGGTTCCTCACACCTCCCTTGCTATATGGTCGGTCTTTTTGAGATATGTATATAATATGTGTTTGTATACATATAGTAACACTAACCTTAATTTATCCACTCCCCCCACCTTTCCTTTTAGATGAGCATAGTTTGTTTTCTAAGTCTGTGAGTGTCTTTCTCTGTGGAAATATGTTCATTTGTGTCAGTTATTAGATAACGCCTATAAGTGATATCATAGAATATAGGTCTTTTGCTTTCGGACTTACCTCATGTTTCGTGATTATCTCCAGACTCATTTGTGGTGCCTCAAAGAACAATGGTTCATTGCTTTCCATGGCTAATATTCCATGTGTACATGGACCACTTCTTCTTTATCCATTCACCTGTTGTTGGACATTTTGATTCCTTCACTGTCTTGGCTATTGTGAATAAGGCTGCACTGAAGCTTTTGCGGCCTGTGTCTTCTCGATTCTTTTCTTCTCCGGTGAGAGGTCCAATGGTGCGCCTGCTGGATTGAATGGTACCTCCATTTTTACTTTTAAACACAGCTCCTTTCTGTTCTCATTATTAGCCGTTACCCCTTTACGTCTCACCAGCAGGTAGAGGGTACACAGTTCTCTAAAACCCCTTCAGCATTTATTGTTTGTAGACTTTTTGCTGATGGTCAGTCGACTGGTGTAAGTTGAAACTTTTTGTAGATTAGATTGCATGGGTCTAACAAGCCCTGAGGTTGAGCTTTTATCCATTTTCCTTTGTTTTAAAAGAGCGTGAGTAAAACGTTAATATTCATACTCTCTTCTTGAAACATTTGCCTGTTTTGAATTCTTTGTTCATTCCCTACTTCAGCACAATTTTTTAGGGCAGGTGTCCTTTACAGCCCTGAGTCCTTGTGAATGTTAAGTGACCATTAGCTGTGAGTTTAAAGCTGCTCTTGCAGGAAACGGCCACAAGGTGGCATCATTTCTCCTTTACCAAATTTGGTAACTGGGGAAACAGAGCCTTAATGGAAGTGGTGTTCTAGGTTGTAAAATAGAATGGAATGTGCCAGGAAAAAGCCCTTTATGTTTATGTCTCATTACTTCTTGTTCATATTTATAATTTACTTTTTATTTTTTATCCAAGCAAATTTGATTACAATGGTTTGTTGGTTCTAGGTGTGCAAATGTGGTTCTTTCACACATATACATGTATCTATTCTTCCTCGCATCCTTTTCCCATGTAGGTTATGACACAATGTTGTGTAGTCTTCTCCTGGTCTTCAGTACGTGTTTGGTGATTATATATTTCGCATGGTTTGTAAATCTCTGTTAACCCCAATATGGTAATGTATCCAATCTTCATCCCTTTCTATTTGGTGAACCATAAGTTTTTTAATGAATCTGTGATTGCCTTTCTCTGTGGAAATATCTTCATTGGTATCAATTGTTAAGTAACTCCTAAAAGTGATATGATAGGATATGTGTCTTTTACTTTCTCACTTACTACAGGTGGTGTGATTACGTCTAGACTCATCTATGGTGCTGCAAATGGCATTGTTTCTTTTCACTAGCGAATATTCCATCTGTACATGGAGGAGTCCTTCTTTGTCCACCCAGCTGTTGGTGGACTTTTTGGTTACCTCCATATCTTGGCTATTGTAATAGTGTGCAATGCAGATTCGCCTGCCTGTGTCTTTCCAATTCTCTCTTCTTAGATTATTGGTCGAGGAGTGGGCCTGCTGGATCATATGGTAGCTCAATGTTTACCTTTTTAAGGCACCTCCCTTCTGTTCTCATTCGTGGCCCTTTCCAAGTTACGTCCCCCTTGAAGTTGAGGGTATGCATTTCTCCACAACAGCTTCAGCATTTATTGTTTGTAGTTTTCTTGCTGATGGTTTTTCTGACAAGTGTGAGCTGATACCCCTTTGTGGTTGAATTCGCATGTGCCTCATAATCCGTTGAAACTGAGCTTTAAGGCATATCCTTTTTATTTTTCAAGCTGTGATTACCCCTTAGTTCTTCAAAGTGTTCTCTTAAAGTATGTGTCACATTTTGAAATGATTTGGCCATTACCTCCCTCAAGACATATTGAGGGCATGATTCATTTACAGTCCTGCATTACTTCTTCCTATGAAATGACCATTAGCACAGGCCTTAAAGCTGTTTTTGCAGGTAACTGCCAGAGGGTGGCAGCCTTTCTGTGTTCCCCACCCTGGTAACTAGGGAAATGCCCTTGCGGCCTGTGGTGTTTCTCGGTTATAAATTAGAGTGGAGTGTGCCCGGACAAACCAACACAAGATGATGTCTCTTTACTTTTGTTGGATTTTTAAATTTAATTTTTATTTTTTATTGGAGTATTTTTCCACTGTGTACGTGGAGCACTTCTACTTTGTGCATTCCTCGGTTGATGGACATTTTCATTGCTTCCAAGTGTTGGCTATGGTAAATATTGTTGGAGTGCAGGATTGCCAGCCTGTGACTTTTTTTTTCATATTTATTTATTTATTTATTTATCTTTGGCTGTGTTGGATCTTCGTTTTTGCGCGAGGGCTTTCTGTAGATGCGGCGAGCGGTGGCCACTCTTCATCGCGGTGCGTGGGTCTCTCACTCTCGCGGCCTCTCTTGTTGCGGAGCACAGGCTCCAGGCGCGCAGGCTCAGTGGTTGTGGCTCACGGGCCCAGTTGCTCTGCGGCATGTGGGATCTTCCCAGACCGGGGCTCGAACCCGTGTGCCCTGCATTGGCAGGCAGACTCTCAACCACTGCACCACCAGGGAAGCCCCAAGCCTGTGACTTTTTGATTCTCATTTTCTCAGGTGATAGGCCCAGCAGTGGGTGTGATTGATTGACTGGTAGCACCGTATTACCCTTATCAAAACACCTTCTTTGTGTTTTCGTTACTGGCTCTTACCACGTCCCCCTTAGAATCGAGGGTACGCATTTCTCCACAATCGCTTCAGCCTTTATTGTTTGCAGCATTTATGCTAATGGCCCTTTTGGCTGGTTTGAGCTGATAGGTTTTTGTACTTTGGGTTTGCATGTCTTTGAAAATTCATAAAACTCATCATTTTTCTCCGCCATTTTCTTTTCTGTTAAAAAAAGGAAACAGTTGGGAGTACAATATAACTCTTGAAATTGTCTTCTTGGAAGCTTGCCCTCTGTTAAATTTTTTGGTCGATTTTCCAGCCCAGAATTTTTTTAGAGAGCAGGTGTCATTTACCGAACTGCAAGTTTGGTGAATATTTAGTGACCTTTAGCAATGGGTTTAAAGCTGCTGTTGTGGGAAGTGGCCTCAAGCAGGCAGCATTTCTCCATTCCCCAATCTGGGTACTAGGGCAGCAGAGCCTTTCTGGAAGTCGTGTTCCTATTTTGTAAATTACATTGGAATGTGCATGGAGAAACCCCCATAAGTTTATGTCTCATTATTTCTTCTTGGTTTTAAATTTTTTTTTAATTGGGGTAGAGCTTAGAATATTGTTTGTCCTAGGTGTACACAATCTGGTTCATTTGTACATTATATATGTCTATTAAAGTACAGAGCCTCTTCCCATGTAAAATGTTACAGAGGGTTCCTCACACCTCCCTTGCTATATGGTCGGTCTTTTTGAGATATGTATATAATATGTGTTTGTATACATATAGTAACACTAACCTTAATTTATCCACTCCCCCCACCTTTCCTTTCAGATGAGCATAGTTTGTTTTCTAAGTCTGTGAGTGTCTTTCTCTGTGGAAATATGTTCATTTGTGTCAGTTATTAGATAACGCCTATAAGTGATATCATAGAATATAGGTCTTTTGCTTTCGGACTTACCTCATGTTTCGTGATTATCTCCAGACTCATTTGGGGTGCCTCAAAGAACAATGGTTCATTGCTTTCCATGGCTAATATTCCATGTGTACATGGACCACTTCTTCTTTATCCATTCACCTGTTGTTGGACATTTTGATTCCTTCACTGTCTTGGCTATTGTGAATAAGGCTGCACTGAAGCTTTTGCGGCCTGTGTCTTCTCGATTCTTTTCTTCTCCGGTGAGAGGTCCAATGGTGCGCCTGCTGGATTGAATGGTACCTCCATTTTTACTTTTAAACACAGCTCCTTTCTGTTCTCATTATTAGCCGTTACCCCTTTACGTCTCACCAGCAGGTAGAGGGTACACAGTTCTCTAAAACCCCTTCAGCATTTATTGTTTGTAGACTTTTTGCTGATGGTCAGTCGACTGGTGTAAGTTGAAACTTTTTGTAGATTAGATTGCATGGGTCTAACACACCCTGAGGTTGAGCTTTTATCCATTTTCCTTTGTTTTAAAAGAGCGTGAGTAAAACGTTAATATTCATACTCTCTTCTTGAAACATTTGCCTGTTTTGAATTCTTTGTTCATTCCCTACTTCAGCACAATTTTTTAGAGCAGGTGTCCTTTACAGCCCTGAGTCCTTGTGAATGTTAAGTGACCATTAGCTGTGAGTTTAAAGCTGCTCTTGCAGGAAACGGCCACAAGGTGGCATCATTTCTCCTTTACCAAATTTGGTAACTGGGGAAACAGAGCCTTAATGGAAGTGGTGTTCTAGGTTGTAAAATAGAATGGAATGTGCCAGGAAAAAGCCCTTTATGTTTATGTCTCATTACTTCTTGTTCATATTTATAATTTACTTTTTATTTTTTATCCAAGCAAATTTGATTACAATGGTTTGTTGGTTCTAGGTGTGCAAATGTGGTTCTTTCACACATATACATGTATCTATTCTTCCTCGCATCCTTTTCCCATGTAGGTTATGACACAATGTTGTGTAGTCTTCTCCTGGTCTTCAGTACGTGTTTGGTGATTATATATTTCGCATAGTTTGTATATCTCTGTTAACCCCAATATGGTAATGTATCCAATCTTCATCCCTTTCTATTTGGTGAACCATAAGTTTTTTAATGAATCTGTGATTGCCTTTCTCTGTGGAAATATCTTCATTGGTATCAATTGTTAAGTAACTCCTAAAAGTGATATGATAGGATATGTGTCTTTTACTTTCTCACTTACTACAGGTGGTGTGATTACGTCTAGACTCATCTATGGTGCTGCAAATGGCATTGTTTCTTTTCACTAGCGAATATTCCATCTGTACATGGAGGAGTCCTTCTTTGTCCACCCATCTGTTGGTGGACTTTTTGGTTACCTCCATATCTTGGCTATTGTAATAGTGTGCAATGCAGTTTCGCCTGCCTGTGTCTTTCCAATTCTCTCTTCTTAGATTATTGGTCGAGGAGTGGGCCTGCTGGATCATATGGTAGCTCAATGTTTACCTTTTTAAGGCACCTCCCTTCTGTTCTCATTCGTGGCCCTTTCCAAGTTACGTCCCCCTTGAAGTTGAGGGTATGCATTTCTCCACAACAGCTTCAGCATTTATTGTTTGTAGTTTTCTTGCTGATGGTTTTTCTGACAAGTGTGAGCTGATACCCCTTTGTGGTTGAATTCGCATGTGCCTCATAATCCGTTGAAACTGAGCTTTAAGGCATATCCTTTTTATTTTTCAAGCTGTGATTACCCCTTAGTTCTTCAAAGTGTTCTCTTAAAGTATGTGTCACATTTTGAAATGATTTGGCCATTACCTCCCTCAAGACATATTGAGGGCATGATTCATTTACAGTCCTGCATTACTTCTTCCTATGAAATGACCATTAGCACAGGCCTTAAAGCTGTTTTTGCAGGTAACTGCCAGAGGGTGGCAGCCTTTTTGTGTTCCCCACCCTGGTAACTAGGGAAATGCCCTTGCGGCCTGTGGTGTTTCTCGGTTATAAATTAGAGTGGAGTGTGCCCGGACAAACCAACACAAGATGATGTCTCTTTACTTTTGTTGGATTTTTAAATTTAATTTTTATTTTTTATTGGAGTATTTTTCCACTGTGTACGTGGAGCACTTCTACTTTGTGCATTCCTCGGTTGATGGACATTTTCATTGCTTCCAAGTGTTGGCTATGGTAAATATTGTTGGAGTGCAGGATTGCCAGCCTGTGACTTTTTTTTTCATATTTATTTATTTATTTATTTATCTTTGGCTGTGTTGGATCTTCGTTTGTGCGCGAGGGCTTTCTGTAGATGCGGCGAGCGGTGGCCACTCTTCATCGCGGTGCGTGGGTCTCTCACTCTCGCGGCCTCTCTTGTTGCGGAGCACAGGCTCCAGGCGCGCAGGCTCAGTGGATGTGGCTCACGGGCCCAGTTGCTCTGCGGCATGTGGGATCTTCCCAGACCGGGGCTCGAACCCGTGTGCCCTGCATTGGCAGGCAGACTCTCAACCACTGCACCACCAGGGAAGCCCCAAGCCTGTGACTTTTTGATTCTCATTTTCTCAGGTGATAGGCCCAGCAGTGGGTGTGATTGATTGACTGGTAGCACCGTATTACCCTTATCAAAGCACCTTCTTTGTGTTTTCGTTAGTGGCTCTTACCACGTCCCCCTTAGAATCGAGGGTACGCATTTCTCCACAATCGCTTCAGCCTTTATTGTTTGCAGCATTTATGCTAATGGCCCTTTTGGCTGGTTTGAGCTGATAGGTTTTTGTACTTTGGGTTTGCATGTCTTTGAAAATTCATAAAACTCATCATTTTTCTCCGCCATTTTCTTTTCTGTTAAAAAAAGGAAACAGTTGGGAGTACAATATAACTCTTGAAATTGTCTTCTTGGAAGCTTGCCCTCTGTTAAATTTTTTGGTCGATTTTCCAGCCCAGAATTTTTTTAGAGAGCAGGTGTCATGTACCGAACTGCAAGTTTGGTGAATATTTAGTGACCTTTAGCAATGGGTTTAAAGCTGCTGTTGTGGGAAGTGGCCTCAAGCAGGCAGCATTTCTCCATTCCCCAATCTGGGTACTAGGGCAGCAGAGCCTTTCTGGAAGTCGTGTTCCTATTTTGTAAATTACATTTGAATGTGCATGGAGAAACCCCCATAAGTTTATGTCTCATTATTTCTTCTTGGTTTTAAATTTTTTTTTAATTGGGGTAGAGCTTAGAATATTGTTTGTCCTAGGTGTACACAATCTGGTTAATTTGTACATTATATATGTCTATTCAAGTACAGAGCCTCTTCCCATGTAAAATGTTACAGAGGGTTCCTCACACCTCCCTTGCTATATGGTCGGTCTTTTTGAGATATGTATATAATATGTGTTTGTATACATATAGTAACACTAACCTTAATTTATCCACTCCCCCCACCTTTCCTTTCAGATGAGCATAGTTTGTTTTCTAAGTCTGTGAGTGTCTTTCTCTGTGGAAATATGTTCATTTGTGTCAGTTATTAGATAACGCCTATAAGTGATATCATAGAATATAGGTCTTTTGCTTTCGGACTTACCTCATGTTTCGTGATTATCTCCAGACTCATTTGGGGTGCCTCAAAGAAAAATGGTTCATTGCTTTCCATGGCTAATATTCCATGTGTACATGGACCACTTCTTCTTTATCCATTCACCTGTTGTTGGACATTTTGATTCCTTCATTGTCTTGGCTATTGTGAATAAGGCTGCACTGAAGCTTTTGCGGCCTGTGTCTTCTCGATTCTTTTCTTCTCCGGTGAGAGGTCCAATGGTGCGCCTGCTGGATTGAATGGTACCTCCATTTTTACTTTTAAACACAGCTCCTTTCTGTTCTCATTATTAGCCGTTACCCCTTTACGTCTCACCAGCAGGTAGAGGGTACACAGTTCTCTAAAACCCCTTCAGCATTTATTGTTTGTAGACTTTTTGCTGATGGTCAGTCGACTGGTGTAAGTTGAAACTTTTTGTAGATTAGATTGCATGGGTCTAACACGCCCTGAGGTTGAGCTTTTATCCATTTTCCTTTGTTTTAAAAGAGCGTGAGTAAAACGTTAATATTCATACTCTCTTCTTGAAACATTTGCCTGTTTTGAATTCTTTGTTCATTCCCTACTTCAGCACAATTTTTTAGGGCAGGTGTCCTTTACAGCCCTGAGTCCTTGTGAATGTTAAGTGACCATTAGCTGTGAGTTTAAAGCTGCTCTTGCAGGAAACGGCCACAAGGTGGCATCATTTCTCCTTTACCAAATTTGGTAACTGGGGAAACAGAGCCTTAATGGAAGTGGTGTTCTAGGTTGTAAAATAGAATGGAATGTGCCAGGAAAAAGCCCTTTATGTTTATGTCTCATTACTTCTTGTTCATATTTATAATTTACTTTTTATTTTTTATCCAAGCAAATTTGATTACAATGGTTTGTTGGTTCTAGGTGTGCAAATGTGGTTCTTTCACACATATACATGTATCTATTCTTCCTCGCATCCTTTTCCCATGTAGGTTATGACACAATGTTGTGTAGTCTTCTCCTGGTCTTCAGTACGTGTTTGGTGATTATATATTTCGCATGGTTTGTATATCGCTGTTAACCCCAATATGGTAATGTATCCAATCCTCATCCCTTTCTATTTGGTGAACCATAAGTTTTTTAATGAATCTGTGATTGCCTTTCTCTGTGGAAATATCTTCATTGGTATCAATTGTTAAGTAACTCCTAAAAGTGATATGATAGGATATGTGTCTTTTACTTTCTCACTTACTACAGGTGGTGTGATTACGTCTAGACTCATCTATGGTGCTGCAAATGGCATTGTTTCTTTTCACTAGCGAATATTCCATCTGTACATGGAGGAGTCCTTCTTTGTCCACCCATCTGTTGGTGGACTTTTTGGTTACCTCCATATCTTGGCTATTGTAATAGTGTGCAATGCAGATTTGCCTGCCTGTGTCTTTCCAATTCTCTCTTCTTAGATTATTGGTCGAGGAGTGGGCCTGCTGGATCATATGGTAGCTCAATGTTTACCTTTTTAAGGCACCTCCATTCTGTTCTCATTCGTGGCCCTTTCCAAGTTACGTCCCCCTTGAAGTTGAGGGTATGCATTTCTCCACAACAGCTTCAGCATTTATTGTTTGTAGTTTTCTTGCTGATGGTTTTTCTGACAAGTGTGAGCTGATACCCCTTTGTGGTTGAATTCGCATGTGCCTCATAATCCGTTGAAACTGAGCTTTAAGGCATATCCTTTTTATTTTTCAAGCTGTGATTACCCCTTAGTTCTTCAAAGTGTTCTCTTAAAGTATGTGTCACATTTTGAAATGATTTGGCCATTACCTCCCTCAAGACATATTGAGGGCATGATTCATTTACAGTCCTGCATTACTTCTTCCTATGAAATGACCATTAGCACAGGCCTTAAAGCTGTTTTTGCAGGTAACTGCCAGAGGGTGGCAGCCTTTCTGTGTTCCCCACCCTGGTAACTAGGGAAATGCCCTTGCGGCCTGTGGTGTTTCTCGGTTATAAATTAGAGTGGAGTGTGCCCGGACAAACCAACACAAGATGATGTCTCTTTACTTTTGTTGGATTTTTAAATTTAATTTTTATTTTTTATTGGAGTATTTTTCCACTGTGTACGTGGAGCACTTCTACTTTGTGCATTCCTCGGTTGATGGACATTTTCATTGCTTCCAAGTGTTGGCTATGGTAAATATTGTTGGAGTGCAGGATTGCCAGCCTGTGACTTTTTTTTTCATATTTATTTATTTATTTATTTATTTATCTTTGGCTGTGTTGGATCTTAGTTTGTGCGCGAGGGCTTTCTGTAGATGCGGCGAGCGGTGGCCACTCTTCATCGCGGTGCGTGGGTCTCTCACTCTCGCGGCCTCTCTTGTTGCGGAGCACAGGCTCCAGGCGCGCAGGCTCAGTGGTTGTGGCTCACGGGCCCAGTTGCTCTGCGGCATGTGGGATCTTCCCAGACCGGGGCTCGAACCCGTGTGCCCTGCATTGGCAGGCAGAGTCTCAACCACTGCACCACCAGGGAAGACCCAAGCCTGTGACTTTTTGATTCTCATTTTCTCAGGTGATAGGCCCAGCAGTGGGTGTGATTGATTGACTGGTAGCACCGTATTACCCTTATCAAAGCACCTTCTTTGTGTTTTCGTTAGTGGCTCTTACCACGTCCCCCTTAGAATCGAGGGTACGCATTTCTCCACAATCGCTTCAGCCTTTATTGTTTGCAGCATTTATGCTAATGGCCCTTTTGGCTGGTTTGAGCTGATAGGTTTTTGTACTTTGGGTTTGCATGTCTTTGAAAATTCATAAAACTCATCATTTTTCTCCGCCGTTTTCTTTTCTGTTAAAAAAAGGAAACAGTTGGGAGTACAATATAACTCTTGAAATTGTCTTCTTGGAAGCTTGCCCTCTGTTAAATTTTTTGGTCGATTTTCCAGCCCAGAATTTTTTTAGAGAGCAGGTGTCATTTACCGAACTGCAAGTTTGGTGAATATTTAGTGACCTTTAGCAATGGGCTTAAAGCTGCTGTTGTGGGAAGTGGCCTCAAGCAGGCAGCATTTCTCCATTCCCCAATCTGGGTACTAGGGCAGCAGAGCCTTTCTGGAAGTCGTGTTCCTATTTTGTGAATTACATTGGAATGTGCATGGAGAAACCCCCATAAGTTTATGTCTCATTATTTCTTCTTGGTTTTAAATTTTTTTTTAATTGGGGTAGAGCTTAGAATATTGTTTGTCCTAGGTGTACACAATCTGGTTCATTTGTACATTATATATGTCTATTCAAGTACAGAGCCTCTTCCCATGTAAAATGTTACAGAGGGTTCCTCACACCTCCCTTGCTATATGGTCGGTCTTTTTGAGATATGTATATAATATGTGTTTGTATACATATAGTAACACTAACCTTAATTTATCCACTCCCCCCACCTTTCCTTTCAGATGAACATAGTTTGTTTTCTAAGTCTGTGAGTGTCTTTCTCTGTGGAAATATGTTCATTTGTGTCAGTTATTAGATAACGCCTATAAGTGATATCATAGAATATAGGTCTTTTGCTTTCGGACTTACCTCATGTTTCGTGATTATCTCCAGACTCATTTGGGGTGCCTCAAAGAACAATGGTTCATTGCTTTCCATGGCTAATATTCCATGTGTACATGGACCACTTCTTCTTTATCCATTCACCTGTTGTTGGACATTTTGATTCCTTCACTGTCTTGGCTATTGTGAATAAGGCTGCACTGAAGCTTTTGCGGCCTGTGTCTTCTCGATTCTTTTCTTCTCCGGTGAGAGGTCCAATGGTGCGCCTGCTGGATTGAATGGTACCTCCATTTTTACTTTTAAACACAGCTCCTTTCTGTTCTCATTATTAGCCGTTACCCCTTTACGTCTCACCAGCAGGTAGAGGGTACACAGTTCTCTAAAACCCCTTCAGCATTTATTGTTTGTAGACTTTTTGCTGATGGTCAGTCGACTGGTGTAAGTTGAAACTTTTTGTAGATTAGATTGCATGGGTCTAACACGCCCTGAGGTTGAGCTTTTATCCATTTTCCTTTGTTTTAAAAGAGCGTGAGTAAAACGTTAATATTCATACTCTCTTCTTGAAACATTTGCCTGTTTTGAATTCTTTGTTCATTCCCTACTTCAGCACAATTTTTTAGGGCAGGTGTCCTTTACAGCCCTGAGTCCTTGTGAATGTTAAGTGACCATTAGCTGTGAGTTTAAAGCTGCTCTTGCAGGAAACGGCCACAAGGTGGCATCATTTCTCCTTTACCAAATTTGGTAACTGGGGAAACAGAGCCTTAATGGAAGTGGTGTTCTAGGTTGTAAAATAGAATGGAATGTGCCAGGAAAAAGCCCTTTATGTTTATGTCTCATTACTTCTTGTTCATATTTATAATTTACTTTTTATTTTTTATCCAAGCAAATTTGATTACAATGGTTTGTTGGTTCTAGGTGTGCAAATGTGGTTCTTTCACACATATACATGTATCTATTCTTCCTCGCATCCTTTTCCCATGTAGGTTATGACACAATGTTGTGTAGTCTTCTCCTGGTCTTCAGTACGTGTTTGGTGATTATATATTTCGCATGGTTTGTATATCTCTGTTAACCCCAATATGGTAATGTATCCAATCTTCATCCCTTTCTATTTGGTGAACCATAAGTTTTTTAATGAATCTGTGATTGCCTTTCTCTGTGGAAATATCTTCATTGGTATCAATTGTTAAGTAACTCCTAAAAGTGATATGATAGGATATGTGTCTTTTACTTTCTCACTTACTACAGGTGGTGTGATTACGTCTAGACTCATCTATGGTGCTGCAAATGGCATTGTTTCTTTTCACTAGCGAATATTCCATCTGTACATGGAGGAGTCCTTCTTTGTCCACCCATCTGTTGGTGGACTTTTTGGTTACCTCCATATCTTGGCTATTGTAATAGTGTGCAATGCAGATTTGCCTGCCTGTGTCTTTCCAATTCTCTCTTCTTAGATTATTGGTCGAGGAGTGGGCCTGCTGGATCATATGGTAGCTCAATGTTTACCTTTTTAAGGCACCTCCATTCTGTTCTCATTCGTGGCCCTTTCCAAGTTACGTCCCCCTTGAAGTTGAGGGTATGCATTTCTCCACAACAGCTTCAGCATTTATTGTTTGTAGTTTTCTTGCTGATGGTTTTTCTGACAAGTGTGAGCTGATACCCCTTTGTGGTTGAATTCGCATGTGCCTCATAATCCGTTGAAACTGAGCTTTAAGGCATATCCTTTTTATTTTTCAAGCTGTGATTACCCCTTAGTTCTTCAAAGTGTTCTCTTAAAGTATGTGTCACATTTTGAAATGATTTGGCCATTACCTCCCTCAAGACATATTGAGGGCATGATTCATTTACAGTCCTGCATTACTTCTTCCTATGAAATGACCATTAGCACAGGCCTTAAAGCTGTTTTTGCAGGTAACTGCCAGAGGGTGGCAGCCTTTCTGTGTTCCCCACCCTGGTAACTAGGGAAATGCCCTTGCGGCCTGTGGTGATTCTCGGTTATAAATTAGAGTGGAGTGTGCCCGGACAAACCAACACAAGATGATGTCTCTTTACTTTTGTTGGATTTTTAAATTTAATTTTTATTTTTTATTGGAGTATTTTTCCACTGTGCACGTGGAGCACTTCTACTTTGTGCATTCCTCGGTTGATGGACATTTTCATTGCTTCCAAGTGTTGGCTATGGTAAATATTGTTGGAGTGCAGGATTGCCAGCCTGTGACTTTTTTTTTCATATTTATTTATTTATTTATTTATTTATCTTTGGCTGTGTTGGATCTTCGTTTGTGCGCGAGGGCTTTCTGTAGATGCGGCGAGCGGTGGCCACTCTTCATCGCGGTGCGTGGGTCTCTCACTATCGCGGCCTCTCTTGTTGCGGAGCACAGGCTCCAGGCGCGCAGGCTCAGTGGTTGTGGCTCACGGGCCCTGTTGCTCTGCGGCATGTGGGATCTTCCCAGACCGGGGCTCGAACCCGTGTGCCCTGCATTGGCAGGGAGACTCTCAACCACTGCACCACCAGGGAAGCCCCAAGCCTGTGACTTTTTGATTCTCATTTTCTCAGGTGATAGGCCCAGCAGTGGGTGTGATTGATTGACTGGTAGCACCGTATTACCCTTATCAAAGCACCTTCTTTGTGTTTTCGTTAGTGGCTCTTACCACGTCCCCCTTAGAATCGAGGGTACGCATTTCTCCACAATCGCTTCAGCCTTTATTGTTTGCAGCATTTATGCTAATGGCCCTTTTGGCTGGTTTGAGCTGATAGGTTTTTGTACTTTGGGTTTGCATGTCTTTGAAAATTCATAAAACTCATTATTTTTCTCCGCCGTTTTCTTTTCTGTTAAAAAAAGGAAACAGTTGGGAGTACAATATAACTCTTGAAATTGTCTTCTTGGAAGCTTGCCCTCTGTTAAATTTTTTGGTCGATTTTCCAGCCCAGAATTTTTTTAGAGAGCAGGTGTCATTTACCGAACTGCAAGTTTGGTGAATATTTAGTGACCTTTAGCAATGGGTTTAAAGCTGCTGTTGTGGGAAGTGGCCTCAAGCAGGCAGCATTTCTCCATTCCCCAATCTGGGTACTAGGGCAGCAGAGCCTTTCTGGAAGTCGTGTTCCTATTTTGTAAATTACATTGGAATGTGCATGGAGAAACCCCCATAAGTTTATGTCTCATTATTTCTTCTTGGTTTTAAATTTTTTTTTAATTGGGGTAGAGCTTAGAATATTGTTTGTCCTAGGTGTACACAATCTGGTTCATTTGTACATTATATATGTCTATTCAAGTACAGAGCCTCTTCCCATGTAAAATGTTACAGAGGGTTCCTCACACCTCCCTTGCTATATGGTCGGTCTTTTTGAGATATGTATATAATATGTGTTTGTATACATATAGTAACACTAACCTTAATTTATCCACTCCCCCCACCTTTCCTTTCAGATGAGCATAGTTTGTTTTCTAAGTCTGTGAGTGTCTTTCTCTGTGGAAATATGTTCATTTGTGTCAGTTATTAGATAACGCCTATAAGTGATATCATAGAATATAGGTCTTTTGCTTTCGGACTTACCTCATGTTTCGTGATTATCTCCAGACTCATTTGTGGTGCCTCAAAGAACAATGGTTCATTGCTTTCCATGGCTAATATTCCATGTGTACATGGACCACTTCTTCTTTATCCATTCACCTGTTGTTGGACATTTTGATTCCTTCACTGTCTTGGCTATTGTGAATAAGGCTGCACTGAAGCTTTTGCGGCCTGTGTCTTCTCGATTCTTTTCTTCTCCGGTGAGAGGTCCAATGGTGCGCCTGCTGGATTGAATGGTACCTCCATTTTTACTTTTAAACACAGCTCCTTTCTGTTCTCATTATTAGCCGTTACCCCTTTACGTCTCACCAGCAGGTAGAGGGTACACAGTTCTCTAAAACCCCTTCAGCATTTATTGTTTGTAGACTTTTTGCTGATGGTCAGTCGACTGGTGTAAGTTGAAACTTTTTGTAGATTAGATTGCATGGGTCTAACACGCCCTGAGGTTGAGCTTTTATCCATTTTCCTTTGTTTTAAAAGAGCGTGAGTAAAACGTTAATAATCATACTCTCTTCTTGAAACATTTGCCTGTTTTGAATTCTTTGTTCATTCCCTACTTCAGCACAATTTTTTAGGGCAGGTGTCCTTTACAACCCTGAGTCCTTGTGAATGTTAAGTGACCATTACCTGTGAGTTTAAAGCTGCTCTTGCAGGAAACGGCCACAAGGTGGCATCATTTCTCCTTTACCAAATTTGGTAACTGGGGAAACAGAGCCTTAATGGAAGTGGTGTTCTAGGTTGTAAAATAGAATGGAATGTGCCAGGAAAAAGCCCTTTATGTTTATGTCTCATTACTTCTTGTTCATATTTATAATTTACTTTTTATTTTTTATCCAAGCAAATTTGATTACAATGGTTTGTTGGTTCTAGGTGTGCAAATGTGGTTCTTTCACACATATACATGTATCTATTCTTCCTCGCATCCTTTTCCCATGTAGGTTATGACACAATGTTGTGTAGTCTTCTCCTGGTCTTCAGTACGTGTTTGGTGATTATATATTTCGCATGGTTTGTATATCTCTGTTAACCCCAATATGGTAATGTATCCAATCCTCATCCCTTTCTATTTGGTGAACCATAAGTTTTTTAATGAATCTGTGATTGCCTTTCTCTGTGGAAATATCTTCATTGGTATCAATTGTTAAGTAACTCCTAAAAGTGTTATGATAGGATATGTGTCTTTTACTTTCTCACTTACTACAGGTGGTGTGATTACGTCTAGACTCATCTATGGTGCTGCAAATGGCATTGTTTCTTTTCACTAGCGAATATTCCATCTGTACATGGAGGAGTCCTTCTTTGTCCACCCATCTGTTGGTGGACTTTTTGGTTACCTCCATATCTTGGCTATTGTAATAGTGTGCAATGCAGATTTGCCTGCCTGTGTCTTTCCAATTCTCTCTTCTTAGATTATTGGTCGAGGAGTGGGCCTGCTGGATCATATGGTAGCTCAATGTTTACCTTTTTAAGGCACCTCCATTCTGTTCTCATTCGTGGCCCTTTCCAAGTTACGTCCCCCTTGAAGTTGAGGGTATGCATTTCTCCACAACAGCTTCAGCATTTATTGTTTGTAGTTTTCTTGCTGATGGTTTTTCTGACAAGTGTGAGCTGATACCCCTTTGTGGTTGAATTCGCATGTGCCTCATAATCCGTTGAAACTGAGCTTTAAGGCATATCCTTTTTATTTTTCAAGCTGTGATTACCCCTTAGTTCTTCAAAGTGTTCTCTTAAAGTATGTGTCACATTTTGAAATGATTTGGCCATTACCTCCCTCAAGACATATTGAGGGCATGATTCATTTACAGTCCTGCATTACTTCTTCCTATGAAATGACCATTAGCACAGGCCTTAAAGCTGTTTTTGCAGGTAACTGCCAGAGGGTGGCAGCCTTTCTGTGTTCCCCACCCTGGTAACTAGGGAAATGCCCTTGCGGCCTGTGGTGTTTCTCGGTTATAAATTAGAGTGGAGTGTGCCCGGACAAACCAACACAAGATGATGTCTCTTTACTTTTGTTGGATTTTTAAATTTAATTTTTATTTTTTATTGGAGTATTTTTCCACTGTGTACGTGGAGCACTTCTACTTTGTGCATTCCTCGGTTGATGGACATTTTCATTGCTTCCAAGTGTTGGCTATGGTAAATATTGTTGGAGTGCAGGATTGCCAGCCTGTGACTTTTTTTTTCATATTTATTTATTTATTTATTTATCTTTGGCTGTGTTGGATCTTCGTTTGTGCGCGAGGGCTTTCTGTAGATGCGGCGAGCGGTGGCCACTCTTCATCGCGGTGCGTGGGTCTCTCACTCTCGCGGCCTCTCTTGTTGCGGAGCACAGGCTCCAGGCGCGCAGGCTCAGTGGTTGTGGCTCACGGGCCCAGTTGCTCTGCGGCATGTGGGATCTTCCCAGACCGGGGCTCGAACCCGTGTGCCCTGCATTGGCAGGCAGACTCTCAACCACTGCACCACCAGGGAAGCCCCAAGCCTGTGACTTTTTGATTCTCATTTTCTCAGGTGATAGGCCCAGCAGTGGGTGTGATTGATTGACTGGTAGCACCGTGTTACCCTTATCAAAGCACCTTCTTTGTGTTTTCGTTAGTGGCTCTTACCACGTCCCCCTTAGAATCGAGGGTACGCATTTCTCCACAATCGCTTCAGCCTTTATTGTTTGCAGCATTTATGCTAATGGCCCTTTTGGCTGGTTTGAGCTGATAGGTTTTTGTTCTTTGGGTTTGCATGTCTTTGAAAATTCATAAAACTCATCATTTTTCTCCGCCGTTTTCTTTTCTGTTAAAAAAAGGAAACAGTTGGGAGTACAATATAACTCTTGAAATTGTCTTCTTGGAAGCTTGCCCTCTGTTAAATTTTTTGGTCGATTTTCCAGCCCAGAATTTTTTAGAGAGCAGGTGTCATTTACCGAACTGCAAGTTTGGTGAATATTTAGTGACCTTTAGCAATGGGTTTAAAGCTGCTGTTGTGGGAAGTGGCCTCAAGCAGGCAGCATTTCTCCATTCCCCAATCTGGGTACTAGGGCAGCAGAGCCTTTCTGGAAGTCGTGTTCCTATTTTGTAAATTACATTGGAATGTGCATGGAGAAACCCCCATAAGTTTATGTCTCATTATTTCTTCTTGGTTTTAAATTTTTTTTTAATTGGGGTAGAGCTTAGAATATTGTTTGTCCTAGGTGTACACAATCTGGTTCATTTGTACATTATATATGTCTATTCAAGTACAGAGCCTCTTCCCATGTAAAATGTTACAGAGGGTTCCTCACACCTCCCTTGCTATATGGTCGGTCTTTTTGAGATATGTATATAATATGTGTTTGTATACATATAGTAACACTAACCTTAATTTATCCACTCCCCCCACCTTTCCTTTCAGATGAGCAAAGTTTGTTTTCTAAGTCTGTGAGTGTCTTTCTCTGTGGTAATATGTTCATTTGTGTCAGTTATTAGATAACGCCTATAAGTGATATCATAGAATATAGGTCTTTTGCTTTCGGACTTACCTCATGTTTCGTGATTATCTCCAGACTCATTTGTGGTGCCTCAAAGAACAATGTTTCATTGCTTTCCATGGCTAATATTCCATGTGTACATGGACCACTTCTTCTTTATCCATTCACCTGTTGTTGGACATTTTGATTCCTTCACTGTCTTGGCTATTGTGAATAAGGCTGCACTGAAGCTTTTGCGGCCTGTGTCTTCTCGATTCTTTTCTTCTCCGGTGAGAGGTCCAATGGTGCGCCTGCTGGATTGAATGGTACCTCCATTTTTACTTTTAAACACAGCTCCTTTCTGTTCTCATTATTGGCCGTTACCCCTTTACGTCTCACCAGCAGGTAGAGGGTACACAGTTCTCTAAAACCCCTTCAGCATTTATTGTTTGTAGACTTTTTGCTGATGGTCAGTCGACTGGTGTAAGTTGAAACTTTTTGTAGATTAGATTGCATGGGTCTAACACGCCCTAAGGTTGAGCTTTTATCAATTTTCCTTTGTTTTAAAAGAGCGTGAGTAAAACGTTAATATTCATACTCTCTTCTTGAAACATTTGCCTGTTTTGAATTCTTTGTTCATTCCCTACTTCAGCACAATTTTTTAGGGCTGGTGTCCTTTACAGCCCTGAGTCCTTGTGAATGTTAAGTGACCATTAGCTGTGAGTTTAAAGCTGCTCTTGCAGGAAACGGCCACAAGGTGGCATCATTTCTCCTTTACCAAATTTGGTAACTGGGGAAACAGAGCCTTAATGGAAGTGGTGTTCTAGGTTGTAAAATAGAATGGAATGTGCCAGGAAAAAGCCCTTTATGTTTATGTCTCATTACTTCTTGTTCATATTTATAATTTACTTTTTATTTTTTATCCAAGCAAATTTGATTACAATGGTTTGTTGGTTCTAGGTGTGCAAATGTGGTTCTTTCACACATATACATGTATCTATTCTTCCTCGCATCCTTTTCCCATGTAGGTTATGACACAATGTTGTGTAGTCTTCTCCTGGTCTTCAGTACGTGTTTGGTGATTATATATTTCGCATGGTTTGTATATCTCTGTTAACCCCAATATGGTAATGTATCCAATCCTCATCCCTTTCTATTTGGTGAACCATAAGTTTTTTAATGAATCTGTGATTGCCTTTCTCTGTGGAAATATCTTCATTGGTATCAATTGTTAAGTAACTCCTAAAAGTGATATGATAGGATATGTGTCTTTTACTTTCTCACTTACTACAGGTGGTGTGATTACGTCTAGACTCATCTATGGTGCTGCAAATGGCATTGTTTCTTTTCACTAGCGAATATTCCATCTGTACATGGAGGAGTCCTTCTTTGTCCACCCATCTGTTGGTGGACTTTTTGGTTACCTCCATATCTTGGCTATTGTAATAGTGTGCAATGCAGATTTGCCTGCCTGTGTCTTTCCAATTCTCTCTTCTTAGATTATTGGTCGAGGAGTGGGCCTGCTGGATCATATGGTAGCTCAATGTTTACCTTTTTAAGGCACCTCCATTCTGTTCTCATTCGTGGCCCTTTCCAAGTTACGTCCCCCTTGAAGTTGAGGGTATGCATTTCTCCACAACAGCTTCAGCATTTATTGTTTGTAGTTTTCTTGCTGATGGTTTTTCTGACAAGTGTGAGCTGATACCCCTTTGTGGTTGAATTCGCATGTGCCTCATAATCCGTTGAAACTGAGCTTTAAGGCATATCCTTTTTATTTTTCAAGCTGTGATTACCCCTTAGTTCTTCAAAGTGTTCTCTTAAAGTATGTGTCACATTTTGAAATGATTTGGCCATTACCTCCCTCAAGACATATTGAGGGCATGATTCATTTACAGTCCTGCATTACTTCTTCCTATGAAATGACCATTAGCACAGGCCTTAAAGCTGTTTTTGCAGGTAACTGCCAGAGGGTGGCAGCCTTTCTGTGTTCCCCACCCTGGTAACTAGGGAAATGCCCTTGCGGCCTGTGGTGTTTCTCGGTTATAAATTAGAGTGGAGTGTGCCCGGACAAACCAACACAAGATGATGTCTCTTTACTTTTGTTGGATTTTTAAATTTAATTTTTATTTTTTATTGGAGTATTTTTCCACTGTGTACGTGGAGCACTTCTACTTTGTGCATTCCTCGGTTGATGGACATTTTCATTGCTTCCAAGTGTTGGCTATGGTAAATATTGTTGGAGTGCAGGATTGCCAGCCTGTGACTTTTTTTTTCATATTTATTTATTTATTTATTTATTTATCTTTGGCTGTGTTGGATCTTCGTTTGTGCGCGAGGGCTTTCTGTAGATGCGGCGAGCGGTGGCCACTCTTCATCGCGGTGCGTGGGTCTCTCACTCTCGCGGCCTCTCTTGTTGCGGAGCACAGGCTCCAGGCGCGCAGGCTCAGTGGTTGTGGCTCACGGGCCCAGTTGCTCTGCGGCATGTGGGATCTTCCCAGACCGGGGCTCGAACCCGTGTGCCCTGCATTGGCAGGCAGAGTCTCAACCACTGCACCACCAGGGAAGACCCAAGCCTGTGACTTTTTGATTCTCATTTTCTCAGGTGATAGGCCCAGCAGTGGGTGTGATTGATTGACTGGTAGCACCGTATTACCCTTATCAAAGCACCTTCTTTGTGTTTTCGTTAGTGGCTCTTACCACGTCCCCCTTAGAATCGAGGGTACGCATTTCTCCACAATCGCTTCAGCCTTTATTGTTTGCAGCATTTATGCTAATGGCCCTTTTGGCTGGTTTGAGCTGATAGGTTTTTGTACTTTGGGTTTGCATGTCTTTGAAAATTCATAAAACTCATCATTTTTCTCCGCCGTTTTCTTTTCTGTTAAAAAAAGGAAACAGTTGGGAGTACAATATAACTCTTGAAATTGTCTTCTTGGAAGCTTGCCCTCTGTTAAATTTTTTGGTCGATTTTCCAGCCCAGAATTTTTTTAGAGAGCAGGTGTCATTTACCGAACTGCAAGTTTGGTGAATATTTAGTGACCTTTAGCAATGGGTTTAAAGCTGCTGTTGTGGGAAGTGGCCTCAAGCAGGCAGCATTTCTCCATTCCCCAATCTGGGTACTAGGGCAGCAGAGCCTTTCTGGAAGTCGTGTTCCTATTTTGTAAATTACATTGGAATGTGCATGGAGAAACCCCCATAAGTTTATGTCTCATTATTTCTTCTTGGTTTTAAATTTTTTTTTAATTGGGGTAGAGCTTAGAATATTGTTTGTCCTAGGTGTACACAATCTGGTTCATTTGTACATTATATATGTCTATTCAAGTACAGAGCCTCTTCCCATGTAAAATGTTACAGAGGGTTCCTCACACCTCCCTTGCTATATGGTCGGTCTTTTTGAGATATGTATATAATATGTGTTTGTATACATATAGTAACACTAACCTTAATTTATCCACTCCCCCCACCTTTCCTTTCAGATGAGCAAAGTTTGTTTTCTAAGTCTGTGAGTGTCTTTCTCTGTGGTAATATGTTCATTTGTGTCAGTTATTAGATAACGCCTATAAGTGATATCATAGAATATAGGTCTTTTGCTTTCGGACTTACCTCATGTTTCGTGATTATCTCCAGACTCATTTGTGGTGCCTCAAAGAACAATGTTTCATTGCTTTCCATGGCTAATATTCCATGTGTACATGGACCACTTCTTCTTTATCCATTCACCTGTTGTTGGACATTTTGATTCCTTCACTGTCTTGGCTATTGTGAATAAGGCTGCACTGAAGCTTTTGCGGCCTGTGTCTTCTCGATTCTTTTCTTCTCCGGTGAGAGGTCCAATGGTGCGCCTGCTGGATTGAATGGTACCTCCATTTTTACTTTTAAACACAGCTCCTTTCTGTTCTCATTATTAGCCGTTACCCCTTTACGTCTCACCAGCAGGTAGAGGGTACACAGTTCTCTAAAACCCCTTCAGCATTTATTGTTTGTAGACTTTTTGCTGATGGTCAGTCGACTGGTGTAAGTTGAAACTTTTTGTAGATTAGATTGCATGGGTCTAACACGCCCTGAGGTTGAGCTTTTATCCATTTTCCTTTGTTTTAAAAGAGCGTGAGTAAAACGTTAATAACCATACTCTCTTCTTGAAACATTTGCCTGTTTTGAATTCTTTGTCCATTCCCTACTTCAGCACAATTTTTTAGGGCAGGTGTCCTTTACAGCCCTGAGTCCTTGTGAATGTTAAGTGACCATTAGCTGTGAGTTTAAAGCTGCTCTTGCAGGAAACGGCCACAAGGTGGCATCATTTCTCCTTTACCAAATTTGGTAACTGGGGAAACAGAGCCTTAATGGAAGTGGTGTTCTAGGTTGTAAAATAGAATGGAATGTGCCAGGAAAAAGCCCTTTATGTTTATGTCTCATTACTTCTTGTTCATATTTATAATTTACTTTTTATTTTTTATCCAAGCAAATTTGATTACAATGGTTTGTTGGTTCTAGGTGTGCAAATGTGGTTCTTTCACACATATACATGTATCTATTCTTCCTCGCATCCTTTTCCCATGTAGGTTATGACACAATGTTGTGTAGTCTTCTCCTGGTCTTCAGTACGTGTTTGGTGATTATATATTTCGCATGGTTTGTATATCTCTGTTAACCCCAATATGGTAATGTATCCAATCCTCATCCCTTTCTATTTGGTGAACCATAAGTTTTTTAATGAATCTGTGATTGCCTTTCTCTGTGGAAATATCTTCATTGGTATCAATTGTTAAGTAACTCCTAAAAGTGATATGATAGGATATGTGTCTTTTACTTTCTCACTTACTACAGGTGGTGTGATTACGTCTAGACTCATCTATGGTGCTGCAAATGGCATTGTTTCTTTTCACTAGCGAATATTCCATCTGTACATGGAGGAGTCCTTCTTTGTCCACCCATCTGTTGGTGGACTTTTTGGTTACCTCCATATCTTGGCTATTGTAATAGTGTGCAATGCAGATTTGCCTGCCTGTGTCTTTCCAATTCTCTCTTCTTAGATTATTGGTCGAGGAGTGGGCCTGCTGGATCATATGGTAGCTCAATGTTTACCTTTTTAAGGCACCTCCATTCTGTTCTCATTCGTGGCCCTTTCCAAGTTACGTCCCCCTAGAAGTTGAGGGTATGCATTTCTCCACAACAGCTTCAGCATTTATTGTTTGTAGTTTTCTTGCTGATGGTTTTTCTGACAAGTGTGAGCTGATACCCCTTTGTGGTTGAATTCGCATGTGCCTCATAATCCGTTGAAACTGAGCTTTAAGGCATATCCTTTTTATTTTTCAAGCTGTGATTACCCCTTAGTTCTTCAAAGTGTTCTCTTAAAGTATGTGTCACATTTTGAAATGATTTGGCCATTACCTCCCTCAAGACATATTGAGGGCATGATTCATTTACAGTCCTGCATTACTTCTTCCTATGAAATGACCATTAGCACAGGCCTTAAAGCTGTTTTTGCAGGTAACTGCCAGAGGGTGGCAGCCTTTCTGTGTTCCCCACCCTGGTAACTAGGGAAATGCCCTTGCGGCCTGTGGTGTTTCTCGGTTATAAATTAGAGTGGAGTGTGCCCGGACAAACCAACACAAGATGATGTCTCTTTACTTTTGTTGGATTTTTAAATTTAATTTTTATTTTTTATTGGAGTATTTTTCCACTGTGTACGTGGAGCACTTCTACTTTGTGCATTCCTCGGTTGATGGACATTTTCATTGCTTCCAAGTGTTGGCTATGGTAAATATTGTTGGAGTGCAGGATTGCCAGCCTGTGACTTTTTTTTTCATATTTATTTATTTATTTATTTATTTATCTTTGGCTGTGTTGGATCTTCGTTTGTGCGCGAGGGCTTTCTGTAGATGCGGCGAGCGGTGGCCACTCTTCATCGCGGTGCGTGGGTCTCTCACTCTCGCGGCCTCTCTTGTTGCGGAGCACAGGCTCCAGGCGCGCAGGCTCAGTGGTTGTGGCTCACGGGCCCAGTTGCTCTGCGGCATGTGGGATCTTCCCAGACCGGGGCTCGAACCCGTGTGCCCTGCATTGGCAGGCAGAGTCTCAACCACTGCACCACCAGGGAAGACCCAAGCCTGTGACTTTTTGATTCTCATTTTCTCAGGTGATAGGCCCAGCAGTGGGTGTGATTGATTGACTGGTAGCACCGTATTACCCTTATCAAAGCACCTTCTTTGTGTTTTCGTTAGTGGCTCTTACCACGTCCCCCTTAGAATCGAGGGTACGCATTTCTCCACAATCGCTTCAGCCTTTATTGTTTGCAGCATTTATGCTAATGGCCCTTTTGGCTGGTTTGAGCTGATAGGTTTTTGTACTTTGGGTTTGCATGTCTTTGAAAATTCATAAAACTCATCATTTTTCTCCGCCGTTTTCTTTTCTGTTAAAAAAAGGAAACAGTTGGGAGTACAATATAACTCTTGAAATTGTCTTCTTGGAAGCTTGCCCTCTGTTAAATTTTTTGGTCGATTTTCCAGCCCAGAATTTTTTTAGAGAGCAGGTGTCATTTACCGAACTGCAAGTTTGGTGAATATTTAGTGACCTTTAGCAATGGGTTTAAAGCTGCTGTTGTGGGAAGTGGCCTCAAGCAGGCAGCATTTCTCCATTCCCCAATCTGGGTACTAGGGCAGCAGAGCCTTTCTGGAAGTCGTGTTCCTATTTTGTAAATTACATTGGAATGTGCATGGAGAAACCCCCATAAGTTTATGTCTCATTATTTCTTCTTGGTTTTAAATTTTTTTTTAATTGGGGTAGAGCTTAGAATATTGTTTGTCCTAGGTGTACACAATCTGGTTCATTTGTACATTATATATGTCTATTCAAGTACAGAGCCTCTTCCCATGTAAAATGTTACAGAGGGTTCCTCACACCTCCCTTGCTATATGGTCGGTCTTTTTGAGATATGTATATAATATGTGTTTGTATACATATAGTAACACTAACCTTAATTTATCCACTCCCCCCACCTTTCCTTTCAGATGAGCAAAGTTTGTTTTCTAAGTCTGTGAGTGTCTTTCTCTGTGGTAATATGTTCATTTGTGTCAGTTATTAGATAACGCCTATAAGTGATATCATAGAATATAGGTCTTTTGCTTTCGGACTTACCTCATGTTTCGTGATTATCTCCAGACTCATTTGTGGTGCCTCAAAGAACAATGGTTCATTGCTTTCCATGGCTAATATTCCATGTGTACATGGACCACTTCTTCTTTATCCATTCACCTGTTGTTGGACATTTTGATTCCTTCACTGTCTTGGCTATTGTGAATAAGGCTGCACTGAAGCTTTTGCGGCCTGTGTCTTCTCGATTCTTTTCTTCTCCGGTGAGAGGTCCAATGGTGCGCCTGCTGGATTGAATGGTACCTCCATTTTTACTTTTAAACACAGCTCCTTTCTGTTCTCATTATTAGCCGTTACTCCTTTACGTCTCAACAGCAGGTAGAGGGTACACAGTTCTCTAAAACCCCTTCAGCATTTATTGTTTGTAGACTTTTTGCTGATGGTCAGTCGACTGGTGTAAGTTGAAACTTTTTGTAGATTAGATTGCATGGGTCTAACACGCCCTGAGGTTGAGCTTTTATCCATTTTCCTTTGTTTTAAAAGAGCGTGAGTAAAACGTTAATAACCATACTCTCTTCTTGAAACATTTGCCTGTTTTGAATTCTTTGTCCATTCCCTACTTCAGCACAATTTTTTAGGGCAGGTGTCCTTTACAGCCCTGAGTCCTTGTGAATGTTAAGTGACCATTAGCTGTGAGTTTAAAGCTGCTCTTGCAGGAAACGGCCACAAGGTGGCATCATTTCTCCTTTACCAAATTTGGTAACTGGGGAAACAGAGCCTTAATGGAAGTGGTGTTCTAGGTTGTAAAATAGAATGGAATGTGCCAGGAAAAAGCCCTTTATGTTTATGTCTCATTACTTCTTGTTCATATTTATAATTTACTTTTTATTTTTTATCCAAGCAAATTTGATTACAATGGTTTGTTGGTTCTAGGTGTGCAAATGTGGTTCTTTCACACATATACATGTATCTATTCTTCCTCGCATCCTTTTCCCATGTAGGTTATGACACAATGTTGTGTAGTCTTCTCCTGGTCTTCAGTACGTGTTTGGTGATTATATATTTCGCATGGTTTGTATATCTCTGTTAACCCCAATATGGTAATGTATCCAATCCTCATCCCTTTCTATTTGGTGAACCATAAGTTTTTTAATGAATCTGTGATTGCCTTTCTCTGTGGAAATATCTTCATTGGTATCAATTGTTAAGTAACTCCTAAAAGTGATATGATAGGATATGTGTCTTTTACTTTCTCACTTACTACAGGTGGTGTGATTACGTCTAGACTCATCTATGGTGCTGCAAATGGCATTGTTTCTTTTCACTAGCGAATATTCCATCTGTACATGGAGGAGTCCTTCTTTGTCCACCCATCTGTTGGTGGACTTTTTGGTTACCTCCATATCTTGGCTATTGTAATAGTGTGCAATGCAGATTTGCCTGCCTGTGTCTTTCCAATTCTCTCTTCTTAGATTATTGGTCGAGGAGTGGGCCTGCTGGATCATATGGTAGCTCAATGTTTACCTTTTTAAGGCACCTCCATTCTGTTCTCATTCGTGGCCCTTTCCAAGTTACGTCCCCCTTGAAGTTGAGGGTATGCATTTCTCCACAACAGCTTCAGCATTTATTGTTTGTAGTTTTCTTGCTGATGGTTTTTCTGACAAGTGTGAGCTGATACCCCTTTGTGGTTGAATTCGCATGTGCCTCATAATCCGTTGAAACTGAGCTTTAAGGCATATCCTTTTTATTTTTCAAGCTGTGATTACCCCTTAGTTCTTCAAAGTGTTCTCTTAAAGTATGTGTCACATTTTGAAATGATTTGGCCATTACCTCCCTCAAGACATATTGAGGGCATGATTCATTTACAGTCCTGCATTACTTCTTCCTATGAAATGACCATTAGCACAGGCCTTAAAGCTGTTTTTGCAGGTAACTGCCAGAGGGTGGCAGCCTTTCTGTGTTCCCCACCCTGGTAACTAGGGAAATGCCCTTGCGGCCTGTGGTGATTCTCGGTTATAAATTAGAGTGGAGTGTGCCCGGACAAACCAACACAAGATGATGTCTCTTTACTTTTGTTGGATTTTTAAATTTAATTTTTATTTTTTATTGGAGTATTTTTCCACTGTGCACGTGGAGCACTTCTACTTTGTGCATTCCTCGGTTGATGGACATTTTCATTGCTTCCAAGTGTTGGCTATGGTAAATATTGTTGGAGTGCAGGATTGCCAGCCTGTGACTTTTTTTTTCATATTTATTTATTTATTTATTTATTTATCTTTGGCTGTGTTGGATCTTCGTTTGTGCCCGAGGGCTTTCTGTAGATGCGGCGAGCGGTGGCCACTCTTCATCGCGGTGCGTGGGTCTCTCACTATCGTGGCCTCTCTTGTTGCGGAGCACAGGCTCCAGGCGCGCAGGCTCAGTGGTTGTGGCTCACGGGCCCAGTTGCTCTGCGGCATGTGGGATCTTCCCAGACCGGGGCTCGAACCCGTGTGCCCTGCATTGGCAGGCAGACTCTCAACCACTGCACCACCAAGAAAGCCCCAAGCCTGTGACTTTTTGATTCTCATTTTCTCAGGTGATAGGCCCAGCAGTGGGTGTGATTGATTGACTGGTAGCACCGTATTACCCTTATCAAAGCACCTTCTTTGTGTTTTCGTTAGTGGCTCTTACCACGTCCCCCTTAGAATCGAGGGTACGCATTTCTCCACAATCGCTTCAGCCTTTATTGTTTGCAGCATTTATGCTAATGGCCCTTTTGGCTGGTTTGAGCTGATAGGTTTTTGTACTTTGGGTTTGCATGTCTTTGAAAATTCATAAAACTCATTATTTTTCTCCGCCGTTTTCTTTTCTGTTAAAAAAAGGAAACAGTTGGGAGTACAATATAACTCTTGAAATTGTCTTCTTGGAAGCTTGCCCTCTGTTAAATTTTTTGGTCGATTTTCCAGCCCAGAATTTTTTTAGAGAGCAGGTGTCATTTACCGAACTGCAAGTTTGGTGAATATTTAGTGACCTTTAGCAATGGGTTTAAAGCTGCTGTTGTGGGAAGTGGCCTCAAGCAGGCAGCATTTCTCCATTCCCCAATCTGGGTACTAGGGCAGCAGAGCCTTTCTGGAAGTCGTGTTCCTATTTTGTAAATTACATTGGAATGTGCATGGAGAAACCCCCATAAGTTTATGTCTCATTATTTCTTCTTGGTTTTAAATTTTTTTTTAATTGGGGTAGAGCTTAGAATATTGTTTGTCCTAGGTGTACACAATCTGGTTCATTTGTACATTATATATGTCTATTCAAGTACAGAGCCTCTTCCCATGTAAAATGTTACAGAGGGTTCCTCACACCTCCCTTGCTATATGGTCGGTCTTTTTGAGATATGTATATAATATGTGTTTGTATACATATAGTAACACTAACCTTAATTTATCCACTCCCCCCACCTTTCCTTTCAGATGAGCATAGTTTGTTTTCTAAGTCTGTGAGTGTCTTTCTCTGTGGAAATATGTTCATTTGTGTCAGTTATTAGATAACGCCTATAAGTGATATCATAGAATATAGGTCTTTTGCTTTCGGACTTACCTCATGTTTCGTGATTATCTCCAGACTCATTTGTGGTGCCTCAAAGAACAATGGTTCATTGCTTTCCATGGCTAATATTCCATGTGTACATGGACCACTTCTTCTTTATCCATTCACCTGTTGTTGGACATTTTGATTCCTTCACTGTCTTGGCTATTGTGAATAAGGCTGCACTGAAGCTTTTGCGGCCTGTGTCTTCTCGATTCTTTTCTTCTCCGGTGAGAGGTCCAATGGTGCGCCTGCTGGATTGAATGGTACCTCCATTTTTACTTTTAAACACAGCTCCTTTCTGTTCTCATTATTAGCCGTTACCCCTTTACGTCTCACCAGCAGGTAGAGGGTACACAGTTCTCTAAAACCCCTTCAGCATTTATTGTTTGTAGACTTTTTGCTGATGGTCAGTCGACTGGTGTAAGTTGAAACTTTTTGTAGATTAGATTGCATGGGTCTAACACGCCCTGAGGTTGAGCTTTTATCCATTTTCCTTTGTTTTAAAAGAGCGTGAGTAAAACGTTAATATTCATACTCTCTTCTTGAAACATTTGCCTGTTTTGAATTCTTTGTTCATTCCCTACTTCAGCACAATTTTTTAGGGCAGGTGTCCTTTACAGCCCTGAGTCCTTGTGAATGTTAAGTGACCATTAGCTGTGAGTTTAAAGCTGCTCTTGCAGGAAACGGCCACAAGGTGGCATCATTTCTCCTTTACCAAATTTGGTAACTGGGGAAACAGAGCCTTAATGGAAGTGGTGTTCTAGGTTGTAAAATAGAATGGAATGTGCCAGGAAAAAGCCCTTTATGTTTATGTCTCATTACTTCTTGTTCATATTTATAATTTACTTTTTATTTTTTATCCAAGCAAATTTGATTACAATGGTTTGTTGGTTCTAGGTGTGCAAATGTGGTTCTTTCACACATATACATGTATCTATTCTTCCTCGCATCCTTTTCCCATGTAGGTTATGACACAATGTTGTGTAGTCTTCTCCTGGTCTTCAGTACGTGTTTGGTGATTATATATTTCGCATGGTTTGTATATCTCTGTTAACCCCAATATGGTAATGTATCCAATCTTCATCCCTTTCTATTTGGTGAACCATAAGTTTTTTAATGAATCTGTGATTGCCTTTCTCTGTGGAAATATCTTCATTGGTATCAATTGTTAAGTAACTCCTAAAAGTGATATGATAGGATATGTGTCTTTTACTTTCTCACTTACTACAGGTGGTGTGATTACGTCTAGACTCATCTATGGTGCTGCAAATGGCATTGTTTCTTTTCACTAGCGAATATTCCATCTGTACATGGAGGAGTCCTTCTTTGTCCACCCATCTGTTGGTGGACTTTTTGGTTACCTCCATATCTTGGCTATTGTAATAGTGTGCAATGCAGTTTCGCCTGCCTGTGTCTTTCCAATTCTCTCTTCTTAGATTATTGGTCGAGGAGTGGGTCTGCTGGATCATATGGTAGCTCAATGTTTACCTTTTTAAGGCACCTCCCTTCTGTTCTCATTCGTGGCCCTTTCCAAGTTACGTCCCCCTTGAAGTTGAGGGTATGCATTTCTCCACAACAGCTTCAGCATTTATTGTTTGTAGTTTTCTTGCTGATGGTTTTTCTGACAAGTGTGAGCTGATACCCCTTTGTGGTTGAATTCGCATGTGCCTCATAATCCGTTGAAACTGAGCTTTAAGGCATATCCTTTTTATTTTTCAAGCTGTGATTACCCCTTAGTTCTTCAAAGTGTTCTCTTAAAGTATGTGTCACATTTTGAAATGATTTGGCCATTACCTCCCTCAAGACATATTGAGGGCATGATTCATTTACAGTCCTGCATTACTTCTTCCTATGAAATGACCATTAGCACAGGCCTTAAAGCTGTTTTTGCAGGTAACTGCCAGAGGGTGGCAGCCTTTCTGTGTTCCCCACCCTGGTAACTAGGGAAATGCCCTTGCGGCCTGTGGTGTTTCTCGGTTATAAATTAGAGTGGAGTGTGCCCGGACAAACCAACACAAGATGATGTCTCTTTACTTTTGTTGGATTTTTAAATTTAATTTTTATTTTTTATTGGAGTATTTTTCCACTGTGTACGTGGAGCACTTCTACTTTGTGCATTCCTCGGTTGATGGACATTTTCATTGCTTCCAAGTGTTGGCTATGGTAAATATTGTTGGAGTGCAGGATTGCCAGCCTGTGACTTTTTTTTTCATATTTATTTATTTATTTATTTATCTTTGGCTGTGTTGGATCTTCGTTTGTGCGCGAGGGCTTTCTGTAGATGCGGCGAGCGGTGGCCACTCTTCATCGCGGTGCGTGGGTCTCTCACTCTCGCGGCCTCTCTTGTTGCGGAGCACAGGCTCCAGGCGCGCAGGCTCAGTGGTTGTGGCTCACGGGCCCAGTTGCTCTGCGGTATGTGGGATCTTCCCAGACCAGGGCTCGAACCCGTGTGCCCTGCATTGGCAGGCAGACTCTCAACCACTGCACCACCAGGGAAGCCCCAAGCCTGTGACTTTTTGATTCTCATTTTCTCAGGTGATAGGCCCAGCAGTGGGTGTGATTGATTGACTGGTAGCACCGTATTACCCTTATCAAAGCACCTTCTTTGTGTTTTCGTTAGTGGCTCTTACCACGTCCCCCTTAGAATCGAGGGTACGCATTTCTCCACAATCGCTTCAGCCTTTATTGTTTGCAGCATTTATGCTAATGGCCCTTTTGGCTGGTTTGAGCTGATAGGTTTTTGTACTTTGGGTTTGCATGTCTTTGAAAATTCATAAAACTCATCATTTTTCTCCGCCGTTTTCTTTTCTGTTAAAAAAAGGAAACAGTTGGGAGTACAATATAACTCTTGAAATTGTCTTCTTGGAAGCTTGCCCTCTGTTAAATTTTTTGGTCGATTTTCCAGCCCAGAATTTTTTTAGAGAGCAGGTGTCATTTACCGAACTGCAAGTTTGGTGAATATTTAGTGACCTTTAGCAATGGGTTTAAAGCTGCTGTTGTGGGAAGTGGCCTCAAGCAGGCAGCATTTCTCCATTCCCCAATCTGGGTACTAGGGCAGCAGAGCCTTTCTGGAAGTCGTGTTCCTATTTTGTAAATTACATTGGAATGTGCATGGAGAAACCCCCATAAGTTTATGTCTCATTATTTCTTCTTGGTTTTAAATTTTTTTTTAATTGGGGTAGAGCTTAGAATATTGTTTGTCCTAGGTGTACACAATCTGGTTCATTTGTACATTATATATGTCTATTCAAGTACAGAGCCTCTTCCCATGTAAAATGTTACAGAGGGTTCCTCACACCTCCCTTGCTATATGGTCAGTCTTTTTGAGATATGTATATAATATGTGTTTGTATACATATAGTAACACTAACCTTAATTTATGCACTCCCCCCACCTTTCCTTTCAGATGAGCATAGTTTGTTTTCTAAGTCTGTGAGTGTCTTTCTCTGTGGAAATATGTTCATTTGTGTCAGTTATTAGATAACGCCTATAAGTGATATCATAGAATATAGGTCTTTTGCTTTCGGACTTACCTCATGTTTCGTGATTATCTCCAGACTCATTTGGGGTGCCTCAAAGAAAAATGGTTCATTGCTTTCCATGGCTAATATTCCATGTGTACATGGACCACTTCTTCTTTATCCATTCACCTGTTGTTGGACATTTTGATTCCTTCATTGTCTTGGCTATTGTGAATAAGGCTGCACTGAAGCTTTTGCGGCCTGTGTCTTCTCGATTCTTTTCTTCTCCGGTGAGAGGTCCAATGGTGCGCCTGCTGGATTGAATGGTACCTCCATTTTTACTTTTAAACACAGCTCCTTTCTGTTCTCATTATTAGCCGTTACCCCTTTACGTCTCACCAGCAGGTAGAGGGTACACAGTTCTCTAAAACCCCTTCAGCATTTATTGTTTGTAGACTTTTTGCTGATGGTCAGTCGACTGGTGTAAGTTGAAACTTTTTGTAGATTAGATTGCATGGGTCTAACACGCCCTGAGGTTGAGCTTTTATCCATTTTCCTTTGTTTTAAAAGAGCGTGAGTAAAACGTTAATATTCATACTCTCTTCTTGAAACATTTGCCTGTTTTGAATTCTTTGTTCATTCCCTACTTCAGCACAATTTTTTAGGGCAGGTGTCCTTTACAGCCCTGAGTCCTTGTGAATGTTAAGTGACCATTAGCTGTGAGTTTAAAGCTGCTCTTGCAGGAAACGGCCACAAGGTGGCATCATTTCTCCTTTACCAAATTTGGTAACTGGGGAAACAGAGCCTTAATGGAAGTGGTGTTCTAGGTTGTAAAATAGAATGGAATGTGCCAGGAAAAAGCCCTTTATGTTTATGTCTCATTACTTCTTGTTCATATTTATAATTTACTGTTTATTTTTTATCCAAGCAAATTTGATTACAATGGTTTGTTGGTTCTAGGTGTGCAAATGTGGTTCTTTCACACATATACATGTATCTGTTCTTCCTCGCATCCTTTTCCCATGTAGGTTATGACACAATGTTGTGTAGTCTTCTCCTGGTCTTCAGTACGTGTTTGGTGATTATATATTTCGCATGGTTTGTATATCGCTGTTAACCCCAATATGGTAATGTATCCAATCCTCATCCCTTTCTATTTGGTGAACCATAAGTTTTTTAATGAATCTGTGATTGCCTTTCTCTGTGGAAATATCTTCATTGGTATCAATTGTTAAGTAACTCCTAAAAGTGATATGATAGGATATGTGTCTTTTACTTTCTCACTTACTACAGGTGGTGTGATTACGTCTAGACTCATCTATGGTGCTGCAAATGGCATTGTTTCTTTTCACTAGCGAATATTCCATCTGTACATGGAGGAGTCCTTCTTTGTCCACCCATCTGTTGGTGGACTTTTTGGTTACCTCCATATCTTGGCTATTGTAATAGTGTGCAATGCAGATTCGCCTGCCTGTGTCTTTCCAATTCTCTCTTCTTAGATTATTGGTCGAGGAGTGGGCCTGCTGGATCATATGGTAGCTCAATGTTTACCTTTTTAAGGCACCTCCATTCTGTTCTCATTCGTGGCCCTTTCCAAGTTACGTCCCCCTTGAAGTTGAGGGTATGCATTTCTCCACAACAGCTTCAGCATTTATTGTTTGTAGTTTTCTTGCTGATGGTTTTTCTGACAAGTGTGAGCTGATACCCCTTTGTGGTTGAATTCGCATGTGCCTCATAATCCGTTGAAACTGAGCTTTAAGGCATATCCTTTTTATTTTTCAAGCTGTGATTACCCCTTAGTTCTTCAAAGTGTTCTCTTAAAGTATGTGTCACATTTTGAAATGATTTGGCCATTACCTCCCTCAAGACATATTGAGGGCATGATTCATTTACAGTCCTGCATTACTTCTTCCTATGAAATGACCATTAGCACAGGCCTTAAAGCTGTTTTTGCAGGTAACTGCCAGAGGGTGGCAGCCTTTCTGTGTTCCCCACCCTGGTAACTAGGGAAATGCCCTTGCGGCCTGTGGTGTTTCTCGGTTATAAATTAGAGTGGAGTGTGCCCGGACAAACCAACACAAGATGATGTCTCTTTACTTTTGTTGGATTTTTAAATTTAATTTTTATTTTTTATTGGAGTATTTTTCCACTGTGTACGTGGAGCACTTCTACTTTGTGCATTCCTCGGTTGATGGACATTTTCATTGCTTCCAAGTGTTGGCTATGGTAAATATTGTTGGAGTGCAGGATTGCCAGCCTGTGACTTTTTTTTTCATATTTATTTATTTATTTATTTATCTTTGGCTGTGTTGGATCTTCGTTTGTGCGCGAGGGCTTTCTGTAGATGCGGCGAGCGGTGGCCACTCTTCATCGCGGTGCGTGGGTCTCTCACTCTCGCGGC
Organism: Balaenoptera physalus; assembly: GCF_965194825.1. Classification (NCBI taxonomy): domain Eukaryota; kingdom Metazoa; phylum Chordata; class Mammalia; order Artiodactyla; family Balaenopteridae; genus Balaenoptera; species Balaenoptera physalus. The sequence continues at coordinate 449,828 of NW_028126044.1, forward strand.
CTCTCTTGTTGCGGAGCACAGGCTCCAGGCGCGCAGGCTCAGTGGTTGTGGCTCACGGGCCCAGTTGCTCTGCGGCATGTGGGATCTTCCCAGACCGGGGCTCGAACCCGTGTGCCCTGCATTGGCAGGCAGACTCTCAACCACTGCACCACCAGGGAAGCCCCAAGCCTGTGACTTTTTGATTCTCATTTTCTCAGGTGATAGGCCCAGCAGTGGGTGTGATTGATTGACTGGTAGCACCGTATTACCCTTATCAAAGCACCTTCTTTGTGTTTTCGTTAGTGGCTCTTACCACGTCCCCCTTAGAATCGAGGGTACGCATTTCTCCACAATCGCTTCAGCCTTTATTGTTTGCAGCATTTATGCTAATGGCCCTTTTGGCTGGTTTGAGCTGATAGGTTTTTGTACTTTGGGTTTGCATGTCTTTGAAAATTCATAAAACTCATCATTTTTCTCCGCCATTTTCTTTTCTGTTAAAAAAAGGAAACAGTTGGGAGTACAATATAACTCTTGAAATTGTCTTCTTGGAAGCTTGCCCTCTGTTAAATTTTTTGGTCGATTTTCCAGCCCAGAATTTTTTTAGAGAGCAGGTGTCATTTACCGAACTGCAAGTTTGGTGAATATTTAGTGACCTTTAGCAATGGGTTTAAAGCTGCTGTTGTGGGAAGTGGCCTCAAGCAGGCAGCATTTCTCCATTCCCCAATCTGGGTACTAGGGCAGCAGAGCCTTTCTGGAAGTCGTGTTCCTATTTTGTAAATTACATTGGAATGTGCATGGAGAAACCCCCATAAGTTTATGTCTCATTATTTCTTCTTGGTTTTAAATTTTTTTTTAATTTGGGTAGAGCTTAGAATATTGTTTGTCCTAGGTGTACACAATCTGGTTCATTTGTACATTATATATGTCTATTCAAGTACAGAGCCTCTTCCCATGTAAAATGTTACAGAGGGTTCCTCACACCTCCCTTGCTATATGGTCGGTCTTTTTGAGATATGTATATAATATGTGTTTGTATACATATAGTAACACTAACCTTAATTTATCCACTCCCGCCACCTTTCTTTTCAGATGAGCATAGTTTGTTTTCTAAGTCTGTGAGTGTCTTTCTCTGTGGAAATATGTTCATTTGTGTCAGTTATTAGATAACGCCTATAAGTGATATCATAGAATATAGGTCTTTTGCTTTCGGACTTACCTCATGTTTCGTGATTATCTCCAGACCCATTTGGGGTGCCTCAAAGAACAATGGTTCATTGCTTTCCATGGCTAATATTCCATGTGTACATGGACCACTTCTTCTTTATCCATTCACCTGTTGTTGGACATTTTGATTCCTTCACTGTCTTGGCTATTGTGAATAAGGCTGCACTGAAGCTTTTGCGGCCTGTGTCTTCTCGATTCTTTTCTTCTCCGGTGAGAGGTCCAATGGTGCGCCTGCTGGATTGAATGGTACCTCCATTTTTACTTTTAAACACAGCTCCTTTCTGTTCTCATTATTAGCCGTTACCCCTTTACGTCTCACCAGCAGGTAGAGGGTACACAGTTCTCTAAAACCCCTTCAGCATTTATTGTTTGTAGACTTTTTGCTGATGGTCAGTCGACTGGTGTAAGCTGAAACTTTTTATAGATTAGATTGCATGGGTCTAACACGCCCTGAGGTTGAGCTTTTATCCATTTTCCTTTGTTTTAAAAGAGCGTGAGTAAAACGTTAATATTCATACTCTCTTCTTGAAACATTTGCCTGTTTTGAATTCTTTGTTCATTCCCTACTTCAGCACAATTTTTTAGGGCAGGTGTCCTTTACAGCCCTGAGTCCTTGTGAATGTTAAGTGACCATTAGCTGTGAGTTTAAAGCTGCTCTTGCAGGAAACGGCCACAAGGTGGCATCATTTCTCCTTTACCAAATTTGGTAACTGGGGAAACAGAGCCTTAATGGAAGTGGTGTTCTAGGTTGTAAAATAGAATGGAATGTGCCAGGAAAAAGCCCTTTATGTTTATGTCTCATTACTTCTTGTTCATATTTATAATTTACTGTTTATTTTTTATCCAAGCAAATTTGATTACAATGGTTTGTTGGTTCTAGGTGTGCAAATGTGGTTCTTTCACACATATACATGTATCTATTCTTCCTCGCATCCTTTTCCCATGTAGGTTATGACACAATGTTGTGTAGTCTTCTCCTGGTCTTCAGTACGTGTTTGGTGATTATATATTTCGCATGGTTTGTATATCTCTGTTAACCCCAATATGGTAATGTATCCAATCTTCATCCCTTTCTATTTGGTGAACCATAAGTTTTTTAATGAATCTGTGATTGCCTTTCTCTGTGGAAATATCTTCATTGGTATCAATTGTTAAGTAACTCCTAAAAGTGATATGATAGGATATGTGTCTTTTACTTTCTCACTTACTACAGGTGGTGTGATTACGTCTAGACTCATCTGTGGTGCTGCAAATGGCATTGTTTCTTTTCACTAGCGAATATTCCATCTGTACATGGAGGAGTCCTTCTTTGTCCACCCATCTGTTGGTGGACTTTTTGGTTACCTCCATATCTTGGCTATTGTAATAGTGTGCAATGCAGATTTGCCTGCCTGTGTCTTTCCAATTCTCTCTTCTTAGATTATTGGTCGAGGAGTGGGCCTGCTGGATCATATGGTAGCTCAATGTTTACCTTTTTAAGGCACCTCCATTCTGTTCTCATTCGTGGCCCTTTCCAAGTTACGTCCCCCTTGAAGTTGAGGGTATGCATTTCTCCACAACAGCTTCAGCATTTATTGTTTGTAGTTTTCTTGCTGATGGTTTTTCTGACAAGTGTGAGCTGATACCCCTTTGTGGTTGAATTCGCATGTGCCTCATAATCCGTTGAAACTGAGCTTTAAGGCATATCCTTTTTATTTTTCAAGCTGTGATTACCCCTTAGTTCTTCAAAGTGTTCTCTTAAAGTATGTGTCACATTTTGAAATGATTTGGCCATTACCTCCCTCAAGACATATTGAGGGCATGATTCATTTACAGTCCTGCATTACTTCTTCCTATGAAATGACCATTAGCACAGGCCTTAAAGCTGTTTTTGCAGGTAACTGCCAGAGGGTGGCAGCCTTTCTGTGTTCCCCACCCTGGTAACTAGGGAAATGCCCTTGCGGCCTGTGGTGATTCTCGGTTATAAATTAGAGTGGAGTGTGCCCGGACAAACCAACACAAGATGATGTCTCTTTACTTTTGTTGGATTTTTAAATTTAATTTTTATTTTTTATTGGAGTATTTTTCCACTGTGCACGTGGAGCACTTCTACTTTGTGCATTCCTCGGTTGATGGACATTTTCATTGCTTCCAAGTGTTGGCTATGGTAAATATTGTTGGAGTGCAGGATTGCCAGCCTGTGACTTTTTTTTTCATATTTATTTATTTATTTATTTATTTATCTTTGGCTGTGTTGGATCTTCGTTTGTGCGCGAGGGCTTTCTGTAGATGCGGCGAGCGGTGGCCACTCTTCATCGCGGTGCGTGGGTCTCTCACTATCGCGGCCTCTCTTGTTGCGGAGCACAGGCTCCAGGCGCGCAGGCTCAGTGGTTGTGGCTCACGGGTCCTGTTGCTCTGCGGCATGTGGGATCTTCCCAGACCGGGGCTCGAACCCGTGTGCCCTGCATTGGCAGGGAGACTCTCAACCACTGCACCACCAGGGAAGCCCCAAGCCTGTGACTTTTTGATTCTCATTTTCTCAGGTGATAGGCCCAGCAGTGGGTGTGATTGATTGACTGGTAGCACCGTATTACCCTTATCAAAGCACCTTCTTTGTGTTTTCGTTAGTGGCTCTTACCACGTCCCCCTTAGAATCGAGGGTACGCATTTCTCCACAATCGCTTCAGCCTTTATTGTTTGCAGCATTTATGCTAATGGCCCTTTTGGCTGGTTTGAGCTGATAGGTTTTTGTACTTTGGGTTTGCATGTCTTTGAAAATTCATAAAACTCATTATTTTTCTCCGCCGTTTTCTTTTCTGTTAAAAAAAGGAAACAGTTGGGAGTACAATATAACTCTTGAAATTGTCTTCTTGGAAGCTTGCCCTCTGTTAAATTTTTTGGTCGATTTTCCAGCCCAGAATTTTTTTAGAGAGCAGGTGTCATTTACCGAACTGCAAGTTTGGTGAATATTTAGTGACCTTTAGCAATGGGTTTAAAGCTGCTGTTGTGGGAAGTGGCCTCAAGCAGGCAGCATTTCTCCATTCCCCAATCTGGGTACTAGGGCAGCAGAGCCTTTCTGGAAGTCGTGTTCCTATTTTGTAAATTACATTGGAATGTGCATGGAGAAACCCCCATAAGTTTATGTCTCATTATTTCTTCTTGGTTTTAAATTTTTTTTTAATTGGGGTAGAGCTTAGAATATTGTTTGTCCTAGGTGTACACAATCTGGTTCATTTGTACATTATATATGTCTATTCAAGTACAGAGCCTCTTCCCATGTAAAATGTTACAGAGGGTTCCTCACACCTCCCTTGCTATATGGTCGGTCTTTTTGAGATATGTATATAATATGTGTTTGTATACATATAGTAACACTAACCTTAATTTATCCACTCCCCCCACCTTTCCTTTCAGATGAGCATAGTTTGTTTTCTAAGTCTGTGAGTGTCTTTCTCTGTGGAAATATGTTCATTTGTGTCAGTTATTAGATAACGCCTATAAGTGATATCATAGAATATAGGTCTTTTGCTTTCGGACTTACCTCATGTTTCGTGATTATCTCCAGACTCATTTGTGGTGCCTCAAAGAACAATGGTTCATTGCTTTCCATGGCTAATATTCCATGTGTACATGGACCACTTCTTCTTTATCCATTCACCTGTTGTTGGACATTTTGATTCCTTCACTGTCTTGGCTATTGTGAATAAGGCTGCACTGAAGCTTTTGCGGCCTGTGTCTTCTCGATTCTTTTCTTCTCCGGTGAGAGGTCCAATGGTGCGCCTGCTGGATTGAATGGTACCTCCATTTTTACTTTTAAACACAGCTCCTTTCTGTTCTCATTATTAGCCGTTACCCCTTTACGTCTCACCAGCAGGTAGAGGGTACACAGTTCTCTAAAACCCCTTCAGCATTTATTGTTTGTAGACTTTTTGCTGATGGTCAGTCGACTGGTGTAAGTTGAAACTTTTTGTAGATTAGATTGCATGGGTCTAACACGCCCTGAGGTTGAGCTTTTATCCATTTTCCTTTGTTTTAAAAGAGCGTGAGTAAAACGTTAATAATCATACTCTCTTCTTGAAACATTTGCCTGTTTTGAATTCTTTGTTCATTCCCTACTTCAGCACAATTTTTTAGGGCAGGTGTCCTTTACAACCCTGAGTCCTTGTGAATGTTAAGTGACCATTACCTGTGAGTTTAAAGCTGCTCTTGCAGGAAACGGCCACAAGGTGGCATCATTTCTCCTTTACCAAATTTGGTAACTTGGGAAACAGAGCCTTAATGGAAGTGGTGTTCTAGGTTGTAAAATAGAATGGAATGTGCCAGGAAAAAGCCCTTTATGTTTATGTCTCATTACTTCTTGTTCATATTTATAATTTACTTTTTATTTTTTATCCAAGCAAATTTGATTACAATGGTTTGTTGGTTCTAGGTGTGCAAATGTGGTTCTTTCACACATATACATGTATCTATTCTTCCTCGCATCCTTTTCCCATGTAGGTTATGACACAATGTTGTGTAGTCTTCTCCTGGTCTTCAGTACGTGTTTGGTGATTATATATTTCGCATGGTTTGTATATCTCTGTTAACCCCAATATGGTAATGTATCCAATCCTCATCCCTTTCTATTTGGTGAACCATAAGTTTTTTAATGAATCTGTGATTGCCTTTCTCTGTGGAAATATCTTCATTGGTATCAATTGTTAAGTAACTCCTAAAAGTGTTATGATAGGATATGTGTCTTTTACTTTCTCACTTACTACAGGTGGTGTGATTACGTCTAGACTCATCTATGGTGCTGCAAATGGCATTGTTTCTTTTCACTAGCGAATATTCCATCTGTACATGGAGGAGTCCTTCTTTGTCCACCCATCTGTTGGTGGACTTTTTGGTTACCTCCATATCTTGGCTATTGTAATAGTGTGCAATGCAGATTTGCCTGCCTGTGTCTTTCCAATTCTCTCTTCTTAGATTATTGGTCGAGGAGTGGGCCTGCTGGATCATATGGTAGCTCAATGTTTACCTTTTTAAGGCACCTCCATTCTGTTCTCATTCGTGGCCCTTTCCAAGTTACGTCCCCCTTGAAGTTGAGGGTATGCATTTCTCCACAACAGCTTCAGCATTTATTGTTTGTAGTTTTCTTGCTGATGGTTTTTCTGACAAGTGTGAGCTGATACCCCTTTGTGGTTGAATTCGCATGTGCCTCATAATCCGTTGAAACTGAGCTTTAAGGCATATCCTTTTTATTTTTCAAGCTGTGATTACCCCTTAGTTCTTCAAAGTGTTCTCTTAAAGTATGTGTCACATTTTGAAATGATTTGGCCATTACCTCCCTCAAGACATATTGAGGGCATGATTCATTTACAGTCCTGCATTACTTCTTCCTATGAAATGACCATTAGCACAGGCCTTAAAGCTGTTTTTGCAGGTAACTGCCAGAGGGTGGCAGCCTTTCTGTGTTCCCCACCCTGGTAACTAGGGAAATGCCCTTGCGGCCTGTGGTGTTTCTCGGTTATAAATTAGAGTGGAGTGTGCCCGGACAAACCAACACAAGATGATGTCTCTTTACTTTTGTTGGATTTTTAAATTTAATTTTTATTTTTTATTGGAGTATTTTTCCACTGTGTACGTGGAGCACTTCTACTTTGTGCATTCCTCGGTTGATGGACATTTTCATTGCTTCCAAGTGTTGGCTATGGTAAATATTGTTGGAGTGCAGGATTGCCAGCCTGTGACTTTTTTTTTCATATTTATTTATTTATTTATTTATCTTTGGCTGTGTTGGATCTTCGTTTGTGCGCGAGGGCTTTCTGTAGATGCGGCGAGCGGTGGCCACTCTTCATCGCGGTGCGTGGGTCTCTCACTCTCGCGGCCTCTCTTGTTGCGGAGCACAGGCTCCAGGCGCGCAGGCTCAGTGGTTGTGGCTCACGGGCCCAGTTGCTCTGCGGCATGTGGGATCTTCCCAGACCGGGGCTCGAACCCGTGTGCCCTGCATTGGCAGGCAGACTCTCAACCACTGCACCACCAGGGAAGCCCCAAGCCTGTGACTTTTTGATTCTCATTTTCTCAGGTGATAGGCCCAGCAGTGGGTGTGATTGATTGACTGGTAGCACCGTGTTACCCTTATCAAAGCACCTTCTTTGTGTTTTCGTTAGTGGCTCTTACCACGTCCCCCTTAGAATCGAGGGTACGCATTTCTCCACAATCGCTTCAGCCTTTATTGTTTGCAGCATTTATGCTAATGGCCCTTTTGGCTGGTTTGAGCTGATAGGTTTTTGTTCTTTGGGTTTGCATGTCTTTGAAAATTCATAAAACTCATCATTTTTCTCCGCCGTTTTCTTTTCTGTTAAAAAAAGGAAACAGTTGGGAGTACAATATAACTCTTGAAATTGTCTTCTTGGAAGCTTGCCCTCTGTTAAATTTTTTGGTCGATTTTCCAGCCCAGAATTTTTTAGAGAGCAGGTGTCATTTACCGAACTGCAAGTTTGGTGAATATTTAGTGACCTTTAGCAATGGGTTTAAAGCTGCTGTTGTGGGAAGTGGCCTCAAGCAGGCAGCATTTCTCCATTCCCCAATCTGGGTACTAGGGCAGCAGAGCCTTTCTGGAAGTCGTGTTCCTATTTTGTAAATTACATTGGAATGTGCATGGAGAAACCCCCATAAGTTTATGTCTCATTATTTCTTCTTGGTTTTAAATTTTTTTTTAATTGGGGTAGAGCTTAGAATATTGTTTGTCCTAGGTGTACACAATCTGGTTCATTTGTACATTATATATGTCTATTCAAGTACAGAGCCTCTTCCCATGTAAAATGTTACAGAGGGTTCCTCACACCTCCCTTGCTATATGGTCGGTCTTTTTGAGATATGTATATAATATGTGTTTGTATACATATAGTAACACTAACCTTAATTTATCCACTCCCCCCACCTTTCCTTTCAGATGAGCAAAGTTTGTTTTCTAAGTCTGTGAGTGTCTTTCTCTGTGGTAATATGTTCATTTGTGTCAGTTATTAGATAACGCCTATAAGTGATATCATAGAATATAGGTCTTTTGCTTTCGGACTTACCTCATGTTTCGTGATTATCTCCAGACTCATTTGTGGTGCCTCAAAGAACAATGTTTCATTGCTTTCCATGGCTAATATTCCATGTGTACATGGACCACTTCTTCTTTATCCATTCACCTGTTGTTGGACATTTTGATTCCTTCACTGTCTTGGCTATTGTGAATAAGGCTGCACTGAAGCTTTTGCGGCCTGTGTCTTCTCGATTCTTTTCTTCTCCGGTGAGAGGTCCAATGGTGCGCCTGCTGGATTGAATGGTACCTCCATTTTTACTTTTAAACACAGCTCCTTTCTGTTCTCATTATTGGCCGTTACCCCTTTACGTCTCACCAGCAGGTAGAGGGTACACAGTTCTCTAAAACCCCTTCAGCATTTATTGTTTGTAGACTTTTTGCTGATGGTCAGTCGACTGGTGTAAGTTGAAACTTTTTGTAGATTAGATTGCATGGGTCTAACACGCCCTAAGGTTGAGCTTTTATCAATTTTCCTTTGTTTTAAAAGAGCGTGAGTAAAACGTTAATATTCATACTCTCTTCTTGAAACATTTGCCTGTTTTGAATTCTTTGTTCATTCCCTACTTCAGCACAATTTTTTAGGGCTGGTGTCCTTTACAGCCCTGAGTCCTTGTGAATGTTAAGTGACCATTAGCTGTGAGTTTAAAGCTGCTCTTGCAGGAAACGGCCACAAGGTGGCATCATTTCTCCTTTACCAAATTTGGTAACTGGGGAAACAGAGCCTTAATGGAAGTGGTGTTCTAGGTTGTAAAATAGAATGGAATGTGCCAGGAAAAAGCCCTTTATGTTTATGTCTCATTACTTCTTGTTCATATTTATAATTTACTTTTTATTTTTTATCCAAGCAAATTTGATTACAATGGTTTGTTGGTTCTAGGTGTGCAAATGTGGTTCTTTCACACATATACATGTATCTATTCTTCCTCGCATCCTTTTCCCATGTAGGTTATGACACAATGTTGTGTAGTCTTCTCCTGGTCTTCAGTACGTGTTTGGTGATTATATATTTCGCATGGTTTGTATATCTCTGTTAACCCCAATATGGTAATGTATCCAATCCTCATCCCTTTCTATTTGGTGAACCATAAGTTTTTTAATGAATCTGTGATTGCCTTTCTCTGTGGAAATATCTTCATTGGTATCAATTGTTAAGTAACTCCTAAAAGTGATATGATAGGATATGTGTCTTTTACTTTCTCACTTACTACAGGTGGTGTGATTACGTCTAGACTCATCTATGGTGCTGCAAATGGCATTGTTTCTTTTCACTAGCGAATATTCCATCTGTACATGGAGGAGTCCTTCTTTGTCCACCCATCTGTTGGTGGACTTTTTGGTTACCTCCATATCTTGGCTATTGTAATAGTGTGCAATGCAGATTTGCCTGCCTGTGTCTTTCCAATTCTCTCTTCTTAGATTATTGGTCGAGGAGTGGGCCTGCTGGATCATATGGTAGCTCAATGTTTACCTTTTTAAGGCACCTCCATTCTGTTCTCATTCGTGGCCCTTTCCAAGTTACGTCCCCCTTGAAGTTGAGGGTATGCATTTCTCCACAACAGCTTCAGCATTTATTGTTTGTAGTTTTCTTGCTGATGGTTTTTCTGACAAGTGTGAGCTGATACCCCTTTGTGGTTGAATTCGCATGTGCCTCATAATCCGTTGAAACTGAGCTTTAAGGCATATCCTTTTTATTTTTCAAGCTGTGATTACCCCTTAGTTCTTCAAAGTGTTCTCTTAAAGTATGTGTCACATTTTGAAATGATTTGGCCATTACCTCCCTCAAGACATATTGAGGGCATGATTCATTTACAGTCCTGCATTACTTCTTCCTATGAAATGACCATTAGCACAGGCCTTAAAGCTGTTTTTGCAGGTAACTGCCAGAGGGTGGCAGCCTTTCTGTGTTCCCCACCCTGGTAACTAGGGAAATGCCCTTGCGGCCTGTGGTGTTTCTCGGTTATAAATTAGAGTGGAGTGTGCCCGGACAAACCAACACAAGATGATGTCTCTTTACTTTTGTTGGATTTTTAAATTTAATTTTTATTTTTTATTGGAGTATTTTTCCACTGTGTACGTGGAGCACTTCTACTTTGTGCATTCCTCGGTTGATGGACATTTTCATTGCTTCCAAGTGTTGGCTATGGTAAATATTGTTGGAGTGCAGGATTGCCAGCCTGTGACTTTTTTTTTCATATTTATTTATTTATTTATTTATTTATCTTTGGCTGTGTTGGATCTTCGTTTGTGCGCGAGGGCTTTCTGTAGATGCGGCGAGCGGTGGCCACTCTTCATCGCGGTGCGTGGGTCTCTCACTCTCGCGGCCTCTCTTGTTGCGGAGCACAGGCTCCAGGCGCGCAGGCTCAGTGGTTGTGGCTCACGGGCCCAGTTGCTCTGCGGCATGTGGGATCTTCCCAGACCGGGGCTCGAACCCGTGTGCCCTGCATTGGCAGGCAGAGTCTCAACCACTGCACCACCAGGGAAGACCCAAGCCTGTGACTTTTTGATTCTCATTTTCTCAGGTGATAGGCCCAGCAGTGGGTGTGATTGATTGACTGGTAGCACCGTATTACCCTTATCAAAGCACCTTCTTTGTGTTTTCGTTAGTGGCTCTTACCACGTCCCCCTTAGAATCGAGGGTACGCATTTCTCCACAATCGCTTCAGCCTTTATTGTTTGCAGCATTTATGCTAATGGCCCTTTTGGCTGGTTTGAGCTGATAGGTTTTTGTACTTTGGGTTTGCATGTCTTTGAAAATTCATAAAACTCATCATTTTTCTCCGCCGTTTTCTTTTCTGTTAAAAAAAGGAAACAGTTGGGAGTACAATATAACTCTTGAAATTGTCTTCTTGGAAGCTTGCCCTCTGTTAAATTTTTTGGTCGATTTTCCAGCCCAGAATTTTTTTAGAGAGCAGGTGTCATTTACCGAACTGCAAGTTTGGTGAATATTTAGTGACCTTTAGCAATGGGTTTAAAGCTGCTGTTGTGGGAAGTGGCCTCAAGCAGGCAGCATTTCTCCATTCCCCAATCTGGGTACTAGGGCAGCAGAGCCTTTCTGGAAGTCGTGTTCCTATTTTGTAAATTACATTGGAATGTGCATGGAGAAACCCCCATAAGTTTATGTCTCATTATTTCTTCTTGGTTTTAAATTTTTTTTTAATTGGGGTAGAGCTTAGAATATTGTTTGTCCTAGGTGTACACAATCTGGTTCATTTGTACATTATATATGTCTATTCAAGTACAGAGCCTCTTCCCATGTAAAATGTTACAGAGGGTTCCTCACACCTCCCTTGCTATATGGTCGGTCTTTTTGAGATATGTATATAATATGTGTTTGTATACATATAGTAACACTAACCTTAATTTATCCACTCCCCCCACCTTTCCTTTCAGATGAGCAAAGTTTGTTTTCTAAGTCTGTGAGTGTCTTTCTCTGTGGTAATATGTTCATTTGTGTCAGTTATTAGATAACGCCTATAAGTGATATCATAGAATATAGGTCTTTTGCTTTCGGACTTACCTCATGTTTCGTGATTATCTCCAGACTCATTTGTGGTGCCTCAAAGAACAATGTTTCATTGCTTTCCATGGCTAATATTCCATGTGTACATGGACCACTTCTTCTTTATCCATTCACCTGTTGTTGGACATTTTGATTCCTTCACTGTCTTGGCTATTGTGAATAAGGCTGCACTGAAGCTTTTGCGGCCTGTGTCTTCTCGATTCTTTTCTTCTCCGGTGAGAGGTCCAATGGTGCGCCTGCTGGATTGAATGGTACCTCCATTTTTACTTTTAAACACAGCTCCTTTCTGTTCTCATTATTAGCCGTTACCCCTTTACGTCTCACCAGCAGGTAGAGGGTACACAGTTCTCTAAAACCCCTTCAGCATTTATTGTTTGTAGACTTTTTGCTGATGGTCAGTCGACTGGTGTAAGTTGAAACTTTTTGTAGATTAGATTGCATGGGTCTAACACGCCCTGAGGTTGAGCTTTTATCCATTTTCCTTTGTTTTAAAAGAGCGTGAGTAAAACGTTAATAACCATACTCTCTTCTTGAAACATTTGCCTGTTTTGAATTCTTTGTCCATTCCCTACTTCAGCACAATTTTTTAGGGCAGGTGTCCTTTACAGCCCTGAGTCCTTGTGAATGTTAAGTGACCATTAGCTGTGAGTTTAAAGCTGCTCTTGCAGGAAACGGCCACAAGGTGGCATCATTTCTCCTTTACCAAATTTGGTAACTGGGGAAACAGAGCCTTAATGGAAGTGGTGTTCTAGGTTGTAAAATAGAATGGAATGTGCCAGGAAAAAGCCCTTTATGTTTATGTCTCATTACTTCTTGTTCATATTTATAATTTACTTTTTATTTTTTATCCAAGCAAATTTGATTACAATGGTTTGTTGGTTCTAGGTGTGCAAATGTGGTTCTTTCACACATATACATGTATCTATTCTTCCTCGCATCCTTTTCCCATGTAGGTTATGACACAATGTTGTGTAGTCTTCTCCTGGTCTTCAGTACGTGTTTGGTGATTATATATTTCGCATGGTTTGTATATCTCTGTTAACCCCAATATGGTAATGTATCCAATCCTCATCCCTTTCTATTTGGTGAACCATAAGTTTTTTAATGAATCTGTGATTGCCTTTCTCTGTGGAAATATCTTCATTGGTATCAATTGTTAAGTAACTCCTAAAAGTGATATGATAGGATATGTGTCTTTTACTTTCTCACTTACTACAGGTGGTGTGATTACGTCTAGACTCATCTATGGTGCTGCAAATGGCATTGTTTCTTTTCACTAGCGAATATTCCATCTGTACATGGAGGAGTCCTTCTTTGTCCACCCATCTGTTGGTGGACTTTTTGGTTACCTCCATATCTTGGCTATTGTAATAGTGTGCAATGCAGATTTGCCTGCCTGTGTCTTTCCAATTCTCTCTTCTTAGATTATTGGTCGAGGAGTGGGCCTGCTGGATCATATGGTAGCTCAATGTTTACCTTTTTAAGGCACCTCCATTCTGTTCTCATTCGTGGCCCTTTCCAAGTTACGTCCCCCTAGAAGTTGAGGGTATGCATTTCTCCACAACAGCTTCAGCATTTATTGTTTGTAGTTTTCTTGCTGATGGTTTTTCTGACAAGTGTGAGCTGATACCCCTTTGTGGTTGAATTCGCATGTGCCTCATAATCCGTTGAAACTGAGCTTTAAGGCATATCCTTTTTATTTTTCAAGCTGTGATTACCCCTTAGTTCTTCAAAGTGTTCTCTTAAAGTATGTGTCACATTTTGAAATGATTTGGCCATTACCTCCCTCAAGACATATTGAGGGCATGATTCATTTACAGTCCTGCATTACTTCTTCCTATGAAATGACCATTAGCACAGGCCTTAAAGCTGTTTTTGCAGGTAACTGCCAGAGGGTGGCAGCCTTTCTGTGTTCCCCACCCTGGTAACTAGGGAAATGCCCTTGCGGCCTGTGGTGTTTCTCGGTTATAAATTAGAGTGGAGTGTGCCCGGACAAACCAACACAAGATGATGTCTCTTTACTTTTGTTGGATTTTTAAATTTAATTTTTATTTTTTATTGGAGTATTTTTCCACTGTGTACGTGGAGCACTTCTACTTTGTGCATTCCTCGGTTGATGGACATTTTCATTGCTTCCAAGTGTTGGCTATGGTAAATATTGTTGGAGTGCAGGATTGCCAGCCTGTGACTTTTTTTTTCATATTTATTTATTTATTTATTTATTTATCTTTGGCTGTGTTGGATCTTCGTTTGTGCGCGAGGGCTTTCTGTAGATGCGGCGAGCGGTGGCCACTCTTCATCGCGGTGCGTGGGTCTCTCACTCTCGCGGCCTCTCTTGTTGCGGAGCACAGGCTCCAGGCGCGCAGGCTCAGTGGTTGTGGCTCACGGGCCCAGTTGCTCTGCGGCATGTGGGATCTTCCCAGACCGGGGCTCGAACCCGTGTGCCCTGCATTGGCAGGCAGAGTCTCAACCACTGCACCACCAGGGAAGACCCAAGCCTGTGACTTTTTGATTCTCATTTTCTCAGGTGATAGGCCCAGCAGTGGGTGTGATTGATTGACTGGTAGCACCGTATTACCCTTATCAAAGCACCTTCTTTGTGTTTTCGTTAGTGGCTCTTACCACGTCCCCCTTAGAATCGAGGGTACGCATTTCTCCACAATCGCTTCAGCCTTTATTGTTTGCAGCATTTATGCTAATGGCCCTTTTGGCTGGTTTGAGCTGATAGGTTTTTGTACTTTGGGTTTGCATGTCTTTGAAAATTCATAAAACTCATCATTTTTCTCCGCCGTTTTCTTTTCTGTTAAAAAAAGGAAACAGTTGGGAGTACAATATAACTCTTGAAATTGTCTTCTTGGAAGCTTGCCCTCTGTTAAATTTTTTGGTCGATTTTCCAGCCCAGAATTTTTTTAGAGAGCAGGTGTCATTTACCGAACTGCAAGTTTGGTGAATATTTAGTGACCTTTAGCAATGGGTTTAAAGCTGCTGTTGTGGGAAGTGGCCTCAAGCAGGCAGCATTTCTCCATTCCCCAATCTGGGTACTAGGGCAGCAGAGCCTTTCTGGAAGTCGTGTTCCTATTTTGTAAATTACATTGGAATGTGCATGGAGAAACCCCCATAAGTTTATGTCTCATTATTTCTTCTTGGTTTTAAATTTTTTTTTAATTGGGGTAGAGCTTAGAATATTGTTTGTCCTAGGTGTACACAATCTGGTTCATTTGTACATTATATATGTCTATTCAAGTACAGAGCCTCTTCCCATGTAAAATGTTACAGAGGGTTCCTCACACCTCCCTTGCTATATGGTCGGTCTTTTTGAGATATGTATATAATATGTGTTTGTATACATATAGTAACACTAACCTTAATTTATCCACTCCCCCCACCTTTCCTTTCAGATGAGCAAAGTTTGTTTTCTAAGTCTGTGAGTGTCTTTCTCTGTGGTAATATGTTCATTTGTGTCAGTTATTAGATAACGCCTATAAGTGATATCATAGAATATAGGTCTTTTGCTTTCGGACTTACCTCATGTTTCGTGATTATCTCCAGACTCATTTGTGGTGCCTCAAAGAACAATGTTTCATTGCTTTCCATGGCTAATATTCCATGTGTACATGGACCACTTCTTCTTTATCCATTCACCTGTTGTTGGACATTTTGATTCCTTCACTGTCTTGGCTATTGTGAATAAGGCTGCACTGAAGCTTTTGCGGCCTGTGTCTTCTCGATTCTTTTCTTCTCCGGTGAGAGGTCCAATGGTGCGCCTGCTGGATTGAATGGTACCTCCATTTTTACTTTTAAACACAGCTCCTTTCTGTTCTCATTATTAGCCGTTACCCCTTTACGTCTCACCAGCAGGTAGAGGGTACACAGTTCTCTAAAACCCCTTCAGCATTTATTGTTTGTAGACTTTTTGCTGATGGTCAGTCGACTGGTGTAAGTTGAAACTTTTTGTAGATTAGATTGCATGGGTCTAACACGCCCTGAGGTTGAGCTTTTATCCATTTTCCTTTGTTTTAAAAGAGCGTGAGTAAAACGTTAATAACCATACTCTCTTCTTGAAACATTTGCCTGTTTTGAATTCTTTGTCCATTCCCTACTTCAGCACAATTTTTTAGGGCAGGTGTCCTTTACAGCCCTGAGTCCTTGTGAATGTTAAGTGACCATTAGCTGTGAGTTTAAAGCTGCTCTTGCAGGAAACGGCCACAAGGTGGCATCATTTCTCCTTTACCAAATTTGGTAACTGGGGAAACAG
Source organism: Balaenoptera physalus (assembly GCF_965194825.1). Classification (NCBI taxonomy): domain Eukaryota; kingdom Metazoa; phylum Chordata; class Mammalia; order Artiodactyla; family Balaenopteridae; genus Balaenoptera; species Balaenoptera physalus. Next base: position 465,860 of record NW_028126044.1, read on the forward strand.
AGCCTTAATGGAAGTGGTGTTCTAGGTTGTAAAATAGAATGGAATGTGCCAGGAAAAAGCCCTTTATGTTTATGTCTCATTACTTCTTGTTCATATTTATAATTTACTTTTTATTTTTTATCCAAGCAAATTTGATTACAATGGTTTGTTGGTTCTAGGTGTGCAAATGTGGTTCTTTCACACATATACATGTATCTATTCTTCCTCGCATCCTTTTCCCATGTAGGTTATGACACAATGTTGTGTAGTCTTCTCCTGGTCTTCAGTACGTGTTTGGTGATTATATATTTCGCATGGTTTGTATATCTCTGTTAACCCCAATATGGTAATGTATCCAATCCTCATCCCTTTCTATTTGGTGAACCATAAGTTTTTTAATGAATCTGTGATTGCCTTTCTCTGTGGAAATATCTTCATTGGTATCAATTGTTAAGTAACTCCTAAAAGTGATATGATAGGATATGTGTCTTTTACTTTCTCACTTACTACAGGTGGTGTGATTACGTCTAGACTCATCTATGGTGCTGCAAATGGCATTGTTTCTTTTCACTAGCGAATATTCCATCTGTACATGGAGGAGTCCTTCTTTGTCCACCCATCTGTTGGTGGACTTTTTGGTTACCTCCATATCTTGGCTATTGTAATAGTGTGCAATGCAGATTTGCCTGCCTGTGTCTTTCCAATTCTCTCTTCTTAGATTATTGGTCGAGGAGTGGGCCTGCTGGATCATATGGTAGCTCAATGTTTACCTTTTTAAGGCACCTCCATTCTGTTCTCATTCGTGGCCCTTTCCAAGTTACGTCCCCCTAGAAGTTGAGGGTATGCATTTCTCCACAACAGCTTCAGCATTTATTGTTTGTAGTTTTCTTGCTGATGGTTTTTCTGACAAGTGTGAGCTGATACCCCTTTGTGGTTGAATTCGCATGTGCCTCATAATCCGTTGAAACTGAGCTTTAAGGCATATCCTTTTTATTTTTCAAGCTGTGATTACCCCTTAGTTCTTCAAAGTGTTCTCTTAAAGTATGTGTCACATTTTGAAATGATTTGGCCATTACCTCCCTCAAGACATATTGAGGGCATGATTCATTTACAGTCCTGCATTACTTCTTCCTATGAAATGACCATTAGCACAGGCCTTAAAGCTGTTTTTGCAGGTAACTGCCAGAGGGTGGCAGCCTTTCTGTGTTCCCCACCCTGGTAACTAGGGAAATGCCCTTGCGGCCTGTGGTGTTTCTCGGTTATAAATTAGAGTGGAGTGTGCCCGGACAAACCAACACAAGATGATGTCTCTTTACTTTTGTTGGATTTTTAAATTTAATTTTTATTTTTTATTGGAGTATTTTTCCACTGTGTACGTGGAGCACTTCTACTTTGTGCATTCCTCGGTTGATGGACATTTTCATTGCTTCCAAGTGTTGGCTATGGTAAATATTGTTGGAGTGCAGGATTGCCAGCCTGTGACTTTTTTTTTCATATTTATTTATTTATTTATTTATTTATCTTTGGCTGTGTTGGATCTTCGTTTGTGCGCGAGGGCTTTCTGTAGATGCGGCGAGCGGTGGCCACTCTTCATCGCGGTGCGTGGGTCTCTCACTCTCGCGGCCTCTCTTGTTGCGGAGCACAGGCTCCAGGCGCGCAGGCTCAGTGGTTGTGGCTCACGGGCCCAGTTGCTCTGCGGCATGTGGGATCTTCCCAGACCGGGGCTCGAACCCGTGTGCCCTGCATTGGCAGGCAGAGTCTCAACCACTGCACCACCAGGGAAGACCCAAGCCTGTGACTTTTTGATTCTCATTTTCTCAGGTGATAGGCCCAGCAGTGGGTGTGATTGATTGACTGGTAGCACCGTATTACCCTTATCAAAGCACCTTCTTTGTGTTTTCGTTAGTGGCTCTTACCACGTCCCCCTTAGAATCGAGGGTACGCATTTCTCCACAATCGCTTCAGCCTTTATTGTTTGCAGCATTTATGCTAATGGCCCTTTTGGCTGGTTTGAGCTGATAGGTTTTTGTACTTTGGGTTTGCATGTCTTTGAAAATTCATAAAACTCATCATTTTTCTCCGCCGTTTTCTTTTCTGTTAAAAAAAGGAAACAGTTGGGAGTACAATATAACTCTTGAAATTGTCTTCTTGGAAGCTTGCCCTCTGTTAAATTTTTTGGTCGATTTTCCAGCCCAGAATTTTTTTAGAGAGCAGGTGTCATTTACCGAACTGCAAGTTTGGTGAATATTTAGTGACCTTTAGCAATGGGTTTAAAGCTGCTGTTGTGGGAAGTGGCCTCAAGCAGGCAGCATTTCTCCATTCCCCAATCTGGGTACTAGGGCAGCAGAGCCTTTCTGGAAGTCGTGTTCCTATTTTGTAAATTACATTGGAATGTGCATGGAGAAACCCCCATAAGTTTATGTCTCATTATTTCTTCTTGGTTTTAAATTTTTTTTTAATTGGGGTAGAGCTTAGAATATTGTTTGTCCTAGGTGTACACAATCTGGTTCATTTGTACATTATATATGTCTATTCAAGTACAGAGCCTCTTCCCATGTAAAATGTTACAGAGGGTTCCTCACACCTCCCTTGCTATATGGTCGGTCTTTTTGAGATATGTATATAATATGTGTTTGTATACATATAGTAACACTAACCTTAATTTATCCACTCCCCCCACCTTTCCTTTCAGATGAGCAAAGTTTGTTTTCTAAGTCTGTGAGTGTCTTTCTCTGTGGTAATATGTTCATTTGTGTCAGTTATTAGATAACGCCTATAAGTGATATCATAGAATATAGGTCTTTTGCTTTCGGACTTACCTCATGTTTCGTGATTATCTCCAGACTCATTTGTGGTGCCTCAAAGAACAATGGTTCATTGCTTTCCATGGCTAATATTCCATGTGTACATGGACCACTTCTTCTTTATCCATTCACCTGTTGTTGGACATTTTGATTCCTTCACTGTCTTGGCTATTGTGAATAAGGCTGCACTGAAGCTTTTGCGGCCTGTGTCTTCTCGATTCTTTTCTTCTCCGGTGAGAGGTCCAATGGTGCGCCTGCTGGATTGAATGGTACCTCCATTTTTACTTTTAAACACAGCTCCTTTCTGTTCTCATTATTAGCCGTTACTCCTTTACGTCTCACCAGCAGGTAGAGGGTACACAGTTCTCTAAAACCCCTTCAGCATTTATTGTTTGTAGACTTTTTGCTGATGGTCAGTCGACTGGTGTAAGTTGAAACTTTTTGTAGATTAGATTGCATGGGTCTAACACGCCCTGAGGTTGAGCTTTTATCCATTTTCCTTTGTTTTAAAAGAGCGTGAGTAAAACGTTAATAACCATACTCTCTTCTTGAAACATTTGCCTGTTTTGAATTCTTTGTCCATTCCCTACTTCAGCACAATTTTTTAGGGCAGGTGTCCTTTACAGCCCTGAGTCCTTGTGAATGTTAAGTGACCATTAGCTGTGAGTTTAAAGCTGCTCTTGCAGGAAACGGCCACAAGGTGGCATCATTTCTCCTTTACCAAATTTGGTAACTGGGGAAACAGAGCCTTAATGGAAGTGGTGTTCTAGGTTGTAAAATAGAATGGAATGTGCCAGGAAAAAGCCCTTTATGTTTATGTCTCATTACTTCTTGTTCATATTTATAATTTACTTTTTATTTTTTATCCAAGCAAATTTGATTACAATGGTTTGTTGGTTCTAGGTGTGCAAATGTGGTTCTTTCACACATATACATGTATCTATTCTTCCTCGCATCCTTTTCCCATGTAGGTTATGACACAATGTTGTGTAGTCTTCTCCTGGTCTTCAGTACGTGTTTGGTGATTATATATTTCGCATGGTTTGTATATCTCTGTTAACCCCAATATGGTAATGTATCCAATCCTCATCCCTTTCTATTTGGTGAACCATAAGTTTTTTAATGAATCTGTGATTGCCTTTCTCTGTGGAAATATCTTCATTGGTATCAATTGTTAAGTAACTCCTAAAAGTGATATGATAGGATATGTGTCTTTTACTTTCTCACTTACTACAGGTGGTGTGATTACGTCTAGACTCATCTATGGTGCTGCAAATGGCATTGTTTCTTTTCACTAGCGAATATTCCATCTGTACATGGAGGAGTCCTTCTTTGTCCACCCATCTGTTGGTGGACTTTTTGGTTACCTCCATATCTTGGCTATTGTAATAGTGTGCAATGCAGATTTGCCTGCCTGTGTCTTTCCAATTCTCTCTTCTTAGATTATTGGTCGAGGAGTGGGCCTGCTGGATCATATGGTAGCTCAGTGTTTACCTTTTTAAGGCACCTCCATTCTGTTCTCATTCGTGGCCCTTTCCAAGTTACGTCCCCCTTGAAGTTGAGGGTATGCATTTCTCCACAACAGCTTCAGCATTTATTGTTTGTAGTTTTCTTGCTGATGGTTTTTCTGACAAGTGTGAGCTGATACCCCTTTGTGGTTGAATTCGCATGTGCCTCATAATCCGTTGAAACTGAGCTTTAAGGCATATCCTTTTTATTTTTCAAGCTGTGATTACCCCTTAGTTCTTCAAAGTGTTCTCTTAAAGTATGTGTCACATTTTGAAATGATTTGGCCATTACCTCCCTCAAGACATATTGAGGGCATGATTCATTTACAGTCCTGCATTACTTCTTCCTATGAAATGACCATTAGCACAGGCCTTAAAGCTGTTTTTGCAGGTAACTGCCAGAGGGTGGCAGCCTTTCTGTGTTCCCCACCCTGGTAACTAGGGAAATGCCCTTGCGGCCTGTGGTGATTCTCGGTTATAAATTAGAGTGGAGTGTGCCCGGACAAACCAACACAAGATGATGTCTCTTTACTTTTGTTGGATTTTTAAATTTAATTTTTATTTTTTATTGGAGTATTTTTCCACTGTGCACGTGGAGCACTTCTACTTTGTGCATTCCTCGGTTGATGGACATTTTCATTGCTTCCAAGTGTTGGCTATGGTAAATATTGTTGGAGTGCAGGATTGCCAGCCTGTGACTTTTTTTTTCATATTTATTTATTTATTTATTTATTTATCTTTGGCTGTGTTGGATCTTCGTTTGTGCCCGAGGGCTTTCTGTAGATGCGGCGAGCGGTGGCCACTCTTCATCGCGGTGCGTGGGTCTCTCACTATCGTGGCCTCTCTTGTTGCGGAGCACAGGCTCCAGGCGCGCAGGCTCAGTGGTTGTGGCTCACGGGCCCAGTTGCTCTGCGGCATGTGGGATCTTCCCAGACCGGGGCTCGAACCCGTGTGCCCTGCATTGGCAGGCAGACTCTCAACCACTGCACCACCAGGAAAGCCCCAAGCCTGTGACTTTTTGATTCTCATTTTCTCAGGTGATAGGCCCAGCAGTGGGTGTGATTGATTGACTGGTAGCACCGTATTACCCTTATCAAAGCACCTTCTTTGTGTTTTCGTTAGTGGCTCTTACCACGTCCCCCTTAGAATCGAGGGTACGCATTTCTCCACAATCGCTTCAGCCTTTATTGTTTGCAGCATTTATGCTAATGGCCCTTTTGGCTGGTTTGAGCTGATAGGTTTTTGTACTTTGGGTTTGCATGTCTTTGAAAATTCATAAAACTCATTATTTTTCTCCGCCGTTTTCTTTTCTGTTAAAAAAAGGAAACAGTTGGGAGTACAATATAACTCTTGAAATTGTCTTCTTGGAAGCTTGCCCTCTGTTAAATTTTTTGGTCGATTTTCCAGCCCAGAATTTTTTTAGAGAGCAGGTGTCATTTACCGAACTGCAAGTTTGGTGAATATTTAGTGACCTTTAGCAATGGGTTTAAAGCTGCTGTTGTGGGAAGTGGCCTCAAGCAGGCAGCATTTCTCCATTCCCCAATCTGGGTACTAGGGCAGCAGAGCCTTTCTGGAAGTCGTGTTCCTATTTTGTAAATTACATTGGAATGTGCATGGAGAAACCCCCATAAGTTTATGTCTCATTATTTCTTCTTGGTTTTAAATTTTTTTTTAATTGGGGTAGAGCTTAGAATATTGTTTGTCCTAGGTGTACACAATCTGGTTCATTTGTACATTATATATGTCTATTCAAGTACAGAGCCTCTTCCCATGTAAAATGTTACAGAGGGTTCCTCACACCTCCCTTGCTATATGGTCGGTCTTTTTGAGATATGTATATAATATGTGTTTGTATACATATAGTAACACTAACCTTAATTTATCCACTCCCCCCACCTTTCCTTTCAGATGAGCATAGTTTGTTTTCTAAGTCTGTGAGTGTCTTTCTCTGTGGAAATATGTTCATTTGTGTCAGTTATTAGATAACGCCTATAAGTGATATCATAGAATATAGGTCTTTTGCTTTCGGACTTACCTCATGTTTCGTGATTATCTCCAGACTCATTTGTGGTGCCTCAAAGAACAATGGTTCATTGCTTTCCATGGCTAATATTCCATGTGTACATGGACCACTTCTTCTTTATCCATTCACCTGTTGTTGGACATTTTGATTCCTTCACTGTCTTGGCTATTGTGAATAAGGCTGCACTGAAGCTTTTGCGGCCTGTGTCTTCTCGATTCTTTTCTTCTCCGGTGAGAGGTCCAATGGTGCGCCTGCTGGATTGAATGGTACCTCCATTTTTACTTTTAAACACAGCTCCTTTCTGTTCTCATTATTAGCCGTTACCCCTTTACGTCTCACCAGCAGGTAGAGGGTACACAGTTCTCTAAAACCCCTTCAGCATTTATTGTTTGTAGACTTTTTGCTGATGGTCAGTCGACTGGTGTAAGTTGAAACTTTTTGTAGATTAGATTGCATGGGTCTAACACGCCCTGAGGTTGAGCTTTTATCCATTTTCCTTTGTTTTAAAAGAGCGTGAGTAAAACGTTAATATTCATACTCTCTTCTTGAAACATTTGCCTGTTTTGAATTCTTTGTTCATTCCCTACTTCAGCACAATTTTTTAGGGCAGGTGTCCTTTACAGCCCTGAGTCCTTGTGAATGTTAAGTGACCATTAGCTGTGAGATAAAAGCTGCTCTTGCAGGAAACGGCCACAAGGTGGCATCATTTCTCCTTTACCAAATTTGGTAACTGGGGAAACAGAGCCTTAATGGAAGTGGTGTTCTAGGTTGTAAATTAGAATGGAATGTGCCAGGAAAAAGCCCTTTATGTTTATGTCTCATTACTTCTTGTTCATATTTATAATTTACTTTTTATTTTTTATCCAAGCAAATTTGATTACAATGGTTTGTTGGTTCTAGGTGTGCAAATGTGGTTCTTTCACACATATACATGTATGTATTCTTCCTCGCATCCTTTTCCCATGTAGGTTATGACACAATGTTGTGTAGTCTTCTCCTGGTCTTCAGTACGTGTTTGGTGATTATATATTTCGCATGGATTGTATATCTCTGTTAACCCCAATATGGTAATGTATCCAATCCTCATCCCTTTCTATTTGGTGAACCATAAGTTTTTTAATGAATCTGTGATTGCCTTTCTCTGTGGAAATATCTTCATTGGTATCAATTGTTAAGTAACTCCTAAAAGTGATATGATAGGATATGTGTCTTTTACTTTCTCACTTACTACAGGTGGTGTGATTACGTCTAGACTCATCTATGGTGCTGCAAATGGCATTGTTTCTTTTCACTAGCGAATATTTCATCTGTACATGGAGGAGTCCTTCTTTGTCCACCCATCTGTTGGTGGACTTTTTGGTTACCTCCATATCTTGGCTATTGTAATAGTGTGCAATGCAGATTTGCCTGCCTGTGTCTTTCCAATTCTCTCTTCTTAGATTATTGGTCGAGGAGTGGGCCTGCTGGATCATATGGTAGCTCAATGTTTACCTTTTTAAGGCACCTCCATTCTGTTCTCATTCGTGGCCCTTTCCAAGTTACGTCCCCCTTGAAGTTGAGGGTATGCATTTCTCCACAACAGCTTCAGCATTTATTGTTTGTAGTTTTCTTGCTGATGGTTTTTCTGACAAGTGTGAGCTGATACCCCTTTGTGGTTGAATTCGCATGTGCCTCATAATCCGTTGAAACTGAGCTTTAAGGCATATCCTTTTTATTTTTCAAGCTGTGATTACCCCTTAGTTCTTCAAAGTGTTCTCTTAAAGTATGTGTCACATTTTGAAATGATTTGGCCATTACCTCCCTCAAGACATATTGAGGGCATGATTCATTTACAGTCCTGCATTACTTCTTCCTATGAAATGACCATTAGCACAGGCCTTAAAGCTGTTTTTGCAGGTAACTGCCAGAGGGTGGCAGCCTTTCTGTGTTCCCCACCCTGGTAACTAGGGAAATGCCCTTGCGGCCTGTGGTGTTTCTCGGTTATAAATTAGAGTGGAGTGTGCCCGGACAAACCAACACAAGATGATGTCTCTTTACTTTTGTTGGATTTTTAAATTTAATTTTTATTTTTTATTGGAGTATTTTTCCACTGTGTACGTGGAGCACTTCTACTTTGTGCATTCCTCGGTTGATGGACATTTTCATTGCTTCCAAGTGTTGGCTATGGTAAATATTGTTGGAGTGCAGGATTGCCAGCCTGTGACTTTTTTTTTCATATTTATTTATTTATTTATTTATTTATCTTTGGCTGTGTTGGATCTTCGTTTGTGCGCGAGGGCTTTCTGTAGATGCGGCGAGCGGTGGCCACTCTTCATCGCGGTGCGTGGGTCTCTCACTCTCGCGGCCTCTCTTGTTGCGGAGCACAGGCTCCAGGCGCGCAGGCTCAGTGGTTGTGGCTCACGGGCCCAGTTGCTCTGCGGCATGTGGGATCTTCCCAGACCGGGGCTCGAACCCGTGTGCCCTGCATTGGCAGGCAGAGTCTCAACCACTGCACCACCAGGGAAGACCCAAGCCTGTGACTTTTTGATTCTCATTTTCTCAGGTGATAGGCCCAGCAGTGGGTGTGATTGATTGACTGGTAGCACCGTATTACCCTTATCAAAGCACCTTCTTTGTGTTTTCGTTAGTGGCTCTTACCACGTCCCCCTTAGAATCGAGGGTACGCATTTCTCCACAATCGCTTCAGCCTTTATTGTTTGCAGCATTTATGCTAATGGCCCTTTTGGCTGGTTTGAGCTGATAGGTTTTTGTACTTTGGGTTTGCATGTCTTTGAAAATTCATAAAACTCATCATTTTTCTCCGCCGTTTTCTTTTCTGTTAAAAAAAGGAAACAGTTGGGAGTACAATATAACTCTTGAAATTGTCTTCTTGGAAGCTTGCCCTCTGTTAAATTTTTTGGTCGATTTTCCAGCCCAGAATTTTTTTAGAGAGCAGGTGTCATTTACCGAACTGCAAGTTTGGTGAATATTTAGTGACCTTTAGCAATGGGTTTAAAGCTGCTGTTGTGGGAAGTGGCCTCAAGCAGGCAGCATTTCTCCATTCCCCAATCTGGGTACTAGGGCAGCAGAGCCTTTCTGGAAGTCGTGTTCCTATTTTGTAAATTACATTGGAATGTGCATGGAGAAACCCCCATAAGTTTATGTCTCATTATTTCTTCTTGGTTTTAAATTTTTTTTTAATTGGGGTAGAGCTTAGAATATTGTTTGTCCTAGGTGTACACAATCTGGTTCATTTGTACATTATATATGTCTATTCAAGTACAGAGCCTCTTCCCATGTAAAATGTTACAGAGGGTTCCTCACACCTCGCTTGCTATATGGTCGGTCTTTTTGAGATATGTATATAATATGTGTTTGTATACATATAGTAACACTAACCTTAATTTATCCACTCCCCCCACCTTTCCTTTCAGATGAGCAAAGTTTGTTTTCTAAGTCTGTGAGTGTCTTTCTCTGTGGTAATATGTTCATTTGTGTCAGTTATTAGATAACGCCTATAAGTGATATCATAGAATATAGGTCTTTTGCTTTCGGACTTACCTCATGTTCCGTGATTATCTCCAGACTCATTTGTGGTGCCTCAAAGAACAATGTTTCATTGCTTTCCATGGCTAATATTCCATGTGTACATGGACCACTTCTTCTTTATCCATTCACCTGTTGTTGGACATTTTGATTCCTTCACTGTCTTGGCTATTGTGAATAAGGCTGCACTGAAGCTTTTGCGGCCTGTGTCTTCTCGATTCTTTTCTTCTCCGGTGAGAGGTCCAATGGTGCGCCTGCTGGATTGAATGGTACCTCCATTTTTACTTTTAAACACAGCTCCTTTCTGTTCTCATTATTAGCCGTTACCCCTTTACGTCTCACCAGCAGGTAGAGGGTACACAGTTCTCTAAAACCCCTTCAGCATTTATTGTTTGTAGACATTTTGCTGATGGTCAGTCGACTGGTGTAAGTTGAAACTTTTTGTAGATTAGATTGCATGGGTCTAACACGCCCTGAGGTTGAGCTTTTATCCATTTTCCTTTGTTTTAAAAGAGCGTGAGTAAAACGTTAATAACCATACTCTCTTCTTGAAACATTTGCCTGTTTTGAATTCTTTGTCCATTCCCTACTTCAGCACAATTTTTTAGGGCAGGTGTCCTTTACAGCCCTGAGTCCTTGTGAATGTTAAGTGACCATTAGCTGTGAGTTTAAAGCTGCTCTTGCAGGAAACGGCCACAAGGTGGCATCATTTCTCCTTTACCAAATTTGGTAACTGGGGAAACAGAGCCTTAATGGAAGTGGTGTTCTAGGTTGTAAAATAGAATGGAATGTGCCAGGAAAAAGCCCTTTATGTTTATGTCTCATTACTTCTTGTTCATATTTATAATTTACTTTTTATTTTTTATCCAAGCAAATTTGATTACAATGGTTTGTTGGTTCTAGGTGTGCAAATGTGGTTCTTTCACACATATACATGTATCTATTCTTCCTCGCATCCTTTTCCCATGTAGGTTATGACACAATGTTGTGTAGTCTTCTCCTGGTCTTCAGTACGTGTTTGGTGATTATATATTTCGCATGGTTTGTATATCTCTGTTAACCCCAATATGGTAATGTATCCAATCCTCATCCCTTTCTATTTGGTGAACCATAAGTTTTTTAATGAATCTGTGATTGCCTTTCTCTGTGGAAATATCTTCATTGGTATCAATTGTTAAGTAACTCCTAAAAGTGATATGATAGGATATGTGTCTTTTACTTTCTCACTTACTACAGGTGGTGTGATTACGTCTAGACTCATCTATGGTGCTGCAAATGGCATTGTTTCTTTTCACTAGCGAATATTCCATCTGTACATGGAGGAGTCCTTCTTTGTCCACCCATCTGTTGGTGGACTTTTTGGTTACCTCCATATCTTGGCTATTGTAATAGTGTGCAATGCAGATTTGCCTGCCTGTGTCTTTCCAATTCTCTCTTCTTAGATTATTGGTCGAGGAGTGGGCCTGCTGGATCATATGGTAGCTCAATGTTTACCTTTTTAAGGCACCTCCATTCTGTTCTCATTCGTGGCCCTTTCCAAGTTACGTCCCCCTTGAAGTTGAGGGTATGCATTTCTCCACAACAGCTTCAGCATTTATTGTTTGTAGTTTTCTTGCTGATGGTTTTTCTGACAAGTGTGAGCTGATACCCCTTTGTGGTTGAATTCGCATGTGCCTCATAATCCGTTGAAACTGAGCTTTAAGGCATATCCTTTTTATTTTTCAAGCTGTGATTACCCCTTAGTTCTTCAAAGTGTTCTCTTAAAGTATGTGTCACATTTTGAAATGATTTGGCCATTACCTCCCTCAAGACATATTGAGGGCATGATTCATTTACAGTCCTGCATTACTTCTTCCTATGAAATGACCATTAGCACAGGCCTTAAAGCTGTTTTTGCAGGTAACTGCCAGAGGGTGGCAGCCTTTCTGTGTTCCCCACCCTGGTAACTAGGGAAATGCCCTTGCGGCCTGTGGTGATTCTCGGTTATAAATTAGAGTGGAGTGTGCCCGGACAAACCAACACAAGATGATGTCTCTTTACTTTTGTTGGATTTTTAAATTTAATTTTTATTTTTTATTGGAGTATTTTTCCACTGTGCACGTGGAGCACTTCTACTTTGTGCATTCCTCGGTTGATGGACATTTTCATTGCTTCCAAGTGTTGGCTATGGTAAATATTGTTGGAGTGCAGGATTGCCAGCCTGTGACTTTTTTTTTCATATTTATTTATTTATTTATTTATTTATCTTTGGCTGTGTTGGATCTTCGTTTGTGCCCGAGGGCTTTCTGTAGATGCGGCGAGCGGTGGCCACTCTTCATCGCGGTGCGTGGGTCTCTCACTATCGCGGCCTCTCTTGTTGCGGAGCACAGGCTCCAGGCGCGCAGGCTCAGTGGTTGTGGCTCACGGGCCCAGTTGCTCTGCGGCATGTGGGATCTTCCCAGACCGGGGCTCGAACCCGTGTGCCCTGCATTGGCAGGCAGACTCTCAACCACTGCACCACCAGGAAAGCCCCAAGCCTGTGACTTTTTGATTCTCATTTTCTCAGGTGATAGGCCCAGCAGTGGGTGTGATTGATTGACTGGTAGCACCGTATTACCCTTATCAAAGCACCTTCTTTGTGTTTTCGTTAGTGGCTCTTACCACGTCCCCCTTAGAATCGAGGGTACGCATTTCTCCACAATCGCTTCAGCCTTTATTGTTTGCAGCATTTATGCTAATGGCCCTTTTGGCTGGTTTGAGCTGATAGGTTTTTGTACTTTGGGTTTGCATGTCTTTGAAAATTCATAAAACTCATTATTTTTCTCCGCCGTTTTCTTTTCTGTTAAAAAAAGGAAACAGTTGGGAGTACAATATAACTCTTGAAATTGTCTTCTTGGAAGCTTGCCCTCTGTTAAATTTTTTGGTCGATTTTCCAGCCCAGAATTTTTTTAGAGAGCAGGTGTCATTTACCGAACTGCAAGTTTGGTGAATATTTAGTGACCTTTAGCAATGGGTTTAAAGCTGCTGTTGTGGGAAGTGGCCTCAAGCAGGCAGCATTTCTCCATTCCCCAATCTGGGTACTAGGGCAGCAGAGCCTTTCTGGAAGTCGTGTTCCTATTTTGTAAATTACATTGGAATGTGCATGGAGAAACCCCCATAAGTTTATGTCTCATTATTTCTTCTTGGTTTTAAATTTTTTTTTAATTGGGGTAGAGCTTAGAATATTGTTTGTCCTAGGTGTACACAATCTGGTTCATTTGCACATTATATATGTCTATTCACGTACAGAGCCTCTTCCCATGTAAAATGTTACAGAGGGTTCCTCACACCTCCCTTGCTATATGGTCGGTCTTTTTGAGATATGTATATAATATGTGTTTGTATACATATAGTAACACTAACCTTAATTTATCCACTCCCCCCACCTTTCCTTTCAGATGAGCATAGTTTGTTTTCTAAGTCTGTGAGTGTCTTTCTCTGTGGAAATATGTTCATTTGTGTCAGTTATTAGATAACGCCTATAAGTGATATCATAGAATATAGGTCTTTTGCTTTCGGACTTACCTCATGTTTCGTGATTATCTCCAGACTCATTTGTGGTGCCTCAAAGAACAATGGTTCATTGCTTTCCATGGCTAATATTCCATGTGTACATGGACCACTTCTTCTTTATCCATTCACCTGTTGTTGGACATTTTGATTCCTTCACTGTCTTGGCTATTGTGAATAAGGCTGCACTGAAGCTTTTGCGGCCTGTGTCTTCTCGATTCTTTTCTTCTCCGGTGAGAGGTCCAATGGTGCGCCTGCTGGATTGAATGGTACCTCCATTTTTACTTTTAAACACAGCTCCTTTCTGTTCTCATTATTAGCCGTTACCCCTTTACGTCTCACCAGCAGGTAGAGGGTACACAGTTCTCTAAAACCCCTTCAGCATTTATTGTTTGTAGACTTTTTGCTGATGGTCAGTCGACTGGTGTAAGTTGAAACTTTTTGTAGATTAGATTGCATGGGTCTAACACGCCCTGAGGTTGAGCTTTTATCCATTTTCCTTTGTTTTAAAAGAGCGTGAGTAAAACGTTAATATTCATACTCTCTTCTTGAAACATTTGCCTGTTTTGAATTCTTTGTTCATTCCCTACTTCAGCACAATTTTTTAGGGCAGGTGTCCTTTACAGCCCTGAGTCCTTGTGAATGTTAAGTGACCATTAGCTGTGAGATAAAAGCTGCTCTTGCAGGAAACGGCCACAAGGTGGCATCATTTCTCCTTTACCAAATTTGGTAACTGGGGAAACAGAGCCTTAATGGAAGTGGTGTTCTAGGTTGTAAATTAGAATGGAATGTGCCAGGAAAAAGCCCTTTATGTTTATGTCTCATTACTTCTTGTTCATATTTATAATTTACTTTTTATTTTTTATCCAAGCAAATTTGATTACAATGGTTTGTTGGTTCTAGGTGTGCAAATGTGGTTCTTTCACACATATACATGTATGTATTCTTCCTCGCATCCTTTTCCCATGTAGGTTATGACACAATGTTGTGTAGTCTTCTCCTGGTCTTCAGTACGTGTTTGGTGATTATATATTTCGCATGGATTGTATATCTCTGTTAACCCCAATATGGTAATGTATCCAATCCTCATCCCTTTCTATTTGGTGAACCATAAGTTTTTTAATGAATCTGTGATTGCCTTTCTCTGTGGAAATATCTTCATTGGTATCAATTGTTAAGTAACTCCTAAAAGTGATATGATAGGATATGTGTCTTTTACTTTCTCACTTACTACAGGTGGTGTGATTACGTCTAGACTCATCTATGGTGCTGCAAATGGCATTGTTTCTTTTCACTAGCGAATATTTCATCTGTACATGGAGGAGTCCTTCTTTGTCCACCCATCTGTTGGTGGACTTTTTGGTTACCTCCATATCTTGGCTATTGTAATAGTGTGCAATGCAGATTTGCCTGCCTGTGTCTTTCCAATTCTCTCTTCTTAGATTATTGGTCGAGGAGTGGGCCTGCTGGATCATATGGTAGCTCAATGTTTACCTTTTTAAGGCACCTCCATTCTGTTCTCATTCGTGGCCCTTTCCAAGTTACGTCCCCCTTGAAGTTGAGGGTATGCATTTCTCCACAACAGCTTCAGCATTTATTGTTTGTAGTTTTCTTGCTGATGGTTTTTCTGACAAGTGTGAGCTGATACCCCTTTGTGGTTGAATTCGCATGTGCCTCATAATCCGTTGAAACTGAGCTTTAAGGCATATCCTTTTTATTTTTCAAGCTGTGATTACCCCTTAGTTCTTCAAAGTGTTCTCTTAAAGTATGTGTCACATTTTGAAATGATTTGGCCATTACCTCCCTCAAGACATATTGAGGGCATGATTCATTTACAGTCCTGCATTACTTCTTCCTATGAAATGACCATTAGCACAGGCCTTAAAGCTGTTTTTGCAGGTAACTGCCAGAGGGTGGCAGCCTTTCTGTGTTCCCCACCCTGGTAACTAGGGAAATGCCCTTGCGGCCTGTGGTGTTTCTCGGTTATAAATTAGAGTGGAGTGTGCCCGGACAAACCAACACAAGATGATGTCTCTTTACTTTTGTTGGATTTTTAAATTTAATTTTTATTTTTTATTGGAGTATTTTTCCACTGTGTACGTGGAGCACTTCTACTTTGTGCATTCCTCGGTTGATGGACATTTTCATTGCTTCCAAGTGTTGGCTATGGTAAATATTGTTGGAGTGCAGGATTGCCAGCCTGTGACTTTTTTTTTCATATTTATTTATTTATTTATTTATTTATCTTTGGCTGTGTTGGATCTTCGTTTGTGCGCGAGGGCTTTCTGTAGATGCGGCGAGCGGTGGCCACTCTTCATCGCGGTGCGTGGGTCTCTCACTCTCGCGGCCTCTCTTGTTGCGGAGCACAGGCTCCAGGCGCGCAGGCTCAGTGGTTGTGGCTCACGGGCCCAGTTGCTCTGCGGCATGTGGGATCTTCCCAGACCGGGGCTCGAACCCGTGTGCCCTGCATTGGCAGGCAGAGTCTCAACCACTGCACCACCAGGGAAGACCCAAGCCTGTGACTTTTTGATTCTCATTTTCTCAGGTGATAGGCCCAGCAGTGGGTGTGATTGATTGACTGGTAGCACCGTATTACCCTTATCAAAGCACCTTCTTTGTGTTTTCGTTAGTGGCTCTTACCACGTCCCCCTTAGAATCGAGGGTACGCATTTCTCCACAATCGCTTCAGCCTTTATTGTTTGCAGCATTTATGCTAATGGCCCTTTTGGCTGGTTTGAGCTGATAGGTTTTTGTACTTTGGGTTTGCATGTCTTTGAAAATTCATAAAACTCATCATTTTTCTCCGCCGTTTTCTTTTCTGTTAAAAAAAGGAAACAGTTGGGAGTACAATATAACTCTTGAAATTGTCTTCTTGGAAGCTTGCCCTCTGTTAAATTTTTTGGTCGATTTTCCAGCCCAGAATTTTTTTAGAGAGCAGGTGTCATTTACCGAACTGCAAGTTTGGTGAATATTTAGTGACCTTTAGCAATGGGTTTAAAGCTGCTGTTGTGGGAAGTGGCCTCAAGCAGGCAGCATTTCTCCATTCCCCAATCTGGGTACTAGGGCAGCAGAGCCTTTCTGGAAGTCGTGTTCCTATTTTGTAAATTACATTGGAATGTGCATGGAGAAACCCCCATAAGTTTATGTCTCATTATTTCTTCTTGGTTTTAAATTTTTTTTTAATTGGGGTAGAGCTTAGAATATTGTTTGTCCTAGGTGTACACAATCTGGTTCATTTGTACATTATATATGTCTATTCAAGTACAGAGCCTCTTCCCATGTAAAATGTTACAGAGGGTTCCTCACACCTCCCTTGCTATATGGTCGGTCTTTTTGAGATATGTATATAATATGTGTTTGTATACATATAGTAACACTAACCTTAATTTATCCACTCCCCCCACCTTTCCTTTCAGATGAGCAAAGTTTGTTTTCTAAGTCTGTGAGTGTCTTTCTCTGTGGTAATATGTTCATTTGTGTCAGTTATTAGATAACGCCTATAAGTGATATCATAGAATATAGGTCTTTTGCTTTCGGACTTACCTCATGTTTCGTGATTATCTCCAGACTCATTTGTGGTGCCTCAAAGAACAATGTTTCATTGCTTTCCATGGCTAATATTCCATGTGTACATGGACCACTTCTTCTTTATCCATTCACCTGTTGTTGGACATTTTGATTCCTTCACTGTCTTGGCTATTGTGAATAAGGCTGCACTGAAGCTTTTGCGGCCTGTGTCTTCTCGATTCTTTTCTTCTCCGGTGAGAGGTCCAATGGTGCGCCTGCTGGATTGAATGGTACCTCCATTTTTACTTTTAAACACAGCTCCTTTCTGTTCTCATTATTAGCCGTTACCCCTTTACGTCTCACCAGCAGGTAGAGGGTACACAGTTCTCTAAAACCCCTTCAGCATTTATTGTTTGTAGACTTTTTGCTGATGGTCAGTCGACTGGTGTAAGTTGAAACTTTTTGTAGATTAGATTGCATGGGTCTAACACGCCCTGAGGTTGAGCTTTTATCCATTTTCCTTTGTTTTAAAAGAGCGTGAGTAAAACGTTAATAACCATACTCTCTTCTTGAAACATTTGCCTGTTTTGAATTCTTTGTCCATTCCCTACTTCAGCACAATTTTTTAGGGCAGGTGTCCTTTACAGCCCTGAGTCCTTGTGAATGTTAAGTGACCATTAGCTGTGAGTTTAAAGCTGCTCTTGCAGGAAACGGCCACAAGGTGGCATCATTTCTCCTTTACCAAATTTGGTAACTGGGGAAACAGAGCCTTAATGGAAGTGGTGTTCTAGGTTGTAAAATAGAATGGAATGTGCCAGGAAAAAGCCCTTTATGTTTATGTCTCATTACTTCTTGTTCATATTTATAATTTACTTTTTATTTTTTATCCAAGCAAATTTGATTACAATGGTTTGTTGGTTCTAGGTGTGCAAATGTGGTTCTTTCACACATATACATGTATCTATTCTTCCTCGCATCCTTTTCCCATGTAGGTTATGACACAATGTTGTGTAGTCTTCTCCTGGTCTTCAGTACGTGTTTGGTGATTATATATTTCGCATGGTTTGTATATCTCTGTTAACCCCAATATGGTAATGTATCCAATCCTCATCCCTTTCTATTTGGTGAACCATAAGTTTTTTAATGAATCTGTGATTGCCTTTCTCTGTGGAAATATCTTCATTGGTATCAATTGTTAAGTAACTCCTAAAAGTGATATGATAGGATATGTGTCTTTTACTTTCTCACTTACTACAGGTGGTGTGATTACGTCTAGACTCATCTATGGTGCTGCAAATGGCATTGTTTCTTTTCACTAGCGAATATTCCATCTGTACATGGAGGAGTCCTTCTTTGTCCACCCATCTGTTGGTGGACTTTTTGGTTACCTCCATATCTTGGCTATTGTAATAGTGTGCAATGCAGATTTGCCTGCCTGTGTCTTTCCAATTCTCTCTTCTTAGATTATTGGTCGAGGAGTGGGCCTGCTGGATCATATGGTAGCTCAATGTTTACCTTTTTAAGGCACCTCCATTCTGTTCTCATTCGTGGCCCTTTCCAAGTTACGTCCCCCTTGAAGTTGAGGGTATGCATTTCTCCACAACAGCTTCAGCATTTATTGTTTGTAGTTTTCTTGCTGATGGTTTTTCTGACAAGTGTGAGCTGATACCCCTTTGTGGTTGAATTCGCATGTGCCTCATAATCCGTTGAAACTGAGCTTTAAGGCATATCCTTTTTATTTTTCAAGCTGTGATTACCCCTTAGTTCTTCAAAGTGTTCTCTTAAAGTATGTGTCACATTTTGAAATGATTTGGCCATTACCTCCCTCAAGACATATTGAGGGCATGATTCATTTACAGTCCTGCATTACTTCTTCCTATGAAATGACCATTAGCACAGGCCTTAAAGCTGTTTTTGCAGGTAACTGCCAGAGGGTGGCAGCCTTTCTGTGTTCCCCACCCTGGTAACTAGGGAAATGCCCTTGCGGCCTGTGGTGTTTCTCGGTTATAAATTAGAGTGGAGTGTGCCCGGACAAACCAACACAAGATGATGTCTCTTTACTTTTGTTGGATTTTTAAATTTAATTTTTATTTTTTATTGGAGTATTTTTCCACTGTGCACGTGGAGCACTTCTACTTTGTGCATTCCTCGGTTGATGGACATTTTCATTGCTTCCAAGTGTTGGCTATGGTAAATATTGTTGGAGTGCAGGATTGCCAGCCTGTGACTTTTTTTTTCATATTTATTTATTTATTTATTTATTTATCTTTGGCTGTGTTGGATCTTCGTTTGTGCCCGAGGGCTTTCTGTAGATGCGGCGAGCGGTGGCCACTCTTCATCGCGGTGCGTGGGTCTCTCACTATCGCGGCCTCTCTTGTTGCGGAGCACAGGCTCCAGGCGCGCAGGCTCAGTGGTTGTGGCTCACGGGCCCAGTTGCTCTGCGGCATGTGGGATCTTCCCAGACCGGGGCTCGAACCCGTGTGCCCTGCATTGGCAGGCAGACTCTCAACCACTGCACCACCAGGAAAGCCCCAAGCCTGTGACTTTTTGATTCTCATTTTCTCAGGTGATAGGCCCAGCAGTGGGTGTGATTGATTGACTGGTAGCACCGTATTACCCTTATCAAAGCACCTTCTTTGTGTTTTCGTTAGTGGCTCTTACCACGTCCCCCTTAGAATCGAGGGTACGCATTTCTCCACAATCGCTTCAGCCTTTATTGTTTGCAGCATTTATGCTAATGGCCCTTTTGGCTGGTTTGAGCTGATAGGTTTTTGTACTTTGGGTTTGCATGTCTTTGAAAATTCATAAAACTCATTATTTTTCTCCGCCGTTTTCTTTTCTGTTAAAAAAAGGAAACAGTTGGGAGTACAATATAACTCTTGAAATTGTCTTCTTGGAAGCTTGCCCTCTGTTAAATTTTTTGGTCGATTTTCCAGCCCAGAATTTTTTTAGAGAGCAGGTGTCATTTACCGAACTGCAAGTTTGGTGAATATTTAGTGACCTTTAGCAATGGGTTTAAAGCTGCTGTTGTGGGAAGTGGCCTCAAGCAGGCAGCATTTCTCCATTCCCCAATCTGGGTACTAGGGCAGCAGAGCCTTTCTGGAAGTCGTGTTCCTATTTTGTAAATTACATTGGAATGTGCATGGAGAAACCCCCATAAGTTTATGTCTCATTATTTCTTCTTGGTTTTAAATTTTTTTTTAATTGGGGTAGAGCTTAGAATATTGTTTGTCCTAGGTGTACACAATCTGGTTCATTTGCACATTATATATGTCTATTCAAGTACAGAGCCTCTTCCCATGTAAAATGTTACAGAGGGTTCCTCACACCTCCCTTGCTATATGGTCGGTCTTTTTGAGATATGTATATAATATGTGTTTGTATACATATAGTAACACTAACCTTAATTTATCCACTCCCCCCACCTTTCCTTTCAGATGAGCATAGTTTGTTTTCTAAGTCTGTGAGTGTCTTTCTCTGTGGAAATATGTTCATTTGTGTCAGTTATTAGATAACGCCTATAAGTGATATCATAGAATATAGGTCTTTTGCTTTCGGACTTACCTCATGTTTCGTGATTATCTCCAGACTCATTTGTGGTGCCTCAAAGAACAATGGTTCATTGCTTTCCATGGCTAATATTCCATGTGTACATGGACCACTTCTTCTTTATCCATTCACCTGTTGTTGGACATTTTGATTCCTTCACTGTCTTGGCTATTGTGAATAAGGCTGCACTGAAGCTTTTGCGGCCTGTGTCTTCTCGATTCTTTTCTTCTCCGGTGAGAGGTCCAATGGTGCGCCTGCTGGATTGAATGGTACCTCCATTTTTACTTTTAAACACAGCTCCTTTCTGTTCTCATTATTAGCCGTTACCCCTTTACGTCTCACCAGCAGGTAGAGGGTACACAGTTCTCTAAAACCCCTTCAGCATTTATTGTTTGTAGACTTTTTGCTGATGGTCAGTCGACTGGTGTAAGTTGAAACTTTTTGTAGATTAGATTGCATGGGTCTAACACGCCCTGAGGTTGAGCTTTTATCCATTTTCCTTTGTTTTAAAAGAGCGTGAGTAAAACGTTAATATTCATACTCTCTTCTTGAAACATTTGCCTGTTTTGAATTCTTTGTTCATTCCCTACTTCAGCACAATTTTTTAGGGCAGGTGTCCTTTACAGCCCTGAGTCCTTGTGAATGTTAAGTGACCATTAGCTGTGAGATTAAAGCTGCTCTTGCAGGAAACGGCCACAAGGTGGCATCATTTCTCCTTTACCAAATTTGGTAACTGGGGAAACAGAGCCTTAATGGAAGTGGTGTTCTAGGTTGTAAATTAGAATGGAATGTGCCAGGAAAAAGCCCTTTATGTTTATGTCTCATTACTTCTTGTTCATATTTATAATTTACTTTTTATTTTTTATCCAAGCAAATTTGATTACAATGGTTTGTTGGTTCTAGGTGTGCAAATGTGGTTCTTTCACACATATACATGTATGTATTCTTCCTCGCATCCTTTTCCCATGTAGGTTATGACACAATGTTGTGTAGTCTTCTCCTGGTCTTCAGTACGTGTTTGGTGATTATATATTTCGCATGGATTGTATATCTCTGTTAACCCCAATATGGTAATGTATCCAATCCTCATCCCTTTCTATTTGGTGAACCATAAGTTTTTTAATGAATCTGTGATTGCCTTTCTCTGTGGAAATATCTTCATTGGTATCAATTGTTAAGTAACTCCTAAAAGTGATATGATAGGATATGTGTCTTTTACTTTCTCACTTACTACAGGTGGTGTGATTACGTCTAGACTCATCTATGGTGCTGCAAATGGCATTGTTTCTTTTCACTAGCGAATATTTCATCTGTACATGGAGGAGTCCTTCTTTGTCCACCCATCTGTTGGTGGACTTTTTGGTTACCTCCATATCTTGGCTATTGTAATAGTGTGCAATGCAGATTTGCCTGCCTGTGTCTTTCCAATTCTCTCTTCTTAGATTATTGGTCGAGGAGTGGGCCTGCTGGATCATATGGTAGCTCAATGTTTACCTTTTTAAGGCACCTCCATTCTGTTCTCATTCGTGGCCCTTTCCAAGTTACGTCCCCCTTGAAGTTGAGGGTATGCATTTCTCCACAACAGCTTCAGCATTTATTGTTTGTAGTTTTCTTGCTGATGGTTTTTCTGACAAGTGTGAGCTGATACCCCTTTGTGGTTGAATTCGCATGTGCCTCATAATCCGTTGAAACTGAGCTTTAAGGCATATCCTTTTTATTTTTCAAGCTGTGATTACCCCTTAGTTCTTCAAAGTGTTCTCTTAAAGTATGTGTCACATTTTGAAATGATTTGGCCATTACCTCCCTCAAGACATATTGAGGGCATGATTCATTTACAGTCCTGCATTACTTCTTCCTATGAAATGACCATTAGCACAGGCCTTAAAGCTGTTTTTGCAGGTAACTGCCAGAGGGTGGCAGCCTTTCTGTGTTCCCCACCCTGGTAACTAGGGAAATGCCCTTGCGGCCTGTGGTGTTTCTCGGTTATAAATTAGAGTGGAGTGTGCCCGGACAAACCAACACAAGATGATGTCTCTTTACTTTTGTTGGATTTTTAAATTTAATTTTTATTTTTTATTGGAGTATTTTTCCACTGTGTACGTGGAGCACTTCTACTTTGTGCATTCCTCGGTTGATGGACATTTTCATTGCTTCCAAGTGTTGGCTATGGTAAATATTGTTGGAGTGCAGGATTGCCAGCCTGTGACTTTTTTTTTCATATTTATTTATTTATTTATTTATTTATCTTTGGCTGTGTTGGATCTTCGTTTGTGCGCGAGGGCTTTCTGTAGATGCGGCGAGCGGTGGCCACTCTTCATCGCGGTGCGTGGGTCTCTCACTCTCGCGGCCTCTCTTGTTGCGGAGCACAGGCTCCAGGCGCGCAGGCTCAGTGGTTGTGGCTCACGGGCCCAGTTGCTCTGCGGCATGTGGGATCTTCCCAGACCGGGGCTCGAACCCGTGTGCCCTGCATTGGCAGGCAGAGTCTCAACCACTGCACCACCAGGGAAGACCCAAGCCTGTGACTTTTTGATTCTCATTTTCTCAGGTGATAGGCCCAGCAGTGGGTGTGATTGATTGACTGGTAGCACCGTATTACCCTTATCAAAGCACCTTCTTTGTGTTTTCGTTAGTGGCTCTTACCACGTCCCCCTTAGAATCGAGGGTACGCATTTCTCCACAATCGCTTCAGCCTTTATTGTTTGCAGCATTTATGCTAATGGCCCTTTTGGCTGGTTTGAGCTGATAGGTTTTTGTACTTTGGGTTTGCATGTCTTTGAAAATTCATAAAACTCATCATTTTTCTCCGCCGTTTTCTTTTCTGTTAAAAAAAGGAAACAGTTGGGAGTACAATATAACTCTTGAAATTGTCTTCTTGGAAGCTTGCCCTCTGTTAAATTTTTTGGTCGATTTTCCAGCCCAGAATTTTTTTAGAGAGCAGGTGTCATTTACCGAACTGCAAGTTTGGTGAATATTTAGTGACCTTTAGCAATGGGTTTAAAGCTGCTGTTGTGGGAAGTGGCCTCAAGCAGGCAGCATTTCTCCATTCCCCAATCTGGGTACTAGGGCAGCAGAGCCTTTCTGGAAGTCGTGTTCCTATTTTGTAAATTACATTGGAATGTGCATGGAGAAACCCCCATAAGTTTATGTCTCATTATTTCTTCTTGGTTTTAAATTTTTTTTTAATTGGGGTAGAGCTTAGAATATTGTTTGTCCTAGGTGTACACAATCTGGTTCATTTGTACATTATATATGTCTATTCAAGTACAGAGCCTCTTCCCATGTAAAATGTTACAGAGGGTTCCTCACACCTCCCTTGCTATATGGTCGGTCTTTTTGAGATATGTATATAATATGTGTTTGTATACATATAGTAACACTAACCTTAATTTATCCACTCCCCCCACCTTTCCTTTCAGATGAGCAAAGTTTGTTTTCTAAGTCTGTGAGTGTCTTTCTCTGTGGTAATATGTTCATTTGTGTCAGTTATTAGATAACGCCTATAAGTGATATCATAGAATATAGGTCTTTTGCTTTCGGACTTACCTCATGTTTCGTGATTATCTCCAGACTCATTTGTGGTGCCTCAAAGAACAATGTTTCATTGCTTTCCATGGCTAATATTCCATGTGTACATGGACCACTTCTTCTTTATCCATTCACCTGTTGTTGGACATTTTGATTCCTTCACTGTCTTGGCTATTGTGAATAAGGCTGCACTGAAGCTTTTGCGGCCTGTGTCTTCTCGATTCTTTTCTTCTCCGGTGAGAGGTCCAATGGTGCGCCTGCTGGATTGAATGGTACCTCCATTTTTACTTTTAAACACAGCTCCTTTCTGTTCTCATTATTAGCCGTTACCCCTTTACGTCTCACCAGCAGGTAGAGGGTACACAGTTCTCTAAAACCCCTTCAGCATTTATTGTTTGTAGACTTTTTGCTGATGGTCAGTCGACTGGTGTAAGTTGAAACTTTTTGTAGATTAGATTGCATGGGTCTAACACGCCCTGAGGTTGAGCTTTTATCCATTTTCCTTTGTTTTAAAAGAGCGTGAGTAAAACGTTAATAACCATACTCTCTTCTTGAAACATTTGCCTGTTTTGAATTCTTTGTCCATTCCCTACTTCAGCACAATTTTTTAGGGCAGGTGTCCTTTACAGCCCTGAGTCCTTGTGAATGTTAAGTGACCATTAGCTGTGAGTTTAAAGCTGCTCTTGCAGGAAACGGCCACAAGGTGGCATCATTTCTCCTTTACCAAATTTGGTAACTGGGGAAACAGAGCCTTAATGGAAGTGGTGTTCTAGGTTGTAAAATAGAATGGAATGTGCCAGGAAAAAGCCCTTTATGTTTATGTCTCATTACTTCTTGTTCATATTTATAATTTACTTTTTATTTTTTATCCAAGCAAATTTGATTACAATGGTTTGTTGGTTCTAGGTGTGCAAATGTGGTTCTTTCACACATATACATGTATCTATTCTTCCTCGCATCCTTTTCCCATGTAGGTTATGACACAATGTTGTGTAGTCTTCTCCTGGTCTTCAGTACGTGTTTGGTGATTATATATTTCGCATGGTTTGTATATCTCTGTTAACCCCAATATGGTAATGTATCCAATCCTCATCCCTTTCTATTTGGTGAACCATAAGTTTTTTAATGAATCTGTGATTGCCTTTCTCTGTGGAAATATCTTCATTGGTATCAATTGTTAAGTAACTCCTAAAAGTGATATGATAGGATATGTGTCTTTTACTTTCTCACTTACTACAGGTGGTGTGATTACGTCTAGACTCATCTATGGTGCTGCAAATGGCATTGTTTCTTTTCACTAGCGAATATTCCATCTGTACATGGAGGAGTCCTTCTTTGTCCACCCATCTGTTGGTGGACTTTTTGGTTACCTCCATATCTTGGCTATTGTAATAGTGTGCAATGCAGATTTGCCTGCCTGTGTCTTTCCAATTCTCTCTTCTTAGATTATTGGTCGAGGAGTGGGCCTGCTGGATCATATGGTAGCTCAATGTTTACCTTTTTAAGGCACCTCCATTCTGTTCTCATTCGTGGCCCTTTCCAAGTTACGTCCCCCTTGAAGTTGAGGGTATGCATTTCTCCACAACAGCTTCAGCATTTATTGTTTGTAGTTTTCTTGCTGATGGTTTTTCTGACAAGTGTGAGCTGATACCCCTTTGTGGTTGAATTCGCATGTGCCTCATAATCCGTTGAAACTGAGCTTTAAGGCATATCCTTTTTATTTTTCAAGCTGTGATTACCCCTTAGTTCTTCAAAGTGTTCTCTTAAAGTATGTGTCACATTTTGAAATGATTTGGCCATTACCTCCCTCAAGACATATTGAGGGCATGATTCATTTACAGTCCTGCATTACTTCTTCCTATGAAATGACCATTAGCACAGGCCTTAAAGCTGTTTTTGCAGGTAACTGCCAGAGGGTGGCAGCCTTTCTGTGTTCCCCACCCTGGTAACTAGGGAAATGCCCTTGCGGCCTGTGGTGATTCTCGGTTATAAATTAGAGTGGAGTGTGCCCGGACAAACCAACACAAGATGATGTCTCTTTACTTTTGTTGGATTTTTAAATTTAATTTTTATTTTTTATTGGAGTATTTTTCCACTGTGCACGTGGAGCACTTCTACTTTGTGCATTCCTCGGTTGATGGACATTTTCATTGCTTCCAAGTGTTGGCTATGGTAAATATTGTTGGAGTGCAGGATTGCCAGCCTGTGACTTTTTTTTTCATATTTATTTATTTATTTATTTATTTATCTTTGGCTGTGTTGGATCTTCGTTTGTGCCCGAGGGCTTTCTGTAGATGCGGCGAGCGGTGGCCACTCTTCATCGCGGTGCGTGGGTCTCTCACTATCGCGGCCTCTCTTGTTGCGGAGCACAGGCTCCAGGCGCGCAGGCTCAGTGGTTGTGGCTCACGGGCCCAGTTGCTCTGCGGCATGTGGGATCTTCCCAGACCGGGGCTCGAACCCGTGTGCCCTGCATTGGCAGGCAGACTCTCAACCACTGCACCACCAGGAAAGCCCCAAGCCTGTGACTTTTTGATTCTCATTTTCTCAGGTGATAGGCCCAGCAGTGGGTGTGATTGATTGACTGGTAGCACCGTATTACCCTTATCAAAGCACCTTCTTTGTGTTTTCGTTAGTGGCTCTTACCACGTCCCCCTTAGAATCGAGGGTACGCATTTCTCCACAATCGCTTCAGCCTTTATTGTTTGCAGCATTTATGCTAATGGCCCTTTTGGCTGGTTTGAGCTGATAGGTTTTTGTACTTTGGGTTTGCATGTCTTTGAAAATTCATAAAACTCATTATTTTTCTCCGCCGTTTTCTTTTCTGTTAAAAAAAGGAAACAGTTGGGAGTACAATATAACTCTTGAAATTGTCTTCTTGGAAGCTTGCCCTCTGTTAAATTTTTTGGTCGATTTTCCAGCCCAGAATTTTTTTAGAGAGCAGGTGTCATTTACCGAACTGCAAGTTTGGTGAATATTTAGTGACCTTTAGCAATGGGTTTAAAGCTGCTGTTGTGGGAAGTGGCCTCAAGCAGGCAGCATTTCTCCATTCCCCAATCTGGGTACTAGGGCAGCAGAGCCTTTCTGGAAGTCGTGTTCCTATTTTGTAAATTACATTGGAATGTGCATGGAGAAACCCCCATAAGTTTATGTCTCATTATTTCTTCTTGGTTTTAAATTTTTTTTTAATTGGGGTAGAGCTTAGAATATTGTTTGTCCTAGGTGTACACAATCTGGTTCATTTGCACATTATATATGTCTATTCAAGTACAGAGCCTCTTCCCATGTAAAATGTTACAGAGGGTTCCTCACACCTCCCTTGCTATATGGTCGGTCTTTTTGAGATATGTATATAATATGTGTTTGTATACATATAGTAACACTAACCTTAATTTATCCACTCCCCCCACCTTTCCTTTCAGATGAGCATAGTTTGTTTTCTAAGTCTGTGAGTGTCTTTCTCTGTGGAAATATGTTCATTTGTGTCAGTTATTAGATAACGCCTATAAGTGATATCATAGAATATAGGTCTTTTGCTTTCGGACTTACCTCATGTTTCGTGATTATCTCCAGACTCATTTGTGGTGCCTCAAAGAACAATGGTTCATTGCTTTCCATGGCTAATATTCCATGTGTACATGGACCACTTCTTCTTTATCCATTCACCTGTTGTTGGACATTTTGATTCCTTCACTGTCTTGGCTATTGTGAATAAGGCTGCACTGAAGCTTTTGCGGCCTGTGTCTTCTCGATTCTTTTCTTCTCCGGTGAGAGGTCCAATGGTGCGCCTGCTGGATTGAATGGTACCTCCATTTTTACTTTTAAACACAGCTCCTTTCTGTTCTCATTATTAGCCGTTACCCCTTTACGTCTCACCAGCAGGTAGAGGGTACACAGTTCTCTAAAACCCCTTCAGCATTTATTGTTTGTAGACTTTTTGCTGATGGTCAGTCGACTGGTGTAAGTTGAAACTTTTTGTAGATTAGATTGCATGGGTCTAACACGCCCTGAGGTTGAGCTTTTATCCATTTTCCTTTGTTTTAAAAGAGCGTGAGTAAAACGTTAATATTCATACTCTCTTCTTGAAACATTTGCCTGTTTTGAATTCTTTGTTCATTCCCTACTTCAGCACAATTTTTTAGGGCAGGTGTCCTTTACAGCCCTGAGTCCTTGTGAATGTTAAGTGACCATTAGCTGTGAGATTAAAGCTGCTCTTGCAGGAAACGGCCACAAGGTGGCATCATTTCTCCTTTACCAAATTTGGTAACTGGGGAAACAGAGCCTTAATGGAAGTGGTGTTCTAGGTTGTAAATTAGAATGGAATGTGCCAGGAAAAAGCCCTTTATGTTTATGTCTCATTACTTCTTGTTCATATTTATAATTTACTTTTTATTTTTTATCCAAGCAAATTTGATTACAATGGTTTGTTGGTTCTAGGTGTGCAAATGTGGTTCTTTCACACATATACATGTATGTATTCTTCCTCGCATCCTTTTCCCATGTAGGTTATGACACAATGTTGTGTAGTCTTCTCCTGGTCTTCAGTACGTGTTTGGTGATTATATATTTCGCATGGATTGTATATCTCTGTTAACCCCAATATGGTAATGTATCCAATCCTCATCCTTTTCTATTTGGTGAACCATAAGTTTTTTAATGAATCTGTGATTGCCTTTCTCTGTGGAAATATCTTCATTGGTATCAATTGTTAAGTAACTCCTAAAAGTGATATGATAGGATATGTGTCTTTTACTTTCTCACTTACTACAGGTGGTGTGATTACGTCTAGACTCATCTATGGTGCTGCAAATGGCATTGTTTCTTTTCACTAGCGAATATTTCATCTGTACATGGAGGAGTCCTTCTTTGTCCACCCATCTGTTGGTGGACTTTTTGGTTACCTCCATATCTTGGCTATTGTAATAGTGTGCAATGCAGATTTGCCTGCCTGTGTCTTTCCAATTCTCTCTTCTTAGATTATTGGTCGAGGAGTGGGCCTGCTGGATCATATGGTAGCTCAATGTTTACCTTTTTAAGGCACCTCCATTCTGTTCTCATTCGTGGCCCTTTCCAAGTTACGTCCCCCTTGAAGTTGAGGGTATGCATTTCTCCACAACAGCTTCAGCATTTATTGTTTGTAGTTTTCTTGCTGATGGTTTTTCTGACAAGTGTGAGCTGATACCCCTTTGTGGTTGAATTCGCATGTGCCTCATAATCCGTTGAAACTGAGCTTTAAGGCATATCCTTTTTATTTTTCAAGCTGTGATTACCCCTTAGTTCTTCAAAGTGTTCTCTTAAAGTATGTGTCACATTTTGAAATGATTTGGCCATTACCTCCCTCAAGACATATTGAGGGCATGATTCATTTACAGTCCTGCATTACTTCTTCCTATGAAATGACCATTAGCACAGGCCTTAAAGCTGTTTTTGCAGGTAACTGCCAGAGGGTGGCAGCCTTTCTGTGTTCCCCACCCTGGTAACTAGGGAAATGCCCTTGCGGCCTGTGGTGTTTCTCGGTTATAAATTAGAGTGGAGTGTGCCCGGACAAACCAACACAAGATGATGTCTCTTTACTTTTGTTGGATTTTTAAATTTAATTTTTATTTTTTATTGGAGTATTTTTCCACTGTGTACGTGGAGCACTTCTACTTTGTGCATTCCTCGGTTGATGGACATTTTCATTGCTTCCAAGTGTTGGCTATGGTAAATATTGTTGGAGTGCAGGATTGCCAGCCTGTGACTTTTTTTTTCATATTTATTTATTTATTTATTTATTTATCTTTGGCTGTGTTGGATCTTCGTTTGTGCGCGAGGGCTTTCTGTAGATGCGGCGAGCGGTGGCCACTCTTCATCGCGGTGCGTGGGTCTCTCACTCTCGCGGCCTCTCTTGTTGCGGAGCACAGGCTCCAGGCGCGCAGGCTCAGTGGTTGTGGCTCACGGGCCCAGTTGCTCTGCGGCATGTGGGAT
Source organism: Balaenoptera physalus (assembly GCF_965194825.1). Taxonomy (NCBI): domain Eukaryota; kingdom Metazoa; phylum Chordata; class Mammalia; order Artiodactyla; family Balaenopteridae; genus Balaenoptera; species Balaenoptera physalus. The sequence goes on from NW_028126044.1 coordinate 495,772, forward strand.
CTTCCCAGACCGGGGCTCGAACCCGTGTGCCCTGCATTGGCAGGCAGAGTCTCAACCACTGCACCACCAGGGAAGACCCAAGCCTGTGACTTTTTGATTCTCATTTTCTCAGGTGATAGGCCCAGCAGTGGGTGTGATTGATTGACTGGTAGCACCGTATTACCCTTATCAAAGCACCTTCTTTGTGTTTTCGTTAGTGGCTCTTACCACGTCCCCCTTAGAATCGAGGGTACGCATTTCTCCACAATCGCTTCAGCCTTTATTGTTTGCAGCATTTATGCTAATGGCCCTTTTGGCTGGTTTGAGCTGATAGGTTTTTGTACTTTGGGTTTGCATGTCTTTGAAAATTCATAAAACTCATCATTTTTCTCCGCCGTTTTCTTTTCTGTTAAAAAAAGGAAACAGTTGGGAGTACAATATAACTCTTGAAATTGTCTTCTTGGAAGCTTGCCCTCTGTTAAATTTTTTGGTCGATTTTCCAGCCCAGAATTTTTTTAGAGAGCAGGTGTCATTTACCGAACTGCAAGTTTGGTGAATATTTAGTGACCTTTAGCAATGGGTTTAAAGCTGCTGTTGTGGGAAGTGGCCTCAAGCAGGCAGCATTTCTCCATTCCCCAATCTGGGTACTAGGGCAGCAGAGCCTTTCTGGAAGTCGTGTTCCTATTTTGTAAATTACATTGGAATGTGCATGGAGAAACCCCCATAAGTTTATGTCTCATTATTTCTTCTTGGTTTTAAATTTTTTTTTAATTGGGGTAGAGCTTAGAATATTGTTTGTCCTAGGTGTACACAATCTGGTTCATTTGTACATTATATATGTCTATTCAAGTACAGAGCCTCTTCCCATGTAAAATGTTACAGAGGGTTCCTCACACCTCCCTTGCTATATGGTCGGTCTTTTTGAGATATGTATATAATATGTGTTTGTATACATATAGTAACACTAACCTTAATTTATCCACTCCCCCCACCTTTCCTTTCAGATGAGCAAAGTTTGTTTTCTAAGTCTGTGAGTGTCTTTCTCTGTGGTAATATGTTCATTTGTGTCAGTTATTAGATAACGCCTATAAGTGATATCATAGAATATAGGTCTTTTGCTTTCGGACTTACCTCATGTTTCGTGATTATCTCCAGACTCATTTGTGGTGCCTCAAAGAACAATGTTTCATTGCTTTCCATGGCTAATATTCCATGTGTACATGGACCACTTCTTCTTTATCCATTCACCTGTTGTTGGACATTTTGATTCCTTCACTGTCTTGGCTATTGTGAATAAGGCTGCACTGAAGCTTTTGCGGCCTGTGTCTTCTCGATTCTTTTCTTCTCCGGTGAGAGGTCCAATGGTGCGCCTGCTGGATTGAATGGTACCTCCATTTTTACTTTTAAACACAGCTCCTTTCTGTTCTCATTATTAGCCGTTACCCCTTTACGTCTCACCAGCAGGTAGAGGGTACACAGTTCTCTAAAACCCCTTCAGCATTTATTGTTTGTAGACTTTTTGCTGATGGTCAGTCGACTGGTGTAAGTTGAAACTTTTTGTAGATTAGATTGCATGGGTCTAACACGCCCTGAGGTTGAGCTTTTATCCATTTTCCTTTGTTTTAAAAGAGCGTGAGTAAAACGTTAATAACCATACTCTCTTCTTGAAACATTTGCCTGTTTTGAATTCTTTGTCCATTCCCTACTTCAGCACAATTTTTTAGGGCAGGTGTCCTTTACAGCCCTGAGTCCTTGTGAATGTTAAGTGACCATTAGCTGTGAGTTTAAAGCTGCTCTTGCAGGAAACGGCCACAAGGTGGCATCATTTCTCCTTTACCAAATTTGGTAACTGGGGAAACAGAGCCTTAATGGAAGTGGTGTTCTAGGTTGTAAAATAGAATGGAATGTGCCAGGAAAAAGCCCTTTATGTTTATGTCTCATTACTTCTTGTTCATATTTATAATTTACTTTTTATTTTTTATCCAAGCAAATTTGATTACAATGGTTTGTTGGTTCTAGGTGTGCAAATGTGGTTCTTTCACACATATACATGTATCTATTCTTCCTCGCATCCTTTTCCCATGTAGGTTATGACACAATGTTGTGTAGTCTTCTCCTGGTCTTCAGTACGTGTTTGGTGATTATATATTTCGCATGGTTTGTATATCTCTGTTAACCCCAATATGGTAATGTATCCAATCCTCATCCCTTTCTATTTGGTGAACCATAAGTTTTTTAATGAATCTGTGATTGCCTTTCTCTGTGGAAATATCTTCATTGGTATCAATTGTTAAGTAACTCCTAAAAGTGATATGATAGGATATGTGTCTTTTACTTTCTCACTTACTACAGGTGGTGTGATTACGTCTAGACTCATCTATGGTGCTGCAAATGGCATTGTTTCTTTTCACTAGCGAATATTCCATCTGTACATGGAGGAGTCCTTCTTTGTCCACCCATCTGTTGGTGGACTTTTTGGTTACCTCCATATCTTGGCTATTGTAATAGTGTGCAATGCAGATTTGCCTGCCTGTGTCTTTCCAATTCTCTCTTCTTAGATTATTGGTCGAGGAGTGGGCCTGCTGGATCATATGGTAGCTCAATGTTTACCTTTTTAAGGCACCTCCATTCTGTTCTCATTCGTGGCCCTTTCCAAGTTACGTCCCCCTTGAAGTTGAGGGTATGCATTTCTCCACAACAGCTTCAGCATTTATTGTTTGTAGTTTTCTTGCTGATGGTTTTTCTGACAAGTGTGAGCTGATACCCCTTTGTGGTTGAATTCGCATGTGCCTCATAATCCGTTGAAACTGAGCTTTAAGGCATATCCTTTTTATTTTTCAAGCTGTGATTACCCCTTAGTTCTTCAAAGTGTTCTCTTAAAGTATGTGTCACATTTTGAAATGATTTGGCCATTACCTCCCTCAAGACATATTGAGGGCATGATTCATTTACAGTCCTGCATTACTTCTTCCTATGAAATGACCATTAGCACAGGCCTTAAAGCTGTTTTTGCAGGTAACTGCCAGAGGGTGGCAGCCTTTCTGTGTTCCCCACCCTGGTAACTAGGGAAATGCCCTTGCGGCCTGTGGTGATTCTCGGTTATAAATTAGAGTGGAGTGTGCCCGGACAAACCAACACAAGATGATGTCTCTTTACTTTTGTTGGATTTTTAAATTTAATTTTTATTTTTTATTGGAGTATTTTTCCACTGTGCACGTGGAGCACTTCTACTTTGTGCATTCCTCGGTTGATGGACATTTTCATTGCTTCCAAGTGTTGGCTATGGTAAATATTGTTGGAGTGCAGGATTGCCAGCCTGTGACTTTTTTTTTCATATTTATTTATTTATTTATTTATTTATCTTTGGCTGTGTTGGATCTTCGTTTGTGCCCGAGGGCTTTCTGTAGATGCGGCGAGCGGTGGCCACTCTTCATCGCGGTGCGTGGGTCTCTCACTATCGCGGCCTCTCTTGTTGCGGAGCACAGGCTCCAGGCGCGCAGGCTCAGTGGTTGTGGCTCACGGGCCCAGTTGCTCTGCGGCATGTGGGATCTTCCCAGACCGGGGCTCGAACCCGTGTGCCCTGCATTGGCAGGCAGACTCTCAACCACTGCACCACCAGGAAAGCCCCAAGCCTGTGACTTTTTGATTCTCATTTTCTCAGGTGATAGGCCCAGCAGTGGGTGTGATTGATTGACTGGTAGCACCGTATTACCCTTATCAAAGCACCTTCTTTGTGTTTTCGTTAGTGGCTCTTACCACGTCCCCCTTAGAATCGAGGGTACGCATTTCTCCACAATCGCTTCAGCCTTTATTGTTTGCAGCATTTATGCTAATGGCCCTTTTGGCTGGTTTGAGCTGATAGGTTTTTGTACTTTGGGTTTGCATGTCTTTGAAAATTCATAAAACTCATTATTTTTCTCCGCCGTTTTCTTTTCTGTTAAAAAAAGGAAACAGTTGGGAGTACAATATAACTCTTGAAATTGTCTTCTTGGAA